>NC_092145.1:99191289-99503675 GCF_043159975.1 Macaca nemestrina | reverse complement strand
CTCCGATAACAAAGAGAAAGAAGCTTTCTGAGAAACTTCTTTGTGTTCTGTGAAATCATCTCACAGAGTTACAGCTTTTCCCTCAAGAAGCCTTTTGGTAAGACAGTTCTTGTGGAATTGGCAAAGTGACATTTGGAAGCCCATAGACGGCTATGGTGAAAAAGGAAATATCCTCCGATGAAATCTGGAAAGAAGCTTTCTGAGAAACTGCTCTGTGATGTGTGACTTCCACTCACAGAGTTACATCTGTATTTCGTGGATCTCTTTGCTAGCCTTATTTCTGTGGAATCTGATAACAGATATTTTGGATCCCTTTGAAGACTATAGGGCCAGAGGAAATATCCTCCGATAACAAAGAGGAAGAAGCCTTCTGTGAAACTTCTTTGTGTTCTGTGAAATCATCTCACAGAGTTACAGCTTTCCCCTCTAGAAGCCTTTCGCTAAGACAGTTCTTGTGGAATTGGCAAAGTGATATTTGGAAGCACACAGAGGGCTATGGTGAAAAAGGAAATATCCTCAGTTGAAATCTGGAAAGAAGCTTTCTGAGAAACTGCTCTGTGATGTGTGACCTCCACTCACAGAGTTACATCTGTATTTCGTGGATCTCTTTGCTAGCCTTATTTCTGTGGAATCTGAGAACAGATATTTTGGATCCCTTTGAAGACTATAGGGGCAGAGGAAATATCCTCCGATAAGAAAGAGGAAGAACCTTTCTGAGAAACTTCTTTGTGTTCTGTGAAATCATCTCACAGAGTTACAGCTTTCCCCTCAAGAAGCCTTTCGCTAAGACAGTTCTTGTGGAATTGGCAAAGTGATATTTGGATGCCCATAGAGGGCTATGGTGAAAAAGGAAATATCCTCAGATGAAATCTGGAAAGAAGCCTTCTGAGAAACTGCTCTGTGATGTGTGACTTCCACTCCCAGAGTTACATCTGTATTTCGTGGATCTCTTTGCTAGCGTTATTTCTGTGGAATCTGAGAACAGATATTTCGGATCCCTTTGAAGACTATAGGTCCAAAGGAAATATCCCCCGATAACAAAGAGAAAGTAGCTTTCTGAGAAACTTCTTTGTGTTCTGTGAAATCATCTCACAGAGTTACAGCTTTCCCCTCAAGAAGCCTTTCGGTAAGACAGTTCTTGTGGAATTGGCAAAGTGACATTTGGAAGCCCATAGACGGCTATGGTGAAAAAGGAAATATCCTCAGATGAAATCTGGAAAGAAGCTTTCTGAGAAACTGCTTAGTGTTCTGTTAATTCATCTCACAGAGTTACATCTGTATTTCGTGGATCTCTTTGCTAGCCTTATTTCTGTGGAATCTGAGAACAGATATTTCGGATCCCTTTGAAAGCTATAGGGCCAGAGGAAATATCCTCCGATAACAAAGAGAAAGAAGCTTTCTGAGAAACTTCTTTGTGTTCTGTGAAATCATCTCACAGAGTTACAGCTTTCCCCTCAAGAAGCCTTTCGGTAAGACAGTTCTTGTGGAATTTTCAAAGTGATATTTGGAAGCCCATAGAGAGCTATGGTGAAAAAGGAAATATCCGCAGAAGAAATCTGGATAGAAGCTTTCTGAGAAACTGCTCTGTGATGTGTGACTTCCACTCACAGAGTTACATCTGTATTTCGTGGATCTCTTTGCTAGCCTTATTTCTGTGGAATCTGAGAACAGATATTTCGGATCCCTTTGAAGACTATAGGGCCAAAGGAAATATCCTCTGATAACAAAGAGAAAGAAGCTTTCTGAGAAACTTCTTTGTGTTCTGTGAAATCATCTCAGAGAGTTACAGCTTTCCCCTCAAGAAGCCTTTTGCTAAGACAGTTCTTGTGGAATTGTCAAAGTGATATTTGGAAGCCCATAGAGGGCTATGGTGAAAAAGGAAATATCCTCAGATGAAATCTGGAAAGAAGCTTTCTGAGAAACTGCTCTGTGATGTGTGATGTGTGAATTCCACTCCCAGAGTTACATCTGTATTTCGTGGATCTCTTTGCTAGCGTTATTTCTGTGGAATCTGAGAACAGATATTTCGGATCCCTTTGAAGACTATAGGGCCAAAGGAAATATCCCCCGATAACAAAGAGAAAGTAGCTTTCTGAGAAACTTCTTTGTGTTCTGTGAAATCATCTCACAGAGTTACAGCTTTTCCCTCAAGAAGGCTTTCGGTAAGACAGTTCTTGTGGAATTGGCAAAGTGATATTTGGAAGCCCATAGAGGGCTACGGTGAAAAAGGAAATATCCTCAGATGAAGTCTGGAAAGAAGCTTTCTGAGAAACTGCTTAGTGTTCTGTTAATTCATCTCACAGAGTTACATCTGTATTTCGTGGATCTCTTTGCTAGCCTTATTTCTGTGGAATCTGAGAACAGATATTTCGGATCCCTTTGAAGACTCTAGGGCTAAAGGAAATATCCTACGATAACAAAGAGAAAGAAGCTTTCTGAGAAGCTACTTTGTGTTCTGTGAAATCACCTCACAGAGTTACAGCTTTCTCCTCCAGAAGCCTTTCGCTAAGACAGTTCTTGTGGAATTGGGAAAGTGACGTTTGGAAGCCCTTAGAGGACTATGGTGAAAAAGGAAATATCCTCAGATGAAATCAGGAAAGAAGCTTTCTGAGAAACTGCTTAGTGGTCTGTTAATTCATCTCACAGAGTTACATCTGTATTTCGTGGATCTGTGTGCTAGCCTTATTTCTGTGGAATCTGAGAACAGATATTTCGGATCCCTTTGAAGACTATAGGGCCAAAGGTAATATCCTCCGATAACAAAGAGAAAGAAGCTTACTGAGAAACTTCTTTGTGTTCTGTGAAATCATCTCACAGAGTTACAGCTTTCCCCTCAAGAAGCCTTTCGGTAAGACAGTTCTTGTGGAATTGGCAAAGTGACATTTGGAAGCCCATAGAGGGCTATGCTGAAAAAGGAAATATCCTCAGATGAAATCTGGAAAGAAGCTTTCTGAGAAACTGCTCTGTGATGTGTGACTTCCTCTCACAGAGTTACATCTGTATTTCGTGGATCTCTTTGCTAGCCTTATTTCTGTGGAATCTGAGAACAGATATTTCGGATCCTTTTGAACACTATAGGGCCATAGGAAATATCAACCGATAACAAAGAGTAAGTAGCTTTCTGAGAAACTTCTTTGTGTTCTGTGAAATCATCTCACAGAGTTACAGCTTTCCCCTCAAGAAACCTTTCGCTAATACAGTTCTTGTGAAATTCGCAAAGTGATATTTGGAAGCCCATAGAGGGCTATGGTGAAAAAGGAAATATCCTCAGATGAAATCAGGAAAGAAGCTTTCTGAGAAACTGCTTATTGTTCTCTTAATTCATCTCACAGAATTACATCTGTATTTCGTGGATCTCTTTGCTAGTCTTATTTCTGTGGAATCTGAGAACAGATATTTCGGTTCCCTTTGAACCTATAGGGCCAAAGGAAATATCCTCCGATAGCAGAGACAAGAAGCTTTCTGAAAACGTCTTTGTGTTCTGTGAAATCATCTCACAGAGTTACAGCTTTCCCCTCAAGAAGCCTTTCGCTAAGACAGTTCTTGTGGAATTGGCAAAGTGACATTTGGAAGCCCATAGAGGGCTATGGTGAAAAAGGAAATATCCTCAGATGAAATCTGGAAAGAAGCTTCTGAGAAACTGCTTAGTGTTCTGTTAATTCTTCTCACAGAATTACATCTGTAATTCGTGGATCTCTTTGCTAGCCTTATTTCTGTGGAATCTAAGAACAGATATTTCGGATCCCTTTGAAGACTATAGGGCCAAAGGAAATATCCTCCGATAACAAAGAGAAAGAAGCTTTCTGAGAAACTTCTTTGTGTTCTGTGAAATCATCTCACAGAGTTACAGCTTTTCCCTCAAGAAGCCTTTTGGTAAGACAGTTCTTGTGGAATTGGCAAAGTGACATTTGGAAGCCCATAGACGGCTATGGTGAAAAAGGAAATATCCTCCGATGAAATCTGGAAAGAAGCTTTCTGAGAAACTGCTCTGTGATGTGTGACTTCCACTCACAGAGTTACATCTGTATTTCGTGGATCTCTTTGCTAGCCTTATTTCTGTGGAATCTGATAACAGATATTTTGGATCCCTTTGAAGACTATAGGGCCAGAGGAAATATCCTCCGATAACAAAGAGGAAGAAGCCTTCTGTGAAACTTCTTTGTGTTCTGTGAAATCATCTCACAGAGTTACAGCTTTCCCCTCTAGAAGCCTTTCGCTAAGACAGTTCTTGTGGAATTGGCAAAGTGATATTTGGAAGCACACAGAGGGCTATGGTGAAAAAGGAAATATCCTCAGTTGAAATCTGGAAAGAAGCTTTCTGAGAAACTGCTCTGTGATGTGTGACCTCCACTCACAGAGTTACATCTGTATTTCGTGGATCTCTTTGCTAGCCTTATTTCTGTGGAATCTGAGAACAGATATTTTGGATCCCTTTGAAGACTATAGGGGCAGAGGAAATATCCTCCGATAAGAAAGAGGAAGAACCTTTCTGAGAAACTTCTTTGTGTTCTGTGAAATCATCTCACAGAGTTACAGCTTTCCCCTCAAGAAGCCTTTCGCTAAGACAGTTCTTGTGGAATTGGCAAAGTGATATTTGGATGCCCATAGAGGGCTATGGTGAAAAAGGAAATATCCTCAGATGAAATCTGGAAAGAAGCCTTCTGAGAAACTGCTCTGTGATGTGTGACTTCCACTCCCAGAGTTACATCTGTATTTCGTGGATCTCTTTGCTAGCGTTATTTCTGTGGAATCTGAGAACAGATATTTCGGATCCCTTTGAAGACTATAGGTCCAAAGGAAATATCCCCCGATAACAAAGAGAAAGTAGCTTTCTGAGAAACTTCTTTGTGTTCTGTGAAATCATCTCACAGAGTTACAGCTTTCCCCTCAAGAAGCCTTTCGGTAAGACAGTTCTTGTGGAATTGGCAAAGTGACATTTGGAAGCCCATAGACGGCTATGGTGAAAAAGGAAATATCCTCAGATGAAATCTGGAAAGAAGCTTTCTGAGAAACTGCTTAGTGTTCTGTTAATTCATCTCACAGAGTTACATCTGTATTTCGTGGATCTCTTTGCTAGCCTTATTTCTGTGGAATCTGAGAACAGATATTTCGGATCCCTTTGAAAGCTATAGGGCCAGAGGAAATATCCTCCGATAACAAAGAGAAAGAAGCTTTCTGAGAAACTTCTTTGTGTTCTGTGAAATCATCTCACAGAGTTACAGCTTTCCCCTCAAGAAGCCTTTCGGTAAGACAGTTCTTGTGGAATTTTCAAAGTGATATTTGGAAGCCCATAGAGAGCTATGGTGAAAAAGGAAATATCCGCAGAAGAAATCTGGATAGAAGCTTTCTGAGAAACTGCTCTGTGATGTGTGACTTCCACTCACAGAGTTACATCTGTATTTCGTGGATCTCTTTGCTAGCCTTATTTCTGTGGAATCTGAGAACAGATATTTCGGATCCCTTTGAAGACTATAGGGCCAAAGGAAATATCCTCTGATAACAAAGAGAAAGAAGCTTTCTGAGAAACTTCTTTGTGTTCTGTGAAATCATCTCAGAGAGTTACAGCTTTCCCCTCAAGAAGCCTTTTGCTAAGACAGTTCTTGTGGAATTGTCAAAGTGATATTTGGAAGCCCATAGAGGGCTATGGTGAAAAAGGAAATATCCTCAGATGAAATCTGGAAAGAAGCTTTCTGAGAAACTGCTCTGTGATGTGTGATGTGTGAATTCCACTCCCAGAGTTACATATGTATTTCGTGGATCTCTTTGCTAGCGTTATTTCTGTGGAATCTGAGAACAGATATTTCGGATCCCTTTGAAGACTATAGGGCCAAAGGAAATATCCCCCGATAACAAAGAGAAAGTAGCTTTCTGAGAAACTTCTTTGTGTTCTGTGAAATCATCTCACAGAGTTACAGCTTTTCCCTCAAGAAGGCTTTCGGTAAGACAGTTCTTGTGGAATTGGCAAAGTGATATTTGGAAGCCCATAGAGGGCTACGGTGAAAAAGGAAATATCCTCAGATGAAGTCTGGAAAGAAGCTTTCTGAGAAACTGCTTAGTGTTCTGTTAATTCATCTCACAGAGTTACATCTGTATTTCGTGGATCTCTTTGCTAGCCTTATTTCTGTGGAATCTGAGAACAGATATTTCGGATCCCTTTGAAGACTCTAGGGCTAAAGGAAATATCCTACGATAACAAAGAGAAAGAAGCTTTCTGAGAAGCTACTTTGTGTTCTGTGAAATCACCTCACAGAGTTACAGCTTTCTCCTCCAGAAGCCTTTCGCTAAGACAGTTCTTGTGGAATTGGGAAAGTGACGTTTGGAAGCCCTTAGAGGACTATGGTGAAAAAGGAAATATCCTCAGATGAAATCAGGAAAGAAGCTTTCTGAGAAACTGCTTAGTGGTCTGTTAATTCATCTCACAGAGTTACATCTGTATTTCGTGGATCTGTGTGCTAGCCTTATTTCTGTGGAATCTGAGAACAGATGTTTCGGATCCCTTTGAAGACTATAGGGCCAAAGGTAATATCCTCCGATAACAAAGAGAAAGAAGCTTACTGAGAAACTTCTTTGTGTTCTGTGAAATCATCTCACAGAGTTACAGCTTTCCCCTCAAGAAGCCTTTCGCTAAGACAGTTCTTGTGGAATTGGCAAAGTGATATTTGGAAGCCCTTAGAGGGCTATGGAGAAAAAGGAAATATCATCAGATGAAATCAGGAAAGAAGCTTTCTGAGAAACTGCTTAGTGATGTGTGACTTCCACTCACAGAGTTACATCTGTATTTCGTGGATCTCTTTGCTAGCCTTATTTCTGTGGAATCTGAGAACAGATATTTCGGATCCCTTTGAAGGCTATAGGGCCAGAGGAAATTTCCTCCGATAACAAAGAGAAAGAAGCTTTCTGAGAAACTTCTTTGTGTTCTGTGAAATCATCTCACAGAGTTACAGCTTTCCCCTCAAGAAGCCTTTCGGTAAGAGAGTTCTTGTGAAATTTTCAAAGTGATATTTGGAAGCCCATAGAGGGCTATGGTGAAAAAGGAAATATCCTCAGATGAAATCAGGAAAGAAGCTTTTTGAGAAACTGCTTAGTGTTCTGTTAATTCATCTCACAGAGTTACATCTGTATTTCGTGGATCTCTTTGCTAGCCTTATTTCGGAGGAATCTGAGAACAGATATTTCGGTTCCCTTTGAAGACTTTAGGGCCAAAGGAAATATCCTCCGATAACAGAGACAAGAAACTTTCTGAGAAACTTCTTTGTGTTCTGTGAAATCACCTCACAGTGTTACAGCTTTCCCCTCAAGAAGCCTTTCGCTAAGACAGTTCTTGTGGAATTGGTAAATTGACATTTGGAAGCCCTTAGAGGGCTATGGTGAAAAAGGAAATATCCTCAGATGAAATCTGGAAAGAAGCTTTCTGAGAAACTGCTCGGTGATGTGTGACTTCCACTCACAGAGTTACATCTGTATTTCGTGGATCTCTTTGCTAGCCTTATTTCTGTGGAATCTGATAACAGATATTTTGGATCCCTTTGAAGACTATAGGGCCAGAGGAAATATCCTCCGATAGGAAAGAGAAAGAACCTTTCTGAGAAACTTCTTTGTGTTCTGTGAAATCATCTCACAGAGTTACAGCTTTCCCCTCAAGAAGCCTTTCGCTAAGACAGTTCTTGTGGAATTGGCAAAGTGATATTTGGAAGCCCATAGAGGGCTATGGTGAAAAAGGAAATATCCTCAGATGAAATCTGGAAAGAAGCTTTCTGAGAAACTGCTCTGTGATGTGTGACTTCCACTCCCAGAGTTACATCTGTATTTCGTGGATCTCTTGCTAGCGTTATTTCTGTGGAATCTGAGAACAGATATTTCGGATCCCTTTGAAGAGTATAGGGCCAAAGGAAATATCCCCCGATAACAAAGAGAAAGTAGCTTTCTGAGAAACTTCTTTGTGTTCTGTGAAATCATCTCACAGATTTACAGCTTTCTCCTGAAGAAGCCTTTCGGTAAGACAGTTCTTGTGGAATTGGCAAAGTGACATTTGGAAGCCCATAGACGGCTATGGTGAAAAAGGAAATATCCTCAGATGAAATCTAGAAAGAAGCTTTCTGAGAAACTGCTTAGTGTTCTGTTAATTCATCTCACAGAGTTACATCTGTATTTCGTGGATCTCCTTGCTAGCCTTATTTCTGTGGAATCTGAGAACAGATATTTCGGATCCCTTTGAAGACTATAGGGCCAAAGGAAATATCCTCCGATAACAAAGAGAAAGAAGCTTTCTGAGAAACTACTTTGTGTTCTGTGAAATCACCTCACAGAGTTACAGCTTTCCCCTCAAGAAGCCTTTCGCTAAGACAGTTCTTGTGGAATTGGCAAAGTGACATTTGGAAGCCCTTAGAGGGCTATGGTGAAAAAGGAAATATCCACAGATGAAATCAGGAAAGAAGCTTTCTGAGAAACTGCTCTGTGATGTGTGATGTGTGACTTCCACTCCCAGAGTTACATCTGTATTTCGTGGATCTCTTTGCTAGCCTTATTTCTGTGGATCTGAGAACAGATATTTCGGATCCCTTTGAAGACTATAGGGCCAAAGGGAATATCCCCCGATAACAAAGAGAAAGTAGCTTTCTGAGAAACTTCTTTGTGTTCTGTGAAATCATCTCATAGAGTTACAGCTTTCCCCTCAAGAAGCCTTTCGCTAAGACAGTTCTTGTGGAATTGGCAAAGTGATATTCGGAAGCCCATAGAGGGCTATGGTGAAAAAGGAAATATCCTCAGATGAAATCAGGAAAGAAGCTTTCTGAGAAACTGCTCTGTGATGTGTGACTTCCACTCACAGAGTTACATCTGTATTTCGTGGATCTCTTTGCTAGCCTTATTTCTGTGGAATCTGAGAACAAATATTTCGGATCCTTTTGAAGACTATAGGGCCAAAGGAAATATCCCCTGATAACAAAGAGTAAGTAGCTTTCTGAGAAACTTCTTTGTGTTCTGTGAAATCATCTCCCAGAGTTACAGCTTTCCCCTCAAGAAGCCTTTCGCTAAGACAGTTCTTGTGAAATTCGCAAAGTGATATTTGGAAGCCCATAGAGGGCTATGGTGAAAAAGGAAATATCCTAAGATGAAATCAGGAAAGAAGCTTTTGGAGAAACTGCTTAGTGTTCTGTTAATTCATCTCACAGAGTTACATCTGTATTTCGTGGATCTCTTTGTTAGCCTTATTTCTGAGGCATCTGAGAACAGATATTTCGGTTCCCTTTGAAGACTACAGGTCCAAAGGAAATATCCTCCGATAACAGAGACAAGAAACTTTCTGAGAAACTTCTTTGTGTTCTGTGAAATCGTCTCACAGATTTACAGCTTTCCCCTCAAGAAGCCTTTCGGTAAGACAGTTCTTGTGGAATTGGCAAAGTGATATTTGGAAGCCCATAGAGGGCTATGGTGAAAAAGGAAATATCCTCAGATGAAATCAGGAAAGAAGCTTTCTGAGAAACTACTCTGTGATGTGTGACTTCCACTCCCAGAGTTACATCTGTATTTCGTGGATCTCTTTGCTAGCGTTATTTCTGTGGAATCTGAGAACAGATATTTCGGATCCCTTTGAAGACTATAGGGCCAAAGGAAATATCCCCAAATAACAAAGAGAAAGTAGCTTTCTGAGAAACTTCTTTTTGTTCTGTGAAATCATCTCACAGAGTTACAGCTTTCCCCTCAAGAAGCCTTTCGGTAAGACAGTTCTTGTGGAATTGGCAAAGTGACATTTGGAAGCCCATAGAGGGCTATGGTGAAAAAGGAAATATCCTCAGATGAAATCTGGAAAGAAGCTTTCTGAGAAACTGCTTAGTGTTCTGTTAATTCATCTCACAGAGTTACATTTGTATTTCGTGGATCTCTTTGCTAGCCTTATTTCTGTGGAATCTGATAACAGATATTTCGGATCCCTTTGAAGACTATAGGGCCAAAGGAAATATCCTCCGATAACAAAGAGAAAGAAATTTTCTGAGAAACTACTTTGTGTTCTGTGAAATCACCTCACAGAGTTACAGCTTTCCCCTCAAGAAGCCTTTCGCTAAGACAGTTCTTGTGGAATTGGCAAAGTGACATTTGGAAGCCCTTAGAGGGTTATGGTGAAAAATGAAATATCCTCAGATGAAATCAGGAAAGAAGCTTTCTGAGAAACTGCTTAGTGTTCTCTTAATTCATCTCACAGAGTTACATCTGTATTTCGTGGATCTCTCTGCTAGCCTTATTACTGTGGAATATGAGAACAGATATTTCGGATCCCTTTGAAGACTATAGGGCCAGAGGAAATATCCTCCGATAACAAAGAGGAAGAAGCTTTCTGAGAATCTTCTTGGTGTTCTGTGAAATCATCTCACAGAGTTACAGCGTTCCCCTCAGGAAGCCTTTCGCTAAGACAGTTCTTGTGGAATTGGCAAAGTGATATTTGGAAGCCCATAGGGGGCTATGGTGAAATAGGAAATATCCTCAGATGAAATCTGGAAAGAAGCTTTCTGAGAAACTGCTCTGTGATATGTGACTTCCTCTCACAGAGTTACATCTGTATTTCGTGGATGTCTTTGCTAGCCTTATTTCTGTGGAATCTGAGAACAGATATTTCGGATCCTTTTGAAGACTATAGGGCCAAAGGAAATATCAACTGATAACAAAGAGTAAGTAGCTTTCTGAGAAACTTCTTTGTGTTCTGTGAAATCATCTCACAGAGTTACAGCTTTCCCCTCAAGAAGCCTTTCGCTAATACAGTTCTTGTGAAATTCGCAAAGTGATATTTGGAAGCCCATAGAGGGCTATGGTGAAAAAGGAAATATCCTAAGATGAAATCAGGAAAGAAGCTTTTTGAGAAACTGCTTAGTGTTCTGTTAATTCATCTCACAGAGTTACATCTGTATTTCGTGGATCTCTTTGCTAGCCTTATTTCTGAGGCATCTGAGAACAGATATTTCGGTTCCCTTTGAAGACTATAGGTCCAAAGGAAATAACCTCCGATAACAGAGACCAGAAACTTTCTGAGAAACTTCTTTGTGTTCTGTGAAATCGTCTCACAGATTTACAGCTTTCCCCTCAAGAAGCCTTTCGGTAAGACAGTTCTTGTGGAATTGGCAAAGTGATATTTGGAAGCCCATAGAGGGCTATGGTTAAAAAGGAAATATCCTCAGATGAAATCTGGAAAGAAGCTTTCTGAGAAACTACTCTGTGATGTGTGACTTCCACTCCCAGAGTTACATCTGTATTTCGTGGATCTCTTTGCTAGCCTTATTTCTGTGGAATCTGATAACAGATATTTCGGATCCCTTTGAAGACTATAGGGCCAAAGGAAATATCCCCCGATAACAAAGAGAAAGTAGCTTTCTGAGAAACTTCTTTTTGTTCTGTGAAATCATCTCACAGAGTTACAGCTTTCCCCTCAAGAAGCCTTTCGGTAAGACAGTTCTTGTGGAATTGGCAAAGTGACATTTGGAAGCCCATAGAGGGCTATGGTGAAAAAGGAAATATCCTCAGATGAAATCTGGAAAGAAGCTTTCTTAGAAACTGCTTAGTGTTCTGTTAATTCATCTCACAGAGTTACATCTGTATTTCGTGGATCTCTCTGCTAGCCTTATTTCTGTGGAATCTGAGAACAGATATTTCGGATCCCTTTGAAGACTATAGGGCCAGAGGAAATATCCTCCGATAACAAAGAGGAAGAAGCTTTCTGAGAATCTTCTTGGTGTTCTGTGAAATCATCTCACAGAGTTACAGCGTTCCCCTCAGGAAGCCTTTCGCTAAGACAGTTCTTGTGGAATTGGCAAAGTGATATTTGGAAGCCCATAGGGGGCTATGGTGAAATAGGAAATATCCTCAGATGAAATCTGGAAAGAAGCTTTCTGAGAAACTGCTCTGTGATATGTGACTTCCTCTCACAGAGTTACATCTGTATTTCGTGGATGTCTTTGCTAGCCTTATTTCTGTGGAATCTGAGAACAGATATTTCGGATCCTTTTGAAGACTATAGGGCCAAAGGAAATATCAACTGATAACAAAGAGTAAGTAGCTTTCTGAGAAACTTCTTTGTGTTCTGTGAAATCATCTCACAGAGTTACAGCTTTCCCCTCAAGAAGCCTTTCGCTAATACAGTTCTTGTGAAATTCGCAAAGTGATATTTGGAAGCCCATAGAGGGCTATGGTGAAAAAGGAAATATCCTAAGATGAAATCAGGAAAGAAGCTTTTTGAGAAACTGCTTAGTGTTCTGTTAATTCATCTCACAGAGTTACATCTGTATTTCGTGGATCTCTTTGCTAGCCTTATTTCTGAGGCATCTGAGAACAGATATTTCGGTTCCCTTTGAAGACTATAGGTCCAAAGGAAATAACCTCCGATAACAGAGACCAGAAACTTTCTGAGAAACTTCTTTGTGTTCTGTGAAATCGTCTCACAGATTTACAGCTTTCCCCTCAAGAAGCCTTTCGGTAAGACAGTTCTTGTGGAATTGGCAAAGTGATATTTGGAAGCCCATAGAGGGCTATGGTTAAAAAGGAAATATCCTCAGATGAAATCTGGAAAGAAGCTTTCTGAGAAACTACTCTGTGATGTGTGACTTCCACTCCCAGAGTTACATCTGTATTTCGTGGATCTCTTTGCTAGCCTTATTTCTGTGGAATCTGAGAACAGATATTTCGGATCCCTTTGAAGACTATAGGGCCAAAGGAAATATCCCCCGATAACAAAGAGAAAGTAGCTTTCTGAGAAACTTCTTTTTGTTCTGTGAAATCATCTCACAGAGTTACAGCTTTCCCCTCAAGAAGCCTTTCGGTAAGACAGTTCTTGTGGAATTGGCAAAGTGACATTTGGAAGCCCATAGAGGGCTATGGTGAAAAAGGAAATATCCTCAGATGAAATCTGGAAAGAAGCTTTCTTAGAAACTGCTTAGTGTTCTGTTAATTCATCTCACAGAGTTCCATCTGTATTTCGTGGATCTCTCTGCTAGCCTTATTTCTGTGGAATCTGAGAACAGATATTTCGGATCCCTTTGAAGACTATAGGGCCAGAGGAAATATCCTCCGATAACAAAGAGGAAGAAGCTTTCTGAGAATCTTCTTGGTGTTCTGTGAAATCATCTCACAGAGTTACAGCGTTCCCCTCAAGAAGCCTTTCGCTAAGACAGTTCTTGTGGAATTGGCAAAGTGATATTTGGAAGCCCATAGGGGGCTATGGTGAAATAGGAAATATCCTCAGATGAAATCTGGAAAGAAGCTTTCTGAGAAACTGCTCTGTGATGTGTGACTTCCTCTCACAGAGTTACATCTGTATTTCGTGGATCTCTTTGCTAGCCTTATTTCTGTGGAATCTGAGAACAGATATTTCGGATCCTTTTGAACACTATAGAGCCATAGGAAATATCAACCGATAACAAAGAGCAAGTAGCTTTCTGAGAAACTTCTTTGTGTTCTGTGAAATCATCTCACAGAGTTACAGCTTTCCCCTCAAGAAGCCTTTCGCTAATACAGTTCTTGTGAAATTCGCAAAGTGATATTTGGAAGCCCATAGAGGGCTATGGTGAAAAAGGAAATATCCTAAGATGAAATCAGGAAAGAAGCTTTTTGAGAAACTGCTTAGTGTTCTGTTAATTCATCTCACAGAGTTACATCTGTATTTCGTGGATCTCTTTGCTAGCCTTATTTCTGAGGCATCTGAGAACAGATATTTCGGTTCCCTTTGAAGACTATAGGTCCAAAGGAAATATCCTCCGATAACAGAGACAAGAAACTTGCTGAGAAACTTCTTTGTGTTCTGTGAAATCGTCTCACAGATTTACAGCTTTCCCCTCAAGAACCCTTTCGGTAAGACAGTTCTTGTGGAATTGGCAAAGTGACATTTGGAAGCCCATAGAGGGCTATGGTGAAAAAGGAAATATCCTCAGATGAAATCTGGAAAGAAGCTTCTGAGAAACTGCTTAGTGTTCTGTTAATTCTTCTCACAGAATTACATCTGTAATTCGTGGATCTCTTTGCTAGCCTTATTTCTGTGGAATCTAAGAACAGATATTTCGGATCCCTTTGAAGACTATAGGGCCAAAGGAAATATCCTCCGATAACAAAGAGAAAGAAGCTTTCTGAGAAACTTCTTTGTGTTCTGTGAAATCATCTCACAGAGTTACAGCTTTTCCCTCAAGAAGCCTTTTGGTAAGACAGTTCTTGTGGAATTGGCAAAGTGACATTTGGAAGCCCATAGACGGCTATGGTGAAAAAGGAAATACCTCCGATGAAATCTGGAAAGAAGCTTTCTGAGAAACTGCTCTGTGATGTGTGACTTCCACTCACAGAGTTACATCTGTATTTCGTGGATCTCTTTGCTAGCCTTATTTCTGTGGAATCTGATAACAGATATTTTGGATCCCTTTGAAGACTATAGGGCCAGAGGAAATATCCTCCGATAACAAAGAGGAAGAAGCCTTCTGTGAAACTTCTTTGTGTTCTGTGAAATCATCTCACAGAGTTACAGCTTTCCCCTCTAGAAGCCTTTCGCTAAGACAGTTCTTGTGGAATTGGCAAAGTGATATTTGGAAGCCCACAGAGGGCTATGGTGAAAAAGGAAATATCCTCAGTTGAAATCTGGAAAGAAGCTTTCTGAGAAACTGCTCTGTGATGTGTGATGTGTGAATTCCACTCCCAGAGTTACATCTGTATTTCGTGGATGTCTTTGCTAGCCTTATTTCTGTGGATCTGAGAACAGATATTTCGGATCCCTTTGAAGACTATAGGGCCAAAGGGAATATCCCCCGATAACAAAGAGAAAGTAGCTTTCTGAGAAACTTCTTTGTGTTCTGTGAAATCATCTCATAGAGTTACAGCTTTCCCCTCAAGAAGCCTTTCGCTAAGACAGTTCTTGTGAAATTCGCAAAGTGATATTTGGAAGCCCATAGAGGGCTATGGTGAAAAAGGAAATATCCTCAGATGAAATCAGGAAAGAAGCTTTTTGAGAAACTGCTTAGTGTTCTGTTAATTCATCTCACAGAGTTACATCTGTATTTCGTGGATCTCTTTGCTAGCCTTTTTTCGGAGGAATCTGAGAACAGATATTTCGGTTCCCTTTGAAGACTTTAGGGCCAAAGGAAATATCCTCCGATAACAGAGACAAGAAACTTTCTGAGAAACTTCTTTGTGTTCTGTGAAAACATCTCACAGTGTTACTGCTTTCCCCTCAAGAAGCCTTTCGCTAAGACAGTTCTTGTGGAATTGGCAAATTGACATTCGGAAGCCCTTAGAGGGCTATGGTGAAAAAGGAAATATCCTCAGATGAAATCTGGAAAGAAGCTTTCTGAGATTCTGCTCTGTGATGTGTGACTCCCACTCACAGAGTTACATCTGTATTTCGTGGATCTCTTTGCTAGCCTTATTTCTGTGGAATCTGATAACAGATATTTCGGATCCCTTTGAAGACGATAGGGCCAGAGGAAATATCCTCCGATAACAAAGAGGAAGAAGCTTTCTGAGAAACTTCTTTGTGTTCTGTGAAATCATCTCACAGAGTTACAGCTTTCCCCTCAAGAAGCCTTTCGCTAAGACAGTTCTTGTGGAATTGGCAAAGTGATATTTGGAAGCCCATAGAGGGCTATGGTGAAAAAGGAAATATCCTCAGATGAAATCTGGAAAGAAGCTTTCTGAGAAACTGCTCTGTGATGTGTGACTTCCACTCACAGAGTTACATCTGTATTTCGTGGATCTCTTTGCTAGCCTTATTTCTGTGGAATCTGAGAACAGATATTTTGGATCCCTTTGAAGACTATAGGGCCAGAGGAAATATCCTCCGATAGGAAAGAGGAAGAAGCTTTCTGAGAAACTTCTTTGTGTTCTGTGAAATCATCTCACAGAGTTACAGCTTTCCCCTCAAGAAGCCTTTCGGTAAGAGAGTTCTTGTGAAATTTTCAAAGTGATATTTGGAAGCCCATAGAGGGCTATGGTGAAAAAGGAAATATCCTCAGATGAAATCAGGAAAGAAGCTTTTTGAGAAACTGCTTAGTGTTCTGTTAATTCATCTCACAGAGTTACATCTGTATTTCGTGGATCTCTTTGCTAGCCTTATTTCGGAGGAATCTGAGAACAGATATTTCGGTTCCCTTTGAAGACTTTAGGGCCAAAGGAAGTATCCTCCGATAACAGAGACAAGAAACTTTCTGAGAAACTTCTTTGTGTTCTGTGAAATCATCTCACTGTGTTACAGCTTTCCCCTCAAGAAGCCTTTCGCTAAGACAGTTCTTGTGGAATTGGCAAATTGACATTTGGAAGCCCTTAGAGGGCTATGGCGAAAAAGGAAATATCCTCAGATGAAATCTGGAAAGAAGCTTTCTGAGAAACTGCTCTGTGATGTGTGACTTCCACTCACAGAGTTACATCTGTATTTCGTGGATCTCTTTGCTAGCCTTATTTCTGTGGAATCTGATAACAGATATTTTGGATCCCTTTGAAGACTATAGGGCCAGAGGAAATATCCTCCGATAGGAAAGAGAAAGAACCTTTCTGAGAAACTTCTTTGTGTTCTGTGAAATCATCTCACAGAGTTACAGCTTTCCCCTCAAGAAGCCTTTCGCTAAGACAGTTCTTGTGGAATTGGCAAAGTGATATTTGGAAGCCCATAGAGGGCTATGGTGAAAAAGGAAATATCCTCAGATGAAATCTGGAAAGAAGCTTTCTGAGAAACTGCTCTGTGATGTGTGATGTGTGACTTCCACTCCCAGAGTTACATCTGTATTTCGTGGATCTCTTTGCTAGCCTTATTTCTGTGGATCTGAGAACAGATATTTCGGATCCCTTTGAAGACTATAGGGCCAAAGGGAATATCCCCCGATAACAAAGAGAAAGTAGCTTTCTGAGAAACTTCTTTGTGTTCTGTGAAATCATCTCATAGAGTTACAGCTTTCCCCTCAAGAAGCCTTTCGCTAAGACAGTTCTTGTGGAATTGGCAAAGTGATATTCGGAAGCCCATAGAGGGCTATGGTGAAAAAGGAAATATCCTCAGATGAAATCAGGAAAGAAGCTTTCTGAGAAACTGCTTAGTGATGTGTGACTTCCACTCCCAGAGTTACATCTGTATTTCCTGGATCTCTTTGCTAGCCTTATTTCTGTGGAATCTGAGAACAGATATTTCGGATCCCTTTGAAGGCTATAGGGCCAGAGGAAATATCCTCCGATAACAAAGAGAAAGTAGCTTTCTGAGAAACTTCTTTGTGTTCTGTGAAATCATCTCACAGAGTTACAGCTTTCGCCTCAAGAAGCCTTTCGGTAAGACAGTTCTTGTGGAATTGGCAAAGTGACATTTGGAAGCCCATAGACGGCTATGGTGAAAAAGGAAATATCTTCAGATGAAATCTGGAAAGAAGCTTTCTGAGAAACTGCTTAGTGTTCTGTTAATTCATCTCACAGAGTTACATCTGTATTTCGTGGATCTCTTTGCTAGCCTTATTTCTGTGGAATCTGATAACAGATATTTCGGATCCCTTTGAAGACTCTAGGGCCAAAGGAAATATCCCCCGATAACAAAGAGAAAGAAGCTTTCTGAGAAGCTACTTTGTGTTCTGTGAAATCACCTCACAGAGTTACACCTTTCTCCTCAAGAAGCCTTTCGCTAAGACAGTTCTTGTGGAATTGGCAAAGTGACGTTTGGAAGCCCTTAGAGGGCTATGGTGAAAAAGGAAATATCCTCAGATGAAATCAGGAAAGAAGCTTTCTGAGAAACTGCTTAGTGGTCTGTTAATTCATCTCACAGAGTTACATCTGTATTTCGTGGATCTGTGTGCTAGCCTTATTTCTGTGGAATCTGAGAACAGATATTTCGGATCCCTTTGAAGACTATAGGGCCAAAGGTAATATCCTCCGATAACAAAGAGAAAGAAGCTTACTGAGAAACTTCTTTGTGTTCTGTGAAATCATCTCACAGAGTTACAGCTTTCCCCTCAAGAAGCCTTTCGCTAAGACAGTTCTTGTGGAATTGGCAAAGTGATATTTGGAAGCCCTTAGAGGGCTATGGTGAAAAAGGAAATATCCTCAGATGAAATCAGGAAAGAAGCTTTCTGAGAAACTGCTTAGTGATGTGTGACTTCCACTCACAGAGTTACATCTGTATTTCGTGGATCTCTTTGCTAGCCTTATTTCTGTGGAATCTGAGAACAGATATTTCGGATCCCTTTGAAGGCTATAGGGCCAGAGGAAATTTCCTCCGATAACAAAGAGAAAGAAGCTTTCTGAGAAACTTCTTTGTGTTCTGTGAAATCATCTCACAGAGTTACAGCTTTCCCCTCAAGAAGCCTTTCGGTAAGAGAGTTCTTGTGAAATTTTCAAAGTGATATTTGGAAGCCCATAGAGGGCTATGGTGAAAAAGGAAATATCCTCAGATGAAATCAGGAAAGAAACTTTTTGAGAAACTGCTTAGTGTTCTGTTAATTCATCTCACAGAGTTACATCTGTATTTCGTGGATCTCTTTGCTAGCCTTATTTCGGAGGAATCTGAGAACAGATATTTCGGTTCCCTTTGAAGACTTTAGGGCCAAAGGAAATATCCTCCGATAACAGAGACAAGAAACTTTCTGAGAAACTTCTTTGTGTTCTGTGAAATCATCTCACAGAGCTACAGCTTTCCCCTCAAGAAGCCTTTCGCTAAGACAGTTCTTGTGGAATTGGCAAAGTGATATTTGGAAGCCCATAGAGGGCTATGGTGAAAAAGGAAATATCCTCAGATGAAATCAGGAAAGAAGCTTTTTGAGAAACTGCTTAGTGTTCTATTAATTCATCTCACAGACTTACATCTGTATTTCGTGGATCTCTTTGCTAGCCTTATTTCGGTGGAATCTGAGAACAGATATTTCGGTTCCCTTTGAAGACTATAGGGCCAATGGAAATATCCTCCAATAACAGAGACAAGAAACTTTCTGAGAAACTTCTTTGTGTTCTGTGAAATCATCTCACAGAGTTACAGCTTTCCCCTCAAGAAGCCTTTAGCTAAGACAGTTCTTGTGGAATTGGCAAAGTGACATTTGGAAGTCCTTAGAGGGCTATGGTGAAAAAGGAAATATCCTCAGATGAAATCTGGAAAGAAGCTTTCTGAGAAACTGCTCTGTGATGTGTGACTTCCACTCACAGAGTTACATCTGTATTTCGTGGACCTCTTTGCTAGCCTTATTTCTGTGGAATCTGATAACAGATATTTTGGATCCCTTTGAAGACTATAGGGCCAGAGGAAATATCCTCCGATAACAAAGAGGTAGAAGCTTTCTGAGAAACTTCTTTGTGTTCTATGAAATCATCTCAGGGTTACAGCTTTCCCCTCAAGAAGCCTTTCGCTAAGACAGTTCTTGTGGAATTGGCAAAGTGATATTTGGAAGCCCATAGAGGGCTATGGTGAAAAAGGAAATATCCTCAGATGAAATCTGGAAAGAAGCTTTCTGAGAAACTGCTCTGTGATGTGTGACTTCCACTCACAGAGTTACATCTGTATTTCGTGGATCTCTTTGCTAGCCTTATTTCTGTGGAACCTGAGAACAGATATTCTGGATCCCTTTGAAGACTATAGGGCCAGAGGAAATATCCTCCGATAAGAAAGAGGAAGAACCTTTCTGAGAAACTTCTTTGTGTTCTGTGAAATCATCTCACAGAGTTACAGCTTTCCCCTCAAGAAGCCTTTCGCTAAGACAGTTCTTGTGGAATTGGCAAAGTGATATTTGGAAGCCCATAGAGGGCTATGGTGAAAAAGGAAATATCCTCAGATGAAATCTGGAAAGAAGCTTTCTGAGAAACTGCTTAGTGTTCCGTTAATTCATCTCACACAGTTACATCTGTATTTCGTGGATCTCTTTGCTAGCCTTATTTCTGTGGAATCTGAAAACAGATATTTCGGATCCCTTTGAAGACTATAGGGCCAAAGGAAATATCCTCCGATAACAAAGAGAAAGAAGCTTTCTGAGAAACTACTTTGTGTTCTGTGAAATCATCTCACAGAGTTACAGCTTTCCCCTCAAGAAGCCTTTCGCTAAGACAGTTCTTGTGGAATTTTCAAAGTGATATTTGGAAGCCCATAGAGGGCTATGGTGAAAAAGGAAATATCCTCAGAAGAAATCTGGAAAGAAGCTTTCTGAGAAACTGCTCTGTGATGTGTGACTTCCACTCACAGAGTTACATCGGTATTTCGTGGATCTCTTTTCTAGCCTTATTTCTGTGGAATCTGAGAACAGATATTTCGGATCCCTTTGAAGACTATAGGGCCAAAGGAAATATCCTCTGATAACAAAGAGAAAGAAGCTTTCTGAGAAACTTCTTTTTGTTCTATGAAATCATCTCACAGAGTTACAGCTTTCCCCTCAAGAAGCCTTTCGCTAAGACAGTTCTTGTGGAATTGTCAAAGTGATATTTGGAAGCCCATAGAGGGCTATGGTGAAAAAGGAAATATCCTCAGATGAAATCTGGAAAGAAGCTTTCTGAGAAACTGCTCTGTGATGTGTGACTTCCACTCACAGAGTTACATCTGTATTTCGTGGAACACTTTGCTAGCCTTATTTCTGTGGAATCTGAGAACAGATATTTCGGATCCCTTTGAAGACTATAGGGCCAAAGGAAATATCCTCTGATAACAAAGAGAAAGAAGCTTTCTGAGAAACTTCTTTGTGTTCTGTGATATCATCTCACAGAGTTACAGCTTTCCCCTCAAGAAGCCTTTCGGTAAGACAGTTCTTGTGGAATTGGCAAAGTGACATTTGGAAGCCCATAGACGGCTCTGGTGAAAAAGGAAATATCCTCAGATGAAATCTGGAAAGAAGCTTTCTGAGAAATTGCTTAGTGTTCTGTTAATTCATCTCACAGAGTTACATCTGTATTTCGTGGATCTCTTTGCTAGCCTCATTTCTGTGGAATCTGAGAACAGATATTTCGGATCCCTTTGAGGACTATAGGGCCAAAGGTAATATCCTCCGATAACAAAGAGAAAGAAGCTTACTGAGAAACTTCTTTGTGTTCTGTGAAACCATCTCACAGAGTTACAGCTTTTCCCTCAAGAAGCCTTTCGCTAAGACAGTTCTTGTGGAATTGGCAAAGTGATATTTGGAAGCCCTTAGAGGGCTATGGTGAAAAAGGAAATATCCTCAGATGAAATCTGGAAAGAAGCTTTCTGAGAAACTGCTCTGTGATGTGTGACTTCCTCTCACAGAGTTACATCTGTATTTCGTGGATCTCTTTGCTAGCCTTATTTCTGAGGAATCTGAGAACAGATATTTCGGATCCCTTTGAAGACTATAGGGACAAAGGAAATATCCTCCGATAACAAAGAGAAAGAAGCTTTCTGAGAAACTACTTTGTGTTCTGTGAAATCACCTCACAGAGTTACAGCTTTCCCCTCAAGAAGCCTTTCGCTAAGACAGTTCTTGTGGATTTGGCAAAGTGACATTTGGAAGCCCTTAGAGTGCTAAGGTGAAAAAGGATATATTCTCAGATGAAATCTGGAAAGAAGCTTTCTGAGAAACTGCTTAGTGTTCTGTTAAATCATCTCACAGAGTTACATCTGTATTTCGTGGATCTCTTTGCTAGCCTTATTTCTGTGGAATCTGAGAACAGATATTTCGGATCCCTTTGAAGACTATAGGGCCAAATCAAATATCCTCCGATAACAAAGAGAAAGAAGCTTTCTGCGAAACTTATTTGTGTTCTGTGAAATCATCTCACAGAGCTACAGCTTTCCCCTCAAGAAGCCTTTCGCTAAGACAGTTCTTGTGGAATTGGCAAAGTGATATTTGGAAGCCCATAGAGGGCTATGGTGAAAAAGGAAATATCCTCAGATGAAATCAGGAAAGAAGCTTTTTGAGAAACTGCTTAGTGTTCTGTTAATTCATCTCACAGAGTTACATCTGTATTTCGTGGATCTCTTTGCTAGCCTTATTTCGGTGGAATCTGAGAACAGATATTTCGGTTCCCTTTGAAGACTATAGGGCCAATAGAAATATCCTCCAATAACAGAGACAAGAAACTTTCTGAGAAACTTCTTTGTGTTCTGTGAAATCATCTCACAGAGTTACAGCTTTCCCCTCAAGAAGCCTTTCGCTAAGACAGTTCTTGTGGAATTGGCAAAGTGACATTTGGAAGCCCTTAGAGGGCTATTGTGAAAAAGGAAATATCCTGAGATGAAATCTGGAAAGAAGCTTTCTGAGAAACTGCTCTGTGATGTGTGACTTCCACTCACAGAGTTACATCTGTATTTCGTGGATCTCTTTGCTAGCCTTATTTCTGTGGAATCTGATAACAGATATTTTGGATCCTTTTGAAGACTATAGGGCCAGAGGAAATATCCTCCGATAACAAAGAGGTAGAAGCTTTCTGAGAAACTTCTTTGTGTTCTATGAAATCATCTCAGGGTTACAGCTTTCCCCTCAAGAAGCCTTTCGCTAAGACAGTTCTTGTGGAATTGGCAAAGTGATTTTTGGAAGCCCATAGAGGGCTATGGTGAAAAAGGAAATATCCTCAGATGAAATCTGGAAAGAAGCTTTCTGAGAAACTGCTCTGTGATGTGTGACTTCCACTCACAGAGTTACATCTGTATTTCGTGGATCTCTTTGCTAGCCTTATTTCTGTGGAATCTGAGAACAGATATTCTGGATCCCTTTGAAGACTATAGGGCCAGAGGAAATATCCTCCGATAAGAAAGAGGAAGAACCTTTCTGAGAAACTTCTTTGTGTTCTGTGAAATCATCTCACAGAGTTACAGCTTTCCCCTCAAGAAGCCTTTCGCTAAGACAGTTCTTGTGGAATTGGCAAAGTGATATTTGGAAGCCCATAGAGGGCTATGGTGAAAAAGGAAATATCCTCAGATGAAATCTGGAAAGAAGCTTTCTGAGAAACTGCTTAGTGTTCTGTTAATTCATCTCACACAGTTACATCTGTATTTCGTGGATCTCTTTGCTAGCCTTATTTCTGTGGAATCTGAAAACAGATATTTCGGATCCCTTTGAAGACTATAGGGCCAAAGGAAATATCCTCCGATAACAAAGAGAAAGAAGCTTTCTGAGAAACTACTTGGTGTTCTGTGAAATCATCTCACAGAGTTACAGCTTTCCAATCAAGAAGCCTTTCGCTAAGACAGTTCTTGTGGAATTTTCAAAGTGATATTTCGAAGCCCATAGAGGGCTATGGTGAAAAAGGAAATATCCTCAGAAGAAATCTGGAAAGAAGCTTTCTGAGAAACTGCTCTGTGATGTGTGACTTCCACTCACAGAGTTACATCTGTATTTCGTGGAACACTTTGCCAGCCTTATTTCTGTGGAATCTGAGAACAGATATTTCGGATCCCTTTGAAGACTATAGGGCCAAAGGAAATATCCTCTGATAACAAAGAGAAAGAAGCTTTCTGAGAAACTTCTTTGTGTTCTGTGATATCATCTCACAGAGTTACAGCTTTCCCCTCAAGAAGCCTTTCGGTAAGACAGTTCTTGTGGAATTGGCAAAGTGACATTTGGAAGCCCATAGACGGCTCTGGTGAAAAAGGAAATATCCTCAGATGAAATCTGGAAAGAAGCTTTCTGAGAAATTGCTTAGTGTTCTGTTAATTCATCTCACAGAGTTACATCTGTATTTCGTGGATCTCTTTGCTAGCCTCATTTCTGTGGAATCTGAGAACAGATATTTCGGATCCCTTTGAGGACTATAGGGCCAAAGGTAATATCCTCCGATAACAAAGAGAAAGAAGCTTACTGAGAAACTTCTTTGTGTTCTGTGAAATCATCTCACAGAGTTACAGCTTTTCCCTCAAGAAGCCTTTCGCTAAGACAGTTCTTGTGGAATTGGAAAAGTGATATTTGGAAGCCCTTAGAGGGCTATGGTGAAAAAGCAAATATCCTCACATGAAATCTGGAAAGAAGCTTTCTGAGAAACTGCTCTGTGATGTGTGACTTCCTCTCACAGAGTTACATCTGTATTTCGTGGATCTCTTTGCTAGCCTTATTTCTGAGGAATCTGAGAACAGATATTTCGGATCCCTTTGAAGACTATAGGGACAAAGGAAATATCCTCCGATAACAAAGAGAAAGAAGCTTTCTGAGAAACTACTTTGTGTTCTGTGAAATCACCTCACAGAGTTACAGCTTTCCCCTCAAGAAGCCTTTCGCTAAGACAGTTCTTGTGGATTTGGCAAAGTGACATTTGGAAGGCCTTAGAGTGCTAAGGTGAAAAAGGATATATTCTCAGATGAAATCTGGAAAGAAGCTTTCTGAGAAACTGCTTAGTGTTCTGTTAAATCATCTCACAGAGTTACATCTGTATTTCGTGGATCTCTTTGCTAGCCTTATTTCTGTGGAATCTGAGAACAGATATTCTGGATCCCTTTGAAGACTATAGGGCCAGAGGAAATATCCTCCGATAAGAAAGAGGAAGAACCTTTCTGAGAAACTTCTTTGTGTTCTGTGAAATCATCTCACAGAGTTACAGCTTTCCCCTCAAGAAGCCTTTCGCTAAGACAGTTCTTGTGGAATTGGCAAAGTGATATTTGGAAGCCCATAGAGGGCTATGGTGAAAAAGGAAATATCCTCAGATGAAATCAGGAAAGAAGCTTTTTGAGAAACTGCTTAGTGTTCTGTTAATTCATCTCACAGAGTTACATCTGTATTTCGTGGATCTCTTTGCTAGCCTTATTTCGGTGGAATCTGAGAACAGATATTTCGGTTCCCTTTGAAGACTATAGGGCCAATAGAAATATCCTCCAATAACAGAGACAAGAAACTTTCTGAGAAACTTCTTTGTGTTCTGTGAAATCATCTCACAGAGTTACAGCTTTCCCCTCAAGAAGCCTTTCGCTAAGACAGTTCTTGTGGAATTGGCAAAGTGACATTTGGAAGCCCTTAGAGGGCTATTGTGAAAAAGGAAATATCCTGAGATGAAATCTGGAAAGAAGCTTTCTGAGAAACTGCTCTGTGATGTGTGACTTCCACTCACAGAGTTACATCTGTATTTCGTGGATCTCTTTGCTAGCCTTATTTCTGTGGAATCTGAGAACAGATATTCTGGATCCCTTTGAAGACTATAGGGCCAGAGGAAATATCCTCCGATAAGAAAGAGGAAGAACCTTTCTGAGAAACTTCTTTGTGTTCTGTGAAATCATCTCACAGAGTTACAGCTTTCCCCTCAAGAAGCCTTTCGCTAAGACAGTTCTTGTGGAATTGGCAAAGTGATATTTGGAAGCCCATAGAGGGCTATGGTGAAAAAGGAAATATCCTCAGATGAAATCTGGAAAGAAGCTTTCTGAGAAACTGCTTAGTGTTCTGTTAATTCATCTCACACAGTTACATCTGTATTTCGTGGATCTCTTTGCTAGCCTTATTTCTGTGGAATCTGAAAACAGATATTTCGGATCCCTTTGAAGACTATAGGGCCAAAGGAAATATCCTCCGATAACAAAGAGAAAGAAGCTTTCTGAGAAACTACTTGGTGTTCTGTGAAATCATCTCACAGAGTTACAGCTTTCCCCTCAAGAAGCCTTTCGCTAAGACAGTTCTTGTGGAATTTTCAAAGTGATATTTGGAAGCCCATAGAGGGCTATGGTGAAAAAGGAAATATCCTCAGAAGAAATCTGGAAAGAAGCTTTCTGAGAAACTGCTCTGTGATGTGTGACTTCCACTCACAGAGTTACATCTGTATTTCGTGGAACACTTTGCTAGCCTTATTTCTGTGGAATCTGAGAACAGATATTTCGGATCCCTTTGAAGACTATAGGGCCAAAGGAAATATCCTCTGATAACAAAGAGAAAGAAGCTTTCTGAGAAACTTCTTTGTGTTCTGTGATATCATCTCACAGAGTTACAGCTTTCCCCTCAAGAAGCCTTTCGGTAAGACAGTTCTTGTGGAATTGGCAAAGTGACATTTGGAAGCCCATAGACGGCTCTGGTGAAAAAGGAAATATCCTCAGATGAAATCTGGAAAGAAGCTTTCTGAGAAATTGCTTAGTGTTCTGTTAATTCATCTCACAGAGTTACATCTGTATTTCGTGGATCTCTTTGCTAGCCTCATTTCTGTGGAATCTGAGAACAGATATTTCGGATCCCTTTGAGGACTATAGGGCCAAAGGTAATATCCTCCGATAACAAAGAGAAAGAAGCTTACTGAGAAACTTCTTTGTGTTCTGTGAAATCATCTCACAGAGTTACAGCTTTTCCCTCAAGAAGCCTTTCGCTAAGACAGTTCTTGTGGAATTGGAAAAGTGATATTTGGAAGCCCTTAGAGGGCTATGGTGAAAAAGCAAATATCCTCACATGAAATCTGGAAAGAAGCTTTCTGAGAAACTGCTCTGTGATGTGTGACTTCCTCTCACAGAGTTACATCTGTATTTCGTGGATCTCTTTGCTAGCCTTATTTCTGAGGAATCTGAGAACAGATATTTCGGATCCCTTTGAAGACTATAGGGACAAAGGAAATATCCTCCGATAACAAAGAGAAAGAAGCTTTCTGAGAAACTACTTTGTGTTCTGTGAAATCACCTCACAGAGTTACAGCTTTCCCCTCAAGAAGCCTTTCGCTAAGACAGTTCTTGTGGATTTGGCAAAGTGACATTTGGAAGGCCTTAGAGTGCTAAGGTGAAAAAGGATATATTCTCAGATGAAATCTGGAAAGAAGCTTTCTGAGAAACTGCTTAGTGTTCTGTTAAATCATCTCACAGAGTTACATCTGTATTTCGTGGATCTCTTTGCTAGCCTTATTTCTGTGGAATCTGAGAACAGATATTTCGGATCCCTTTGAAGACTATAGGGCCAAATCAAATATCCTCCGATAACAAAGAGAAAGAAGCTTTCTGCGAAACTTATTTGTGTTCTGTGAAATCATCTCACAGAGCTACAGCTTTCCCCTCAAGAAGCCTTTCGCTAAGACAGTTCTTGTGGAATTGGCAAAGTGATATTTGGAAGCCCATAGAGGGCTATGTTGAAAAAGGAAATATCCTCAGATGAAATCAGGAAAGAAGCTTTTTGAGAAACTGCTTAGTGTTCTGTTAATTCATCTCACAGAGTTACATCTGTATTTCGTGGATCTCTTTCCTAGCCTTATTTCGGTGGAATCTGAGAACAGATATTTCGGTTCCCTTTGAAGACTATAGGGCCAATAGAAATATCCTCCAATAACAGAGACAAGAAACTTTCTGAGAAACTTCTTTGTGTTCTGTGAAATCATCTCACAGAGTTACAGCTTTCCCCTCAAGAAGCCTTTCGCTAAGACAGTTCTTGTGGAATTGGCAAAGTGACATTTGGAAGCCCTTAGAGGGCTATTGTGAAAAAGGAAATATCCTGAGATGAAATCTGGAAAGAAGCTTTCTGAGAAACTGCTCTGTGATGTGTGACTTCCACTCACAGAGTTACATCTGTATTTCGTGGATCTCATTGCTAGCCTTATTTCTGTGGAATCTGATAACAGATATTTTGGATCCTTTTGAAGACTATAGGGCCAGAGGAAATATCCTCCGATAACAAAGAGGTAGAAGCTTTCTGAGAAACTTCTTTGTGTTCTATGAAATCATCTCAGGGTTACAGCTTTCCCCTCAAGAAGCCTTTCGCTAAGACAGTTCTTGTGGAATTGGCAAAGTGATATTTGGAAGCCCATAGAGGGCTATGGTGAAAAAGGAAATATCCTCAGATGAAATCTGGAAAGAAGCTTTCTGAGAAACTGCTCTGTGATGTGTGACTTCCACTCACAGAGTTACATCTGTATTTCGTGGATCTCTTTGCTAGCCTTATTTCTGTGGAATCTGAGAACAGATATTCTGGATCCCTTTGAAGACTATAGGGCCAGAGGAAATATCCTCCGATAAGAAAGAGGAAGAACCTTTCTGAGAAACTTCTTTGTGTTCTGTGAAATCATCTCACAGAGTTACAGCTTTCCCCTCAAGAAGCCTTTCGCTAAGACAGTTCTTGTGGAATTGGCAAAGTGATATTTGGAAGCCCATAGAGGGCTATGGTGAAAAAGGAAATATCCTCAGATGAAATCTGGAAAGAAGCTTTCTGAGAAACTGCTTAGTGTTCTGTTAATTCATCTCACACAGTTACATCTGTATTTCGTCGATCTCTTTGCTAGCCTTATTTCTGTGGAATCTGAAAACAGATATTTCGGATCCCTTTGAAGACTATAGGGCCAAAGGAAATATCCTCCGATAACAAAGAGAAAGAAGCTTTCTGAGAAACTACTTTGTGTTCTGTGAAATCATCTCACAGAGTTACAGCTTTCCCCTCAAGAAGCCTTTCGCTAAGACAGTTCTTGTGGAATTTTCAAAGTGATATTTGGAAGCCCATAGAGGGCTATGGTGAAAAAGGAAATATCCTCAGAAGAAATCTGGAAAGAAGCTTTCTGAGAAACTGCTCTGTGATGTGTGACTTCCAATCACAGAGTTACATCGGTATTTCGTGGATCTCTTTTCTAGCCTTATTTCTGTGGAATCTGAGAACAGATATTTCGGATCCCTTTGAAGACTATAGGGCCAAAGGAAATATCCTCTGATAACAAAGAGAAAGAAGCTTTCTGAGAAACTTCTTTTTGTTCTATGAAATCATCTCACAGAGTTACAGCTTTCCCCTCAAGAAGCCTTTCGCTAAGACAGTTCTTGTGGAATTGTCAAAGTGATATTTGGAAGCCCATAGAGGGCTATGTTGAAAAAGGAAATATCCTCAGATGAAATCTGGAAAGAAGCTTTCTGAGAAACTGCTCTGTGATGTGTGACTTCCACTCACAGAGTTACATCTGTATTTCGTGGAACACTTTGCTAGCCTTATTTCTGTGGAATCTGAGAACAGATATTTCGGATCCCTTTGAAGACTATAGGGCCAAAGGAAATATCCTCTGATAACAAAGAGAAAGAAGCTTTCTGAGAAACTTCTTTGTGTTCTGTGATATCATCTCACAGAGTTACAGCTTTCCCCTCAAGAAGCCTTTCGGTAAGACAGTTCTTGTGGAATTGGCAAAGTGACATTTGGAAGCCCATAGACGGCTCTGGTGAAAAAGGAAATATCCTCAGATGAAATCTGGAAAGAAGCTTTCTGAGAAATTGCTTAGTGTTCTGTTAATTCATCTCACAGAGTTACATCTGTATTTCGTGGATCTCTTTGCTAGCCTCATTTCTGTGGAATCTGAGAACAGATATTTCGGATCCCTTTGAGGACTATAGGGCCAAAGGTAATATCCTCCGATAACAAAGAGAAAGAAGCTTACTGAGAAACTTCTTTGTGTTCTGTGAAATCATCTCACAGAGTTACAGCTTTTCCCTCAAGAAGCCTTTCGCTAAGACAGTTCTTGTGGAATTGGCAAAGTGATATTTGGAAGCCCTTAGAGGGCTATGGTGAAAAAGGAAATATCCTCAGATGAAATCTGGAAAGAAGCTTTCTGAGAAACTGCTCTGTGATGTGTGACTTCCTCTCACAGAGTTACATCTGTATTTCGTGGATCTCTTTGCTAGCCTTATTTCTGAGGAATCTGAGAACAGATATTTCGGATCCCTTTGAAGACTATAGGGACAAAGGAAATATCCTCCGATAACAAAGAGAAAGAAGCTTTCTGAGAAACTACTTTGTGTTCTGTGAAATCACCTCACAGAGTTACAGCTTTCCCCTCAAGAAGCCTTTCGCTAAGACAGTTCTTGTGGATTTGGCAAAGTGACATTTGGAAGCCCTTAGAGTGCTAAGGTGAAAAAGGATATATTCTCAGATGAAATCTGGAAAGAAGCTTTCTGAGAAACTGCTTAGTGTTCTGTTAAATCATCTCACAGAGTTACATCTGTATTTCGTGGATCTCTTTGCTAGCCTTATTTCTGTGGAATCTGAGAACAGATATTTCGGATCCCTTTGAAGACTATAGGGCCAAATCAAATATCCTCCGATAACAAAGAGAAAGAAGATTTCTGCGAAACTTATTTGTGTTCTGTGAAATCATCTCACAGAGCTACAGCTTTCCCCTCAAGAAGCCTTTCGCTAAGACAGTTCTTGTGGAATTGGCAAAGTGATATTTGGAAGCCCATAGAGGGCTATGGTGAAAAAGGAAATATCCTCAGATGAAATCAGGAAAGAAGCTTTTTGAGAAACTGCTTAGTGTTCTGTTAATTCATCTCACAGAGTTACATCTGTATTTCGTGGATCTCTTTGCTAGCCTTATTTCGGTGGAATCTGAGAACAGATATTTCGGTTCCCTTTGAAGACTATAGGGCCAATAGAAATATCCTCCAAAAACAGAGACAAGAAACTTTCTGAGAAACTTCTTTGTGTTCTGTGAAATCATCTCACAGAGTTACAGCTTTCCCCTCAAGAAGCCTTTCGCTAAGACAGTTCTTGTGGAATTGGCAAAGTGACATTTGGAAGCCCTTAGAGGGCTATTGTGAAAAAGGAAATATCCTGAGATGAAATCTGGAAAGAAGCTTTCTGAGAAACTGCTCTGTGATGTGTGACTTCCACTCACAGAGTTACATCTGTATTTCGTGGATCTCTTTGCTAGCCTTATTTCTGTGGAATCTGATAACAGATATTTTGGATCCTTTTGAAGACTATAGGGCCAGAGGAAATATCCTCCGATAACAAAGAGGTAGAAGCTTTCTGAGAAACTTCTTTGTGTTCTATGAAATCATCTCAGGGTTACAGCTTTCCCCTCAAGAAGCCTTTCGCTAAGACAGTTCTTGTGGAATTGGCAAAGTGATATTTGGAAGCCCATAGAGGGCTATGGTGAAAAAGGAAATATCCTCAGATGAAATCTGGAAAGAAGCTTTCTGAGAAACTGCTCTGTGATGTGTGACTTCCACTCACAGAGTTACATCTGTATTTCGTGGATCTCTTTGCTAGCCTTATTTCTGTGGAATCTGAGAACAGATATTCTGGATCCCTTTGAAGACTATAGGGCCAGAGGAAATATCCTCCGATAAGAAAGAGGAAGAACCTTTCTGAGAAACTTCTTTGTGTTCTGTGAAATCATCTCACAGAGTTACAGCTTTCCCCTCAAGAAGCCTTTCGCTAAGACAGTTCTTGTGGAATTGGCAAAGTGATATTTGGAAGCCCATAGAGGGCTATGGTGAAAAAGGAAATATCCTCAGATGAAATCTGGAAAGAAGCTTTCTGAGAAACTGCTTAGTGTTCTGTTAATTCATCTCACACAGTTACATCTGTATTTCGTGGATCTCTTTGCTAGCCTTATTTCTGTGGAATCTGAAAACAGATATTTCGGATCCCTTTGAAGACTATAGGGCCAAAGGAAATATCCTCCGATAACAAAGAGAAAGAAGCTTTCTGAGAAACTACTTTGTGTTCTGTGAAATCATCTCACAGAGTTACAGCTTTCCCCTCAAGAAGCCTTTCGCTAAGACAGTTCTTGTGGAATTTTCAAAGTGATATTTGGAAGCCCATAGAGGGCTATGGTGAAAAAGGAAATATCCTCAGAAGAAATCTGGAAAGAAGCTTTCTGAGAAACTGCTCTGTGATGTGTGACTTCCACTCACAGAGTTACATCTGTATTTCGTGGAACACTTTGCTAGCCTTATTTCTGTGGAATCGGAGAACAGATATTTCGGATCCCTTTGAAGACTATAGGGCCAAAGGAAATATCCTCTGATAACAAAGAGAAAGAAGCTTTCTGAGAAACTTCTTTGTGTTCTGTGATATCATCTCACAGAGTTACAGCTTTCCCCTCAAGAAGCCTTTCGGTAAGACAGTTCTTGTGGAATTGGCAAAGTGACATTTGGAAGCCCATAGACGGCTCTGGTGAAAAAGGAAATATCCTCAGATGAAATCTGGAAAGAAGCTTTCTGAGAAATTGCTTAGTGTTCTGTTAATTCATCTCACAGAGTTACATCTGTATTTCGTGGATCTCTTTGCTAGCCTCATTTCTGTGGAATCTGAGAACAGATATTTCGGATCCCTTTGAGGACTATAGGGCCAAAGGTAATATCCTCCGATAACAAAGAGAAAGAAGCTTACTGAGAAACTTCTTTGTGTTCTGTGAAATCATCTCACAGAGTTACAGCTTTTCCCTCAAGAAGCCTTTCGCTAAGACAGTTCTTGTGGAATTGGCAAAGTGATATTTGGAAGCCCTTAGAGGGCTATGGTGAAAAAGGAAATATCCTCAGATGAAATCTGGAAAGAAGCTTTCTGAGAAACTGCTCTGTGATGTGTGACTTCCTCTCACAGAGTTACATCTGTATTTCGTGGATCTCTTTGCTAGCCTTATTTCTGAGGAATCTGAGAACAGATATTTCGGATCCCTTTGAAGACTATAGGGACAAAGGAAATATCCTCCGATAACAAAGAGAAAGAAGCTTTCTGAGAAACTACTTTGTGTTCTGTGAAATCACCTCACAGAGTTACAGCTTTCCCCTCAAGAAGCCTTTCGCTAAGACAGTTCTTGTGGATTTGGCAAAGTGACATTTGGAAGCCCTTAGAGTGCTAAGGTGAAAAAGGATATATTCTCAGATGAAATCTGGAAAGAAGCTTTCTGAGAAACTGCTTAGTGTTCTGTTAAATCATCTCACAGAGTTACATCTGTATTTCGTGGATCTCTTTGCTAGCCTTATTTCTGTGGAATCTGAGAACAGATATTTCGGATCCCTTTGAAGACTATAGGGCCAAATCAAATATCCTCCGATAACAAAGAGAAAGAAGCTTTCTGCGAAACTTATTTGTGTTCTGTGAAATCATCTCACAGAGCTACAGCTTTCCCCTCAAGAAGCCTTTCGCTAAGACAGTTCTTGTGGAATTGGCAAAGTGATATTTGGAAGCCCATAGAGGGCTATGGTGAAAAAGGAAATATCCTCAGATGAAATCAGGAAAGAAGCTTTTTGAGAAACTGCTTAGTGTTCTGTTAATTCATCTCACAGAGTTACATCTGTATTTCGTGGATCTCTTTGCTAGCCTTATTTCGGTGGAATCTGAGAACAGATATTTCGGTTCCCTTTGAAGACTATAGGGCCAATAGAAATATCCTCCAATAACAGAGACAAGAAACTTTCTGAGAAACTTCTTTGTGTTCTGTGAAATCATCTCACAGAGTTACAGCTTTCCCCTCAAGAAGCCTTTCGCTAAGACAGTTCTTGTGGAATTGGCAAAGTGACATTTGGAAGCCCTTAGAGGGCTATTGTGAAAAAGGAAATATCCTGAGATGAAATCTGGAAAGAAGCTTTCTGAGAAACTGCTCTGTGATGTGTGACTTCCACTCACAGAGTTACATCTGTATTTCGTGGATCTCTTTGCTAGCCTTATTTCTGTGGAATCTGATAACAGATATTTTGGATCCTTTTGAAGACTATAGGGCCAGAGGAAATATCCTCCGATAACAAAGAGGTAGAAGCTTTCTGAGAAACTTCTCTGTGTTCTATGAAATCATCTCAGGGTTACAGCTTTCCCCTCAAGAAGCCTTTCGCTAAGACAGTTCTTGTGGAATTGGCAAAGTGATATTTGGAAGCCCATAGAGGGCTATGGTGAAAAAGGAAATATCCTCAGATGAAATCTGGAAAGAAGCTTTCTGAGAAACTGCTCTGTGATGTGTGACTTCCACTCACAGAGTTACATCTGTATTTCGTGGATCTCTTTGCTAGCCTTATTTCTGTGGAATCTGAGAACAGATATTCTGGATCCCTTTGAAGACTATAGGGCCAGAGGAAATATCCTCCGATAAGAAAGAGGAAGAACCTTTCTGAGAAACTTCTTTGTGTTCTGTGAAATCATCTCACAGAGTTACAGCTTTCCCCTCAAGAAGCCTTTCGCTAAGACAGTTCTTGTGGAATTGGCAAAGTGATATTTGGAAGCCCATAGAGGGCTATGGTGAAAAAGGAAATATCCTCAGATGAAATCTGGAAAGAAGCTTTCTGAGAAACTGCTTAGTGTTCTGTTAATTCATCTCACACAGTTACATCTGTATTTCGTGGATCTCTTTTCTAGCCTTATTTCTGTGGTATCTGAAAACAGATATTTCGGATCCCTTTGAAGACTATAGGGCCAAAGGAAATATCCTCCGATAACAAAGAGAAAGAAGCTTTCTGAGAAACTACTTTGTGTTCTGTGAAATCATCTCACAGAGTTACAGCTTTCCCCTCAAGAAGCCTTTCGCTAAGACAGTTCTTGTGGAATTTTCAAAGTGATATTTGGAAGCCCATAGAGGGCTATGGTGAAAAAGGAAATATCCTCAGATGAAATCTGGAAAGAAGCTTTCTGAGAAACTGCTCTGTGATGTGTGACTTCCACTCACAGAGTTACATCGGTATTTCGTGGATCTCTTTTCTAGCCTTATTTCTGTGGAATCTGAGAACAGATATTTCGGATCCCTTTGAAGACTATAGGGCCAAAGGAAATATCCTCTGATAACAAAGAGAAAGAAGCTTTCTGAGAAACTTCTTTTTGTTCTATGAAATCATCTCACAGAGTTACAGCTTTCCCCTCAAGAAGCCTTTCGCTAAGACAGTTCTTGTGGAATTGTCAAAGTGATATTTGGAAGCCCATAGAGGGCTATGGTGAAAAAGGAAATATCCTCAGATGAAATCTGGAAAGAAGCTTTCTGAGAAACTGCTCTGTGATGTGTGACTTCCACTCACAGAGTTACATCTGTATTTCGTGGAACACTTTGCTTGCCTTATTTCTGTGGAATCTGAGAACAGATATTTCGGATCCCTTTGAAGACTATAGGGCCAAAGGAAATATCCTCTGATAACAAAGAGAAAGAAGCTTTCTGAGAAACTTCTTTGTGTTCTGTGATATCATCTCACAGAGTTACAGCTTTCCCCTCAAGAAGCCTTTCGGTAAGACAGTTCTTGTGGAATTGGCAAAGTGACATTTGGAAGCCCATAGACGGCTCTGGTGAAAAAGGAAATATCCTCAGATGAAATCTGGAAAGAAGCTTTCTGAGAAATTGCTTAGTGTTCTGTTAATTCATCTCACAGAGTTACATCTGTATTTCGTGGATCTCTTTGCTAGCCTCATTTCTGTGGAATCTGAGAACAGATATTTCGGATCCCTTTGAGGACTATAGGGCCAAAGGTAATATCCTCCGATAACAAAGAGAAAGAAGCTTACTGAGAAACTTCTTTGTGTTCTGTGAAATCATCTCACAGAGTTACAGCTTTTCCCTCAAGAAGCCTTTCGCTAAGACAGTTCTTGTGGAATTGGCAAAGTGATATTTGGAAGCCCTTAGAGGGCTATGGTGAAAAAGGAAATATCCTCAGATGAAATCTGGAAAGAAGCTTTCTGAGAAACTGCTCTGTGATGTGTGACTTCCTCTCACAGAGTTACATCTGTATTTCGTGGATCTCTTTGCTAGCCTTATTTCTGAGGAATCTGAGAACAGATATTTCGGATCCCTTTGAAGACTATAGGGACAAAGGAAATATCCTCCGATAACAAAGAGAAAGAAGCTTTCTGAGAAACTACTTTGTGTTCTGTGAAATCACCTCACAGAGTTACAGCTTTCCCCTCAAGAAGCCTTTCGCTAAGACAGTTCTTGTGGATTTGGCAAAGTGACATTTGGAAGCCCTTAGAGTGCTAAGGTGAAAAAGGATATATTCTCAGATGAAATCTGGAAAGAAGCTTTCTGAGAAACTGCTTAGTGTTCTGTTAAATCATCTCACAGAGTTACATCTGTATTTCGTGGATCTCTTTGCTAGCCTTATTTCTGTGGAATCTGAGAACAGATATTTCGGATCCCTTTGAAGACTATAGGGCCAAATCAAATATCCTCCGATAACAAAGAGAAAGAAGATTTCTGCGAAACTTATTTGTGTTCTGTGAAATCATCTCACAGAGCTACAGCTTTCCCCTCAAGAAGCCTTTCGCTAAGACAGTTCTTGTGGAATTGGCAAAGTGATATTTGGAAGCCCATAGAGGGCTATGGTGAAAAAGGAAATATCCTCAGATGAAATCAGGAAAGAAGCTTTTTGAGAAACTGCTTAGTGTTCTGTTAATTCATCTCACAGAGTTACATCTGTATTTCGTGGATCTCTTTGCTAGCCTTATTTCGGTGGAATCTGAGAACAGATATTTCGGTTCCCTTTGAAGACTATAGGGCCAATAGAAATATCCTCCAATAACAGAGACAAGAAACTTTCTGAGAAACTTCTTTGTGTTCTGTGAAATCATCTCACAGAGTTACAGCTTTCCCCTCAAGAAGCCTTTCGCTAAGACAGTTCTTGTGGAATTGGCAAAGTGACATTTGGAAGCCCTTAGAGGGCTATTGTGAAAAAGGAAATATCCTGAGATGAAATCTGGAAAGAAGCTTTCTGAGAAACTGCTCTGTGATGTGTGACTTCCACTCACAGAGTTACATCTGTATTTCGTGGATCTCTTTGCTAGCCTTATTTCTGTGGAATCTGATAACAGATATTTTGGATCCTTTTGAAGACTATAGGGCCAGAGGAAATATCCTCCGATAACAAAGAGGTAGAAGCTTTCTGAGAAACTTCTTTTTGTTCTATGAAATCATCTCAGGGTTACAGCTTTCCCCTCAAGAAGCCTTTCGCTAAGACAGTTCTTGTGGAATTGGCAAAGTGATATTTGGAAGCCCATAGAGGGCTATGGTGAAAAAGGAAATATCCTCAGATGAAATCTGGAAAGAAGCTTTCTGAGAAACTGCTCTGTGATGTGTGACTTCCACTCACAGAGTTACATCTGTATTTCGTGGATCTCTTTGCTAGCCTTATTTCTGTGGAATCTGAGAACAGATATTCTGGATCCCTTTGAAGACTATAGGGCCAGAGGAAATATCCTCCGATAAGAAAGAGGAAGAACCTTTCTGAGAAACTTCTTTGTGTTCTGTGAAATCATCTCACAGAGTTACAGCTTTCCCCTCAAGAAGCCTTTCGCTAAGACAGTTCTTGTGGAATTGGCAAAGTGATATTTGGAAGCCCATAGAGGGCTATGGTGAAAAAGGAAATATCCTCAGATGAAATCTGGAAAGAAGCTTTCTGAGAAACTGCTTAGTGTTCTGTTAATTCATCTCACACAGTTACATCAGTATTTCGTGGATCTCTTTGCTAGCCTTATTTCTGTGGAATCTGAAAACAGATATTTCGGATCCCTTTGAAGACTATAGGGCCAAAGGAAATATCCTCCGATAACAAAGAGAAAGAAGCTTTCTGAGAAACTACTTTGTGTTCTGTGAAATCATCTCACAGAGTTACAGCTTTCCCCTCAAGAAGCCTTTCGCTAAGACAGTTCTTGTGGAATTTTCAAAGTGATATTTGGAAGCCCATAGAGGGCTATGGTGAAAAAGGAAATATCCTCAGAAGAAATCTGGAAAGAAGCTTTCTGAGAAACTGCTCTGTGATGTGTGCCTTCCACTCACAGAGTTACATCGGTATTTCGTGGATCTCTTTTCTAGCCTTATTTCTGTGGAATCTGAGAACAGATATTTCGGATCCCTTTGAAGACTATAGGGCCAAAGGAAATATCCTCTGATAACAAAGAGAAAGAAGCTTTCTGAGAAACTTCTTTTTGTTCTATGAAATCATCTCACAGAGTTACAGCTTTCCCCTCAAGAAGCCTTTCGCTAAGACAGTTCTTGTGGAATTGTCAAAGTGATATTTGGAAGCCCATAGAGGGCTATGGTGAAAAAGGAAATATCCTCAGATGAAATCTGGAAAGAAGCTTTCTGAGAAACTGCTCTGTGATGTGTGACTTCCACTCACAGAGTTACATCTGTATTTCGTGGAACACTTTGCTAGCCTTATTTCTGTGGAATCTGAGAACAGATATTTCGGATCCCTTTGAAGACTATAGGGCCAAAGGAAATATCCTCTGATAACAAAGAGAAAGAAGCTTTCTGAGAAACTTCTTTGTGTTCTGTGATATCATCTCACAGAGTTACAGCTTTCCCCTCAAGAAGCCTTTCGGTAAGACAGTTCTTGTGGAATTGGCAAAGTGACATTTGGAAGCCCATAGACGGCTCTGGTGAAAAAGGAAATATCCTCAGATGAAATCTGGAAAGAAGATTTCTGAGAAATTGCTTAGTGTTCTGTTAATTCATCTCACAGAGTTACATCTGTATTTCGTGGATCTCTTTGCTAGCCTCATTTCTGTGGAATCTGAGAACAGATATTTCGGATCCCTTTGAGGACTATAGGGCCAAAGGTAATATCCTCCGATAACAAAGAGAAAGAAGCTTACTGAGAAACTTCTTTGTGTTCTGTGAAATCATCTCACAGAGTTGCAGCTTTTCCCTCAAGAAGCCTTTCGCTAAGACAGTTCTTGTGGAATTGGCAAAGTGATATTTGGAAGCCCTTAGAGGGCTATGGTGAAAAAGGAAATATCCTCAGATGAAATCTGGAAAGAAGCTTTCTGAGAAACTGCTCTGTGATGTGTGACTTCCTCTCACAGAGTTACATCTGTATTTCGTGGATCTCTTTGCTAGCCTTATTTCTGAGGAATCTGAGAACAGATATTTCGGATCCCTTTGAAGACTATAGGGACAAAGGAAATATCCTCCGATAACAAAGAGAAAGAAGCTTTCTGAGAAACTACTTTGTGTTCTGTGAAATCACCTCACAGAGTTACAGCTTTCCCCTCAAGAAGCCTTTCGCTAAGACAGTTCTTGTGGATTTGGCAAAGTGACATTTGGAAGCCCTTAGAGTGCTAAGGTGAAAAAGCATATATTCTCAGATGAAATCTGGAAAGAAGCTTTCTGAGAAACTGCTTAGTGTTCTGTTAAATCATCTCACAGAGTTACATCTGTATTTCGTGGATCTCTTTGCTAGCCTTATTTCTGTGGAATCTGAGAACAGATATTTCGGATCCCTTTGAAGACTATAGGGCCAAATCAAATATCCTCCGATAACAAAGAGAAAGAAGCTTTCTGCGAAACTTATTTGTGTTCTGTGAAATCATCTCACAGAGCTACAGCTTTCCTCTCAAGAAGCCTTTCGCTAAGACAGTTCTTGTGGAATTGGCAAAGTGATATTTGGAAGCCCATAGAGGGCTATGGTGAAAAAGGAAATATCCTCAGATGAAATCAGGAAAGAAGCTTTTTGAGAAACTGCTTAGTGTTCTGTTAATTCATCTCACAGAGTTACATCTGTATTTCGTGGATCTCTTTGCTAGCCTTATTTCGGTGGAATCTGAGAACAGATATTTCGGTTCCCTTTGAAGACTATAGGGCCAATAGAAATATCCTCCAATAACAGAGACAAGAAACTTTCTGAGAAACTTCTTTGTGTTCTGTGAAATCATCTCACAGAGTTACAGCTTTCCCCTCAAGAAGCCTTTCGCTAAGACAGTTCTTGTGGAATTGGCAAAGTGACATTTGGAAGCCCTTAGAGGGCTATTGTGAAAAAGGAAATATCCTGAGATGAAATCTGGAAAGAAGCTTTCTGAGAAACTGCTCTGTGATGTGTGACTTCCACTCACAGAGTTACATCTGTATTTCGTGGATCTCTTTGCTAGCCTTATTTCTGTGGAATCTGATAACAGATATTTTGGATCCTTTTGAAGACTATAGGGCCAGAGGAAATATCCTCCGATAACAAAGAGGTAGAAGCTTTCTGAGAAACTTCTTTGTGTTCTATGAAATCATCTCAGGGTTACAGCTTTCCCCTCAAGAAGCCTTTCGCTAAGACAGTTCTTGTGGAATTGGCAAAGTGATATTTGGAAGCCCATAGAGGGCTATGGTGAAAAAGGAAATATCCTCAGATGAAATCTGGAAAGAAGCTTTCTGAGAAACTGCTCTGTGATGTGTGACTTCCACTCACAGAGTTACATCTGTATTTCGTGGATCTCTTTGCTAGCCTTATTTCTGTGGAATCTGAGAACAGATATTCTGGATCCCTTTGAAGACTATAGGGCCAGAGGAAATATCCTCCGATAAGAAAGAGGAAGAACCTTTCTGAGAAACTTCTTTGTGTTCTGTGAAATCATCTCACAGAGTTACAGCTTTCCCCTCAAGAAGCCTTTCGCTAAGACAGTTCTTGTGGAATTGTCAAAGTGATATTTGGAAGCCCATAGAGGGCTATGGTGAAAAAGGAAATATCCTCAGATGAAATCTGGAAAGAAGCTTTCTGAGAAACTGCTTAGTGTTCTGTTAATTCATCTCACACAGTTACATCTGTATTTCGTGGATCTCTTTGCTAGCCTTATTTCTGTGGAATCTGAAAACAGATATTTCGGATCCCTTTGAAGACTATAGGGCCAAAGGAAATATCCTCCGATAACAAAGAGAAAGAAGCTTTCTGAGAAACTACTTTGTGTTCTGTGAAATCATCTCACAGAGTTACAGCTTTCCCCTCAAGAAGCCTTTCGCTAAGACAGTTCTTGTGGAATTTTCAAAGTGATATTTGGAAGCCCATAGAGGGCTATGGTGAAAAAGGAAATATCCTCAGAAGAAATCTGGAAAGAAGCTTTCTGAGAAACTGCTCTGTGATGTGTGACTTCCACTCACAGAGTTACATCGGTATTTCGTGGATCTCTTTTCTAGCCTTATTTCTGTGGAATCTGAGAACAGATATTTCGGATCCCTTTGAAGACTATAGGGCCAAAGGAAATATCCTCTGATAACAAAGAGAAAGAAGCTTTCTGAGAAACTTCTTTTTGTTCTATGAAATCATCTCACAGAGTTACAGCTTTCCCCTCAAGAAGCCTTTCGCTAAGACAGTTCTTGTGGAATTGTCAAAGTGATATTTGGAAGCCCATAGAGGGCTATGGTGAAAAAGGAAATATCCTCAGATGAAATCTGGAAAGAAGCTTTCTGAGAAACTGCTCTGTGATGTGTGACTTCCACTCACAGAGTTACATCTGTATTTCGTGGAACACTTTGCTAGCCTTATTTCTGTGGAATCTGAGAACAGATATTTCGGATCCCTTTGAAGACTATAGGGCCAAAGGAAATATCCTCTGATAACAAAGAGAAAGAAGCTTTCTGAGAAACTTCTTTGTGTTCTGTGATATCATCTCACAGAGTTACAGCTTTCCCCTCAAGAAGCCTTTCGGTAAGACAGTTCTTGTGGAATTGGCAAAGTGACATTTGGAAGCCCATAGACGGCTCTGGTGAAAAAGGAAATATCCTCAGATGAAATCTGGAAAGAAGCTTTCTGAGAAATTGCTTAGTGTTCTGTTAATTCATCTCACAGAGTTACATCTGTATTTCGTGGATCTCTTTGCTAGCCTCATTTCTGTGGAATCTGAGAACAGATATTTCGGATCCCTTTGAGGACTATAGGGCCAAAGGTAATATCCTCCGATAACAAAGAGAAAGAAGCTTACTGAGAAACTTCTTTGTGTTCTGTGAAATCATCTCACAGAGTTACAGCTTTTCCCTCAAGAAGCCTTTCGCTAAGACAGTTCTTGTGGAATTGGCAAAGTGATATTTGGAAGCCCTTAGAGGGCTATGGTGAAAAAGGAAATATCCTCAGATGAAATCTGGAAAGAAGCTTTCTGAGAAACTGCTCTGTGATGTGTGACTTCCTCTCACAGAGTTACATCTGTATTTCGTGGATCTCTTTGCTAGCCTTATTTCTGAGGAATCTGAGAACAGATATTTCGGATCCCTTTGAAGACTATAGGGACAAAGGAAATATCCTCCGATAACAAAGAGAAAGAAGCTTTCTGAGAAACTACTTTGTGTTCTGTGAAATCACCTCACAGAGTTACAGCTTTCCCCTCAAGAAGCCTTTCGCTAAGACAGTTCTTGTGGATTTGGCAAAGTGACATTTGGAAGCCCTTAGAGTGCTAAGGTGAAAAAGGATATATTCTCAGATGAAATCTGGAAAGAACCTTTCTGAGAAACTGCTTAGTGTTCTGTTAAATCATCTCACAGAGTTACATCTGTATTTCGTGGATCTCTTTGCTAGCCTTGTTTCTGTGGAATCTGAGAACAGATATTTCGGATCCCTTTGAAGACTATAGGGCCAAATCAAATATCCTCCGATAACAAAGAGAAAGAAGCTTTCTGCGAAACTTATTTGTGTTCTGTGAAATCATCTCACAGAGCTACAGCTTTCCCCTCAAGAAGCCTTTCGCTAAGACAGTTCTTGTGGAATTGGCAAAGTGATATTTGGAAGCCCATAGAGGGCTATGGTGAAAAAGGAAATATCCTCAGATGAAATCAGGAAAGAAGCTTTTTGAGAAACTGCTTAGTGTTCTGTTAATTCATCTCACAGAGTTACATCTGTATTTCGTGGATCTCTTTGCTAGCCTTATTTCGGTGGAATCTGAGAACAGATATTTCGGCTCCCTTTGAAGACTATAGGGCCAATAGAAATATCCTCCAATAACAGAGACAAGAAACTTTCTGAGAAACTTCTTTGTGTTCTGTGAAATCATCTCACAGAGTTACAGCTTTCCCCTCAAGAAGCCTTTCGCTAAGACAGTTCTTGTGGAATTGGCAAAGTGACATTTGGAAGCCCTTAGAGGGCTATTGTGAAAAAGGAAATATCCTGAGATGAAATCTTGAAAGAAGCTTTCTGAGAAACTGCTCTGTGATGTGTGACTTCCACTCACAGAGTTATATCTGTATTTCGTGGATCTCTTTGCTAGCCTTATTTCTGTGGAATCTGATAACAGATATTTTGGATCCTTTTGAAGACTATAGGGCCAGAGGAAATATCCTCCGATAACAAAGAGGTAGAAGCTTTCTGAGAAACTTCTTTGTGTTCTATGAAATCATCTCAGGGTTACAGCTTTCCCCTCAAGAAGCCTTTCGCTAAGACAGTTCTTGTGGAATTGGCAAAGTGATATTTGGAAGCCCATAGAGGGCTATGGTGAAAAAGGAAATATCCTCAGATGAAATCTGGAAAGAAGCTTTCTGAGAAACTGCTCTGTGATGTATGACTTCCACTCACAGAGTTACATCTGTATTTCGTGGATCTCTTTGCTAGCCTTATTTCTGTGGAATCTGAGAACAGATATTCTGGATCCCTTTGAAGACTATAGGGCCAGAGGAAATATCCTCCGATAAGAAAGAGGAAGAACCTTTCTGAGAAACTTCTTTGTGTTCTGTGAAATCATCTCACAGAGTTACAGCTTTCCCCTCAAGAAGCCTTTCGCTAAGACAGTTCTTGTGGAATTGGCAAAGTGATATTTGGAAGCCCATAGAGGGCTATGGTGAAAAAGGAAATATCCTCAGATGAAATCTGGAAAGAAGCTTTCTGAGAAACTGCTTAGTGTTCTGTTAATTCATCTCACACAGTTACATCAGTATTTCGTGGATCTCTTTGCTAGCCTTATTTCTGTGGAATCTGAAAACAGATATTTCGGATCCCTTTGAAGACTATAGGGCCAAAGGAAATATCCTCCGATAACAAAGAGAAAGAAGCTTTCTGAGAAACTACTTTGTGTTCTGTGAAATCATCTCACAGAGTTACAGCTTTCCCCTCAAGAAGCCTTTCGCTAAGACAGTTCTTGTGGAATTTTCAAAGTGATATTTGGAAGCCCATAGAGGGCTATGGTGAAAAAGGAAATATCCTCAGAAGAAATCTGGAAAGAAGCTTTCTGAGAAACTGCTCTGTGATGTGTGACTTCCACTCACAGAGTTACATCGGTATTTCGTGGATCTCTTTTCTAGCCTTATTTCTGTGGAATCTGAGAACAGATATTTCGGATCCCTTTGAAGACTATAGGGCCAAAGGAAATATCCTCTGATAACAAAGAGAAAGAAGCTTTCTGAGAAACTTCTTTTTGTTCTATGAAATCATCTCACAGAGTTACAGCTTTCCCCTCAAGAAGCCTTTCGCTAAGACAGTTCTTGTGGAATTGTCAAAGTGATATTTGGAAGCCCATAGAGGGCTATGGTGAAAAAGGAAATATCCTCAGATGAAATCTGGAAAGAAGCTTTCTGAGAAACTGCTCTGTGATGTGTGACTTCCACTCACAGAGTTACATCTGTATTTCGTGGAACTCTTTGCTAGCCTTATTTCTGTGGAATCTGAGAACAGATATTTCGGATCCCTTTGAAGACTATAGGGCCAAAGGAAATATCCTCCGATAACAAATAGAAACAAGCTTTCTGAGAAACTTCTTTGTGTTCTGTGAAATCATCTCACAGAGTAACAGCTTTCCCCTCAAGAAGCCTTTCGCTAAGACAGTTCTTGTGGAATTGGCAAAGTGATATTTGGAAGCCTATAGAGGGCTATGGTGAAAAAGGAAATATCCTCAGAAGAAATCTGGAAAGAAGCTTTCTGAGAAACTGCTCTGTGATATGTCACTTCCACTCACAGAGTTACATCTGTATTTCGTGGATCTCTTTGCTAGCCTTATTTCTGTGGAATCTGAGAACAGATATTTCGGATCCCTTTGAAGGCTATAGGGCCAGAGGAAATATCCTCCGATAACAAAGAGAAAGAAGCTTTCTGAGAAACTTCTTTGTGTTCTGTGAAATCATCTCACAGAGTTACAGCTTTCCCCTCAAGAAGCCTTTCGCTATGACAGTTCTTGTGGAATTGGCAAAGTGATATTTGGAAGCCCATAGAGGGCTATTGTGAAAAAGGAAATATCCTCAGAAGAAATCTGGAAAGAATCTTTCTGAGAAACTGCTCTGTGATGTGTCACTTCCACTCACAGATTTACATCTGTATTTCGTGGATCTCTTTGCTAGCCTTATTTCTGTGGAATCTGAGAACAGATATTTCGGATCTTTTTGAAGAGTATAGGGCCAAAGGAAATATCCTCTCATAACAAAGGGAAAGAAGCTTTCTGAGAAACTTCTTTGTGTTCTGTGAAATCATCTCAGAGAGTTACAGCTTTCCCCTCAAGAAGCCTTTCGCTAAGACAGTTCTTGTGGAATTGTCAAAGTGATATTTGGAAGCCCATAGAGGGCTATGGTGAAAAAGGAAATATCCTCAGATGAAATCTGGAAAGAAGCTTTCTGAGAAACTGCTTAGTGTTCTGTTAATTCATCTCACAGAGTTATATCTGTATTTCGTGGATCTCTTTGCTAGCCTTATTTCTGTGGAATCTGAGAACAGATATTTCGGATCCCTTTGAAGACTATAAGGCCAAAGAAAATATCCTCCAATAACAAAGAGAAAGAAGCTTTCTGAGAAACTTCTTTGAGTTCTGTGAAATCATCTCACAGAGCTACAGCTTTCCCCTCAAGAAGCCTTTCGCTAAGACAGTTCTTGTGGAATTGGCAAAGTGATATTTGGAAGCCCATAGAGGGCTATGGTGAAAAAGGAAATATCCTCAGAAGAAATCTGGAAAGAAGCATTCTGAGAAACTGCTCTGTGATGTGTGACTTCCACTCCCAGAGTTACATCTGTATTTCGTGGATCTCTTTTCTAGCCTTATTTCTGTGGAATCTGAGAACAGATATTTCGGATCCCTTTGAAGACTATAGGGCCAAAGGAAATATCCTCTGATAACAAAGAGAAAGAAGATTTCTGAGAAACTTCTTTTTGTTCTCTGAAATCATCTCACAGAGTTACAGCTTTCCCCTCAAGAAGCCTTTCGCTAAGACAGTTCTTGTGGAATTTTCAAAGTGATATTTGGAAGCCCATAGAGGGCTATGGTGAAAAAGGAAATATCCTCAGATGAAATCTGGAAAGAAGCTTTCTGAGAAACTGCTCTGTGATGTGTGACTTCCACTCACAGAGTTACATCTCTATTTCGTGGAACTCTTTGCTAGCCTTATTTCTGTGGAATCTGAGAACAGATATTTCGGATCCCTTTGAAGACTATAGGGCCAAAGGAAATATCCTCCGATAAGAAAGAGGAAGAACCTTTCTGAGAAACTTCTTTGTGTTCTGTGAAATCATCTCACAGAGTTACAGCTTTCCCCTCAAGAAGCCTTTCGCTAAGACAGTTCTTGTGGAATTGGCAAAGTGATATTTGGAAGCCCATAGAGGGCTATGGTGAAAAAGGAAATATCCTCAGATGAAATCTGGAAAGAAGCTTTCTGAGAAACTTCTCTGTGATGTGTGACTTCCACTCACAGAGTTACATTTGAATTTCGTGGATCTCTTTGCTAGCCTTATTTCTGTGGAATCTGAGAACAGATATTTCGGATCCCTTTGAAGGCTATAGGGCCAGAGGAAATATCCTCCGATAACAAAGAGAAAGAAGGTTTCAGAGAAACTTCTTTGTGTTCTGTGAAATCATCTCACAGAGTTACAGCTTTCCCCTCAAGAAGCCTTTCGCTATGATAGTTCTTGTGGAATTGGCAAAGTGATATTTGGAAGCCCATAGAGGGCTATATTGAAAAAGGAAATATCCTCAGAAGAAATCGGGAAAGAAGTTTTCTGAGAAACTGCTCTGTGATGTGTCACTTCCACTCACAGAGTTACATCTGTATTTCGTGGATCTCTTTACTAGCCTTATTTCTGTGGAATCTGAGAACAGATATTTCGGATCCCTTTGAAGACTATAGGGCCAAAGGAAATATCCTCCAATAACAAAGAGAAAGAAGCTTTCTGAGAAACTTCTTTGAGTTCTGTGAAATCATCTCACAGAGATACAGCTTTCCCCTCAAGAAGCCTTTCGCTAAGACAGTTCTTGTGGAATTGGCAAAGTGATATTTGGAAGCCCATAGAGGGCTATGGTGAAAAAGGAAATATCCTCAGAAGAAATCTGGAAAGAAGCTTTCTGAGAAACTGCTCTGTGATGTGTGACTTCCACTCACAGAGTTACATCGGTATTTCTTGGATCTCTTTTCTAGCCTTATTTCTGTGGAATCTGAGAACAGATATTTCGGATCCCTTTGAAGACTATAGGGCCAAAGGAAATATCCTCTGATAACAAAGAGGAAGAAGCTTTCTGAGAAACTTCTTTTTGTTCTGTGAAATCATCTCACAGAGTTACAGCTTTCCCCTCAAGAAGCCTTTCGCTAAGACAGTTCTTGTGGAATTGGCAAAGTGATATTTGGAAGCCCATAGAGGGCTATGGTGAAAAAGAAAATATCCTCATATGAAATCTGGAAAGAAGCTTTCTGAGAAACTGCTCTGGGATGTGTGACTTCCACTCACAGAGTTACATCTGTATTTCGTGGATCTCTTTGCTAGCCTTATTTCTGTGGAATCTGAGAAGAGATATTTCGGATCCCTTTGAAGACTATAGGGCCAAAGGAAATATCCCCCGATAACCAAGAGAAAGTAGCTTTCTGAGAAACTTCTTTGTGTTCTGTGAAATCATCTCACAGAGTTACAGCTTTCCCCTCAAGAGGCCTTTCGCTAAGACAGTTCTTGTGAAATTCGCAAAGTGATATTTGGAAGCCCATAGAGGGCTATGGTGAAAAAGGAAATATCCTCAGATGAAATCAGGAAAGTAGCTTTTTGAGAAACCGCTTAGTGTTGTATTAATTCATCTCACAGAGTTATATCTGTATTTCGTGGATCTCTTTGCTAGCCTTATTTCGGTGGAATCTGAGAACAGATATTTCGGTTCCCTTTGAAGACTACAGGGCCAAAGGAAATATCCTCCGATAACAGAGACAAGAAACTTTCTGAGAAACTTCTTTGTGTTCTGTGAAATCACCTCACAGTGTTACAGCTTTACCCTCAAGAAGCCTTTTGCTAAGACAGTTCTTGTGGAATTGGCAAAGTGATATTTGGAAGCCCGTTGAGGGCTATGGAGGAAAAGGAAATATCCTCAGATGAAATCTGGCAAGAAGCTTTCTGAGAAACTGCTCTGTGATGTGAGACTTCCACTCACAGAGTTACATCTGTATTTCGTGGATCTCTTTACTAGCCTTATTTCTGTGGAATCTGAGAACAGATATTTCGGATCCCTTTGATGTCTACAGGGCCAAAGGAAATATCCTCTGATAACTAAGAGAAAGAAGCTTTCTTAGAAAATTCTTTTTGTTCTGTGAAATCATCTCACAGAGTTACAGCTTTCCCCTCAAGAAGCCTTTCGCTAAGACAGTTCTTGTGGAATTGTCAAAGTGATATTTGGAAGCCCATAGAGGGCTATGGTGAAAAAGGAAATATCCTCAGATGAAATCTGGAAAGAAGCTTTCTGAGAAACTGCTCTGTGATGTGTGACTTCCACTCACAGAGTTACATCTGTATTTCGTGGAACTCTTTGCTAGACTTATTTCTGTGGAATCTGAGAACAGATATTTCTGATCCCTTTGAAAACTATAGGGCCAAAGGAAATATCCTCCGATAACAAAGAGAAAGAAGCTTTCTGAGAAACTTCTTTGTGTTCTCTGAAATCATCTCACAGAATTACAGCTTTCCCGTCAAGAAGCCTTTCGCTAAGACAGTTCTTGTGGAATTGGCAAAGTGATATTTGGAATCCCATAGAGGGCTATGGTGAAAAAGTAAATATCCTCAGATGAAATCTGGAAAGAAGCTTTCTGAGAAACTGCTCTGTGATGTGTGACTTCCACTCACAGAGTTACATCTGTATTTCGTGGATCTCTTTGCTAGCCTTATTTCTGTGGAATCTGAGAACAGATATTTCGGATCCCTTTGAAGACTATAGGGCCAAAGGAAATATCCTTTGATAACAAAGAGAAAGAAGCTTTCTGAGAAACTTCTTTGTGTTCTGTGAAATCATCTCACAAAGTTACAGCTTTCCCCTGAAGAAGCCTTTGGCTAAGACAGTTCTTGTGGAATTGTCAAAGTGATATTTGGAAGCCCATAGAGGGCTATGGTGAAAAAGGAAATATCCTCAGATGAAATCTGGAAAGAAGCTTTCTGAGAAACTGCTTAGTGTTGTGTTAATTCATCTCACAGAGTTTTATCTGTATTTCGTGGATCTCTTTGCTAGCCTTATTTCTGTGGAATCGGAGAACAGATATTTCGGATCCCTTTGAAGACTACAGGGCCAAAGCAAATATCCTCCGATAACAAAGAGAAAGAAGCTTTCTGAGAAACTTCTTTGTGTTCCGTGAAATCATCTCACAGAGTTACAGCTTTCCCCTCAAGAAGCCTTTCGCTAAGACAGTTCTTGTGGAATTGTCAGAGTGATATTAGGAAGCCCATAGTGGGCTATGGTGAAAAAGGAAATATCCTCAGATGAAATCTTGAAAGAAGCTTTCTGAGAACCGGCTTAGTGTTCTGTTAATTCATCTCACAGAGTTACATCTGTATTTCGTGGATCTCTTTGCTAGCCTTATTTCTGTGGAATCTGAGAACAGATATTTCGGATCCCTGTTGAGACTATAGGACCAAAGGAAATATCCTCCGATATCAAAGAGAATGAAGCTTTCTGAGAAACTAATTGTGTTCTCTGAAATCACCTCACAGAGTTACAGCTTTCCCCTCAAGAAGCTTTTCGATAAGACAGTTCTTGTGGAATTGGCAAAGTGACATTTGGAAGCCCTTAGAGGGCTATTGTGAAAAAGGAAATATCCTCAGATGAAATCTGGAAAGAAGCTTTCTGAGAAACTGCTCTGTGATGTGTGACGTCCACTCACAGAGTTACATCTGTATTTCGTGGATCTCTTTGCTAGCCTTATTTCTGTGGAATCTGAGAACAGATATTTTGGATCCCTTTGAAGACTATAGGGCCAGAGGAAATATTCTGCGATAACAAAGAGGAAGAAGCTTTCTGAGAAACTTCTTTGTGTTCTGTGAAATCATCTCACAGAGTTACAGCTTTCCCCTCAAGAAACATTTCGCTAAGACAGTTCTTGTGGAATTGGCAAAGTGATATTTGGAAGCCCATAGAGGGCTATGGTGAAAAAGGAAATATCCTCAGATGAAATCTGGAAAGAAGCTTTCCGAGAAACTTCTCTGTGATGTGTGACTTCCACTCCCAGAGTTACATCTGTATTTCGTGGATCTCTTTGCTAGCCTTATTTCTGTGGAATCTGAGAACTGATATTTCGGATCCCTTTGAAGACTATAGGGCCAAAGGAAATATCCCCCGATAACAAAGAGAAAGTAGCTTTCTGAGAAACTTCTTTGTGTTCTGTGAAATCATCTCACAGAGTTACAGCTTTCCTCTCAAGAAGCCGTTCGCTAAGACAGTTCTTGTGAAATTCGCAAAGTGATATTTGGAAGCCCATAGAGGGCTATGGTGAAAAAGGAAATATCCACAGATGAAATCAGGAAAGAAGCTTTTTGAGAAACTGCTTAGTGTTCTGTTAATTCATCTCACAGAGTTACATCTGTATTTCGTGGATCTATTTGCTAGCCTTATTTCGGAGGAATCTGAGAAGAGATATTTCGGTTCCCTTTGAAGACTATAGGGCCAAAGGAAATATCCTCCGATAACAGAGACAAGAAACTTTCTGAGAAACTTCTTTGTGTTCTGTGAAATCATCTCACAGAGTTACAGCTATCCCCTCAAGAAGCCTTTCGCAACATCATCAGATGAAATCTGGAAAGAAGCTTTCTGAGAAACTGCTTAGTGTTCTGTTAATTCATCTAACAGAGTTACCTCTGAATTTCGAGGATCTCTTTGCTAGCCTTATTTCTGTGGAATCTGAGAACAGATATTTCGGATCCCTTTGAAGACTATTTTGACAAAGGAAATATCCTCCGATACAAAAAGAAAGAAGCTTTCTGAGAAACTTCTTTGTGTTCTGTGAAATAATCTCACAGAGTTACAGCTTTCCCCTGAAGAAGACTTTCGCTAAGACAGTTCTTGTGGAATTGGCAAAGTGATATTTGGAAGCCCATAGAGGGCTATGGTGAAAAAGGAAATATCCTCAGATGAAATCTGGAAAGAAGCTTTCTGAGAAACTGCACAGTGTTCTGTTAATTCATCTCACAGAGTTACATCTGTATTTCGAGGATCTCATTGCTAGCCTTATTTCTGTGTAATCTGAGAACAGATATTTCGGATCCCTTTGAAGACTACAGGTCCAAAGGAAATATCCTCAGATAACAAAGAGAAAGAAACTTTCTGAGAAACTTCTTTGTGTTCTGTGAAATCATCTCACAGAGTTACAGCTTTCCCCTCAGAAGCCTTTCGCTAAGACAGTTCTTGTGGAATTGGCAAAGTGATATTTGGAAGCCCATAGAGGGCTATGGTGAAAAAGGAAATATCCTCAGAAGAAATCTGGAAAGAAGCATTCTGAGAAACTGCTCTGTGATGTGTGACTTCCACTCCCAGAGTTACATCTGTATTTCGTGGATCTCTTTTCTAGCCTTATTTCTGTGGAATCTGAGAACAGATATTTCGGATCCCTTTGAAGACTATAGGGCCAAAGGAAATATCCTCTGATAACAAAGAGAAAGAAGATTTCTGAGAAACTTCTTTTTGTTCTCTGAAATCATCTCACAGAGTTACAGCTTTCCCCTCAAGAAGCCTTTCGCTAAGACAGTTCTTGTGGAATTTTCAAAGTGATATTTGGAAGCCCATAGAGGGCTATGGTGAAAAAGGAAATATCCTCAGATGAAATCTGGAAAGAAGCTTTCTGAGAAACTGCTCTGTGATGTGTGACTTCCACTCACAGAGTTACATCTCTATTTCGTGGAACTCTTTGCTAGCCTTATTTCTGTGGAATCTGAGAACAGATATTTCGGATCCCTTTGAAGACTATAGGGCCAAAGGAAATATCCTCCGATAAGAAAGAGGAAGAAGCTTTCTGAGAAACTTCTTTGTGTTCTGTGAAATCATCTCACAGAGTTACAGCTTTCCCCTCAAGAAGCCTTTCGCTAAGACAGTTCTTGTGGAATTGGCAAAGTGATATTTGGAAGCCTATAGAGGGCTATGATGAAAAAGGAAATATCCTCAGAAGAAATCTGGAAAGAAGCTTTCTTAGAAACTGCTCTGTGATATGTCACTTCCACTCACAGAGTTACATCTGTATTTCGTGGATCTCTTTGCTAGCCTTATTTCTGTGGAATCTGAGAACAGATATTTCGGATCCCTTTGAAGGCTATAGGGCCAGAGGAAATATCCTCCGATAACAAAGAGAAAGAAGCTTTCTGAGAAACTTCTTTGTGTTCTGTGAAATCATCTCACAGAGTTACAGCTTTCCCCTCAAGAAGCCTTTCGCTATGACAGTTCTTGTGGAATTGGCAAAGTGATATTTGGAAGCCCATAGAGGGCTATTGTGAAAAAGGAAATATCCTCAGAAGAAATCTGGAAAGAATCTTTCTGAGAAACTGCTCTGTGATGTGTCACTTCCACTCACAGATTTACATCTGTATTTCGTGGATCTCTTTGCTAGCCTTATTTCTGTGGAATCTGAGAACAGATATTTCGGATCCCTTTGAAGACTATAAGGCCAAAGAAAATATCCTCCAATAACAAAGAGAAAGAAGCTTTCTGAGAAACTTCTTTGAGTTCTGTGAAATCATCTCACAGAGCTACAGCTTTCCCCTCAAGAAGCCTTTCGCTAAGACAGTTCTTGTGGAATTGGCAAAGTGATATTTGGAAGCCCATAGAGGGCTATGGTGAAAAAGGAAATATCCTCAGAAGAAATCTGGAAAGAAGCATTCTGAGAAACTGCTCTGTGAAGTGTGACTTCCACTCCCAGAGTTACATCTGTATTTCGTGGATCTCTTTTCTAGCCTTATTTCTGTGGAATCTGAGAACAGATATTTCGGATCCCTTTGAAGACTATAGGGCCAAAGGAAATATCCTCTGATAACAAAGAGAAAGAAGATTTCTGAGAAACTTCTTTTTGTTCTCTGAAATCATCTCACAGAGTTACAGCTTTCCCCTCAAGAAGCCTTTCGCTAAGACAGTTCTTGTGGAATTTTCAAAGTGATATTTGGAAGCCCATAGAGGGCTATGGTGAAAAAGGAAATATCCTCAGATGAAATCTGGAAAGAAGCTTTCTGAGAAACTGCTCTGTGATGTGTGACTTCCACTCACAGAGTTACATCTCTATTTCGTGGAACTCTTTGCTAGCCTTATTTCTGTGGAATCTGAGAACAGATATTTCGGATCCCTTTGAAGACTATAGGGCCAAAGGAAATATCCTCCGATAAGAAAGAGGAAGAACCTTTCTGAGAAACTTCTTTGTGTTCTGTGAAATCATCTCACAGAGTTACAGCTTTCCCCTCAAGAAGCCTTTCGCTAAGACAGTTCTTGTGGAATTGGCAAAGTGATATTTGGAAGCCCATAGAGGGCTATGGTGAAAAAGGAAATATCCTCAGATGAAATCTGGAAAGAAGCTTTCTGAGAAACTGCTCTGTGATGTGTGACTTCCACTCACAGAGTTACATTTGAATTTCGTGGATCTCTTTGCTAGCCTTATTTCTGTGGAATCTGAGAACAGATATTTCGGATCCCTTTGAAGGCTATAGGGCCAGAGGAAATATCCTCTGATAACAAAGAGAAAGAAGGTTTCAGAGAAACTTCTTTGGGTTCTGTGAAATCATCTCACAGAGTTACAGCTTTCCCCTCAAGAAGCCTTTCGCTATGATAGTTCTTGTGGAATTGGCAAAGTGATATTTGGAAGCCCATAGAGGGCTATATTGAAAAAGGAAATATCCTCAGAAGAAATCGGGAAAGAAGTTTTCTGAGAAACTGCTCTGTGATGTGTCACTTCCACTCACAGAGTTACATTTGAATTTCGTGGATCTCTTTGCTAGCCTTATTTCTGTGGAATCTGAGAACAGATATTTCGGATCCCTTTGAAGACTATAGGGCCAAAGGAAATATCCTCCAATAACAAAGAGAAAGAAGCTTTCTGAGAAACTTCTTTGAGTTCTGTGAAATCATCTCACAGAGATACAGCTTTCCCCTCAAGAAGCCTTTCGCTAAGACAGTTCTTGTGGAATTGGCAAAGTGATATTTGGAAGCCCATAGAGGGCTATGGTGAAAAAGAAAATATCCTCAGAAGAAATCTGGAAAGAAGCTTTCTGAGAAACTGCTCTGTGATGTGTGACTTCCACTCACAGAGTTACATCGGTATTTCGTGGATCTCTTTTCTAGCCTTATTTCTGTGGAATCTGAGAACAGATATTTCGGATCCCTTTGAAGACTATAGGGCCAAAGGAAATATCCTCTGATAACAAAGAGAAAGAAGCTTTCTGAGAAACTTCTTTTTGTTCTGTGAAATCATCTCACAGAGTTACAGCTTTCCCCTCAAGAAGCCTTTCGCTAAGACAGTTCTTGTGGAATTGGCAAAGTGATATTTGGAAGCCCATAGAGGGCTATGGTGAAAAAGGAAATATCCTCATATGAAATCTGGAAAGAAGCTTTCTGAGAAACTGCTCTGGGATGTGTGACTTCCACTCACAGAGTTACATCTGTATTTCGTGGATCTCTTTGCTAGCCTTATTTCTGTGGAATCTGAGAACAGATATTTCGGATCCCTTTGAAGAGTATAGGGCCAAAGGAAATATCCTCTGATAACAAAGGGAAAGAAGCTTTCTGAGAAACTTCTTTGTGTTCTGTGAAATCATCTCAGAGAGTTACAGCTTTCCACTCAAGAAGCCTTTCGCTAAGACAGTTCTTGTGGAATTGGCAAAGTGATATTTGGAAGCCCATAGAGGGCTATGGTGAAAAAGGAAATATCCTCAGATGAAATCTGGAAAGAATCTTTCTGAGAAACTGCTTAGTGTTCTGTTAATTCATCTCACAGAGTTTTATCTGTATTTCGTGGATCTCTTTGCTAGCCTTATTTCTGTGGAATCTGAGAACAGATATTTCGGATCCCTTTGAAGACTATAGGGCCAAAGGAAATATCCCCCGATAACCAAGAGAAAGTAGCTTTCTGAGAAACTTCTTTGTGTTCTGTGAAATCATCTCACAGAGTTACAGCTTTCCCCTCAAGAAGCCTTTCGCTAAGACAGTTCTTGTGAAATTCGCAAAGTGATATTTGGAAGCCCATAGAGGGCTATGGTGAAAAAGGAAATATCCTCAGATGAAATCAGGAAAGTAGCTTTTTGAGAAACCGCTTAGTGTTGTATTAATTCATCTCACAGAGTTATATCTGTATTTCGTGGATCTCTTTGCTAGCCTTATTTCGGTGGAATCTGAGAACAGATATTTCGGTTCCCTTTGAAGACTACAGGGCCAAAGGAAATATCCTCCGATAACAGAGACAAGAAACTTTCTGAGAAACTTCTTTGTGTTCTGTGAAATCACCTCACAGTGTTACAGCTTTACCCTCAAGAAGCCTTTTGCTAAGACAGTTCTTGTGGAATTGGCAAAGTGATATTTGGAAGCCCGTTGAGGGCTATGGAGGAAAAGGAAATATCCTCAGATGAAATCTGGCAAGAAGCTTTCTGAGAAACTGCTCTGTGATGTGAGACTTCCACTCACAGAGTTACATCTGTATTTCGTGGATTTCTTTACTAGCCTTATTTCTGTGGAATCTGAGAACAGATATTTCGGATCCCTTTGATGTCTACAGGGCCAAAGGAAATATCCTCTGATAACTAAGAGAAAGAAGCTTTCTTAGAAAATTCTTTTTGTTCTGTGAAATCATCTCACAGAGTTACAGCTTTCCCCTCAAGAAGCCTTTCGCTAAGACAGTTATTGTGGAATTGTCAAAGTGATATTTGGAAGCCCATAGAGGGCTATGGTGAAAAAGGAAATATCCTCAGATGAAATCTGGAAAGAAGCTTTCTGAGAAACTGCTCTGTGATGTGTGACTTCCACTCACAGAGTTACATCTGTATTTCGTGGAACTCTTTGCTAGACTTATTTCTGTGGAATCTGAGAACAGATATTTCTGATCCCTTTGAAAACTATAGGGCCAAAGGAAATATCCTCCGATAACAAAGAGAAAGAAGCTTTCTGAGAAACTTCTTTGTGTTCTCTGAAATCATCTCACAGAATTACAGCTTTCCCGTCAAGAAGCCTTTCGCTAAGACAGTTCTTGTGGAATTGGCAAAGTGATATTTGGAATCCCATAGAGGGCTATGGTGAAAAAGTAAATATCCTCAGATGAAATCTGGAAAGAAGCTTTCTGAGAAACTGCTCTGTGATGTGTGACTTCCACTCACAGAGTTACATCTGTATTTCGTGGATCTCTTTGCTAGCCTTATTTCTGTGGAATCTGAGAACAGATATTTCGGATCCCTTTGAAGACTATAGGGCCAAAGGAAATATCCTTTGATAACAAAGAGAAAGAAGCTTTCTGAGAAACTTCTTTGTGTTCTGTGAAATCATCTCACAAAGTTACAGCTTTCCCCTGAAGAAGCCTTTGGCTAAGACAGTTCTTGTGGAATTGTCAAAGTGATATTTGGAAGCCCATAGAGGGCTATGGTGAAAAAGGAAATATCCTCAGATGAAATCTGGAAAGAAGCTTTCTGAGAAACTGCTTAGTGTTGTGTTAATTCATCTCACAGAGTTTTATCTGTATTTCGTGGATCTCTTTGCTAGCCTTATTTCTGTGGAATCGGAGAACAGATATTTCGGATCCCTTTGAAGACTACAGGGCCAAAGCAAATATCCTCCGATAACAAAGAGAAAGAAGCTTTCTGAGAAACTTCTTTGTGTTCCGTGAAATCATCTCACAGAGTTACAGCTTTCCCCTCAAGAAGCCTTTCGGTAAGACAGTTCTTGTGGAATTGTCAGAGTGATATTAGGAAGCCCATAGTGGGCTATGGTGAAAAAGGAAATATCCTCAGATGAAATCTTGAAAGAAGCTTTCTGAGAACCGGCTTAGTGTTCTGTTAATTCATCTCACAGAGTTACATCTGTATTTCGTGGATCTCTTTGCTAGCCTTATTTCTGTGGAATCTGAGAACAGATATTTCGGATCCCTGTTGAGACTATAGGACCAAAGGAAATATCCTCCGATAACAAAGAGAATGAAGCTTTCTGAGAAACTAATTGTGTTCTCTGAAATCACCTCACAGAGTTACAGCTTTCGCCTCAAGAAGCTTTTCGATAAGACAGTTCTTGTGGAATTGGCAAAGTGACATTTGGAAGCCCTTAGAGGGCTATTGTGAAAAAGGAAATATCCTCAGATGAAATCTGGAAAGAAGCTTTCTGAGAAACTGCTCTGTGATGTGTGACGTCCACTCACAGAGTTACATCTGTATTTCGTGGATCTCTTTGCTAGCCTTATTTCTGTGGAATCTGAGAACAGATATTTTGGATCCCTTTGAAGACTATAGGGCCAGAGGAAATATTCTGCGATAACAAAGAGGAAGAAGCTTTCTGAGAAACTTCTTTGTGTTCTGTGAAATCATCTCACAGAGTTACAGCTTTCCCCTCAAGAAACCTTTCGCTAAGACAGTTCTTGTGGAATTGGCAAAGTGATATTTGGAAGCCCATAGAGGGCTATGGTGAAAAAGGAAATATCCTCAGATGAAATCTGGAAAGAAGATTTCCGAGAAACTTCTCTGTGATGTGTGACTTCCACTCCCAGAGTTACATCTGTATTTCGTGGATCTCTTTGCTAGCCTTATTTCTGTGGAATCTGAGAACTGATATTTCGGATCCCTTTGAAGACTATAGGGCCAAAGGAAATATCCCCCGATAACAAAGAGAAAGTAGCTTTCTGAGAAACTTCTTTGTGTTCTGTGAAATCATCTCACAGAGTTACAGCTTTCCTCTCAAGAAGCCGTTCGCTAAGACAGTTCTTGTGAAATTCGCAAAGTGATATTTGGAAGCCCATAGAGGGCTATGGTGAAAAAGGAAATATCCACAGATGAAATCAGGAAAGAAGCTTTTTGAGAAACTGCTTAGTGTTCTGTTAATTCATCTCACAGAGTTACATCTGTATTTCGTGGATCTATTTGCTAGCCTTATTTCGGAGGAATCTGAGAAGAGATATTTCGGTTCCCTTTGAAGACTATAGGGCCAAAGGAAATATCCTCCGATAACAGAGACAAGAAACTTTCTGAGAAACTTCTTTGTGTTCTGTGAAATCATCTCACAGAGTTACAGCTATCCCCTCAAGAAGCCTTTCGCAACATCATCAGATGAAATCTGGAAAGAAGCTTTCTGAGAAACTGCTTAGTGTTCTGTTAATTCATCTAACAGAGTTACCTCTGAATTTCGAGGATCTCTTTGCTAGCCTTATTTCTGTGGAATCTGAGAACAGATATTTCGGATCCCTTTGAAGACTATTTTGACAAAGGAAATATCCTCCGATACAAAGAGAAAGAAGCTTTCTGAGAAACTTCTTTGTGTTCTGTGAAATAATCTCACAGAGTTACAGCTTTCCCCTGAAGAAGCCTTTCGCTAAGACAGTTCTTGTGGAATTGGCAAAGTGATATTTGGAAGCCCATAGAGGGCTATGGTGAAAAAGGAAATATCCTCAGATGAAATCTGGAAAGAAGCTTTCTGAGAAACTGCACAGTGTTCTGTTAATTCATCTCACAGAGTTACATCTGTATTTCGAGGATCTCATTGCTAGCCTTATTTCTGTGTAATCTGAGAACAGATATTTCGGATCCCTTTGAAGACTACAGGTCCAAAGGAAATATCCTCAGATAACAAAGAGAAAGAAGCTTTCTGAGAAACTTCTTTGTGTTCTGTGAAATCATCTCACAGAGTTACAGCTTTCCCCTCAAGAAGCCTTTCGCTAAGACAGTTCTTGTGGAATTGGCAAAGTGATATTTGGAAGCCCATAGAGGGCTATGGTGAAAAAGGAAATATCCTCAGAAGAAATCTGGAAAGAAGCATTCTGAGAAACTGCTCTGTGATGTGTGACTTCCACTCCCAGAGTTACATCTGTATTTCGTGGATCTCTTTTCTAGCCTTATTTCTGTGGAATCTGAGAACAGATATTTCGGATCCCTTTGAAGACTATAGGGCCAAAGGAAATATCTTCTGATGACAAAGAGAAAGAAGATTTCTGAGAAACTTCTTTTTGTTCTCTGAAATCATCTCACAGAGTTACAGCTTTCCCCTCAAGAAGCCTTTCGCTAAGACAGTTCTTGTGGAATTTTCAAAGTGATATTTGGAAGCCCATAGAGGGCTATGGTGAAAAAGGAAATATCCTCAGATGAAATCTGGAAACAAGCTTTCTGAGAAACTGCTCTGTGATGTGTGACTTCCACTCACAGAGTTACATCTCTATTTCGTGGAACTCTTTGCTAGCCTTATTTCTGTGGAATCTGAGAACAGATATTTCGGATCCCTTTGAAGACTATAGGGCCAAAGGAAATATCCTCCGATAAGAAAGAGGAAGAACCTTTCTGAGAAACTTCTTTGTGTTCTGTGAAATCATCTCACAGAGTTACAGCTTTCCCCTCAAGAAGCCTTTCGCTAAGACAGTTCTTGTGGAATTGGCAAAGTGATATTTGGAAGCCCATAGAGGGCTATGGTGAAAAAGGAAATATCCTCAGATGAAATCTGGAAAGAAGCTTTATGAGAAACTGCTCTGTGATGTGTGACTTCCACTCACAGAGTTACATTTGAATTTCGTGGATCTCTTTGCTAGCCTTATTTCTGTGGAATCTGAGAACAGATATTTCGGATCCCTTTGAAGGCTATAGGGCCAGAGGAAATATCCTCCGATAACAAAGAGAAAGAAGGTTTCAGAGAAACTTCTTTGTGTTCTGTGAAATCATCTCACAGAGTTACAGCTTTCCCCTCAAGAAGCCTTTCGCTATGATAGTTCTTGTGGAATTGGCAAAGTGATATTTGGAAGCCCATAGAGGGCTATATTGAAAAAGGAAATATCCTCAGAATAAATCGGGAAAGAAGTTTTCTGAGAAACTGCTCTGTGATGTGTCACTTCCACTCACAGAGTTACATCTGTATTTCGTGGATCTCTTTGCTAGCCTTATTTCTGTGGAATCTGAGAACAGATATTTCGGATCCCTTTGAAGACTATAGGGCCAAAGGAAATATCCTCCAATAACAAAGAGAAAGAAGCTTTCTGAGAAACTTCTTTGAGTTCTGTGAAATCATCTCACAGAGATACAGCTTTCCCCTCAAGAAGCCTTTCGCTAAGACAGTTCTTGTGGAATTGGCAAAGTGATATTTGGAAGCCCATAGAGGGCTATGGTGAAAAAGGAAATATCCTCAGAAGAAATCTGGAAAGAAGCTTTCTGAGAAACTGCTCTGTGATGTGTGACTTCCACTCACAGAGTTACATCGGTATTTCGTGGATCTCTTTTCTAGCCTTATTTCTGTGGAATCTGAGAACAGATATTTCGGATCCCTTTGAAAACTATAGGGCCAAAGGAAATATCCTCTGATAACAAAGAGAAAGAAGCTTTCTGAGAAACTTCTTTTTGTTCTGTGAAATCATCTCACAGAGTTACAGCTTTCCCCTCAAGAAGCCTTTCGCTAAGACAGTTCTTGTGGAATTGGCAAAGTGATATTTGGAAGCCCATAGAGGGCTATGGTGAAAAAGGAAATATCCTCATATGAAATCTGGAAAGAAGCTTTCTGAGAAACTGCTCTGGGATGTGTGACTTCCACTCACAGAGTTACATCTGTATTTCGTGGATCTCTTTGCTAGCCTTATTTCTGTGGAATCTGAGAACAGATATTTCGGATCCCTTTGAAGAGTATAGGGCCAAAGGAAATATCCTCTGATAACAAAGGGAAAGAAGCTTTCTGAGAAACTTCTTTGTGTTCTGTGAAATCATCTCAGAGAGTTACAGCTTTCCACTCAAGAAGCCTTTCGCTAAGACAGTTCTTGTGGAATTGGCAAAGTGATATTTGGAAGCCCATAGAGGGCTATGGTGAAAAAGGAAATATCCTCAGATGAAATCTGGAAAGAAGCTTTCTGAGAAACTGCTTAGTGTTCTGTTAATTCATCTCACAGAGTTTTATCTGTATTTCGTGGATCTCTTTGCTAGCCTTATTTCTGTGGAATCTGAGAACAGATATTTCGGATCCCTTTGAAGACTATAGGGCCAAAGGAAATATCCCCCGATAACCAAGAGAAAGTAGCTTTCTGAGAAACTTCTTTGTGTTCTGTGAAATCATCTCACAGAGTTACAGCTTTCCCCTCAAGAAGCCTTTCGCTAAGACAGTTCTTGTGAAATTCGCAAAGTGATATTTGGAAGCCCATAGAGGGCTATGGTGAAAAAGGAAATATCCTCAGATGAAATCAGGAAAGTAGCTTTTTGAGAAACCGCTTAGTGTTGTATTAATTCATCTCACAGAGTTATATCTGTATTTCGTGGATCTCTTTGCTAGCCTTATTTCGGTGGAATCAGAGAACAGATATTTCGGTTCCCTTTGAAGACTACAGGGCCAAAGGAAATATCCTCCGATAACAGAGACAAGAAACTTTCTGAGAAACTTCTTTGTGTTCTGTGAAATCACCTCACAGTGTTACAGCTTTACCCTCAAGAAGCCTTTTGCTAAGACAGTTCTTGTGGAATTGGCAAAGTGATATTTGGAAGCCCGTTGAGGGCTATGGAGGAAAAGGAAATATCCTCAGATGAAATCTGGCAAGAAGCTTTCTGAGAAACTGCTCTGTGATGTGAGACTTCCACTCACAGAGTTACATCTGTATTTCGTGGATCTCTTTACTAGCCTTATTTCTGTGGAATCTGAGAACAGATATTTCGGATCCCTTTGATGTCTACAGGGCCAAAGGAAATATCCTCTGATAACTAAGAGAAAGAAGCTTTCTTAGAAAATTCTTTTTGTTCTGTGAAATCATCTCACAGAGTTACAGCTTTCCCCTCAAGAAGCCTTTCGCTAAGACAGTTCTTGTGGAATTGTCAAAGTGATATTTGGAAGCCCATAGAGGGCTATGGTGAAAAAGGAAATATCCTCAGATGAAATCTGGAAAGAAGCTTTCTGAGAAACTGCTCTGTGATGTGTGACTTCCACTCACAGAGTTACATCTGTATTTCGTGGAACTCTTTGCTAGACTTATTTCTGTGGAATCTGAGAACAGATATTTCTGATCCCTTTGAAAACTATAGGGCCAAAGGAAATATCCTCCGATAACAAAGAGAAAGAAGCTTTCTGAGAAACTTCTTTGTGTTCTCTGAAATCATCTCACAGAATTACAGCTTTCCCGTCAAGAAGCCTTTCGCTAAGACAGTTCTTGTGGAATTGGCAAAGTGATATTTGGAATCCCATAGAGGGCTATGGTGAAAAAGTAAATATCCTCAGATGAAATCTGGAAAGAAGCTTTCTGAGAAACTGCTCTGTGATGTGTGACTTCCACTCACAGAGTTACATCTGTATTTCGTGGATCTCTTTGCTAGCCTTATTTCTGTGGAATCTGAGAACAGATATTTCGGATCCCTTTGAAGACTATAGGGCCAAAGGAAATATCCTTTGATAACAAAGAGAAAGAAGCTTTCTGAGAAACTTCTTTGTGTTCTGTGAAATCATCTCACAAAGTTACAGCTTTCCCCTGAAGAAGCCTTTGGCTAAGACAGTTCTTGTGGAATTGTCAAAGTGATATTTGGAAGCCCATAGAGGGCTATGGTGAAAAAGGAAATATCCTCAGATGAAATCTGGAAAGAAGCTTTCTGAGAAACTGCTCTGTGATGTGAGACTTCCACTCACAGAATTACATCAGTATTTCGTGGATCTCTTTTCTAGCCTTATTTGTGTGGAATCTGATAATAGATGTTTCGGAACCCTTTAAAGACTATAGTGTCAAAGGAAATATCCTCCGATAACAAAGAGAAAGAAGCATTCTGAGAAACTTTTTTGTGTTCTGTGATATCAACTCACAGAGTTACAGCTTTCCCCTCAAGAAGACTTTCGCTAAGACAGTTCTTGTGGAGTTGGCAAAGTGATATTTGGAAGCCCATAGAGGGCTATGGTGAAAAAGGAAATATCCTCAGATGAAATCTGGAAAGAAGCTTTCTGAGAAACTGCTCTGTGATGTGTGACTTCCACTCACAGAGTTTCATCTGTATTTCGTAGATCTCTTTGCTAGCCTTATTTCTGTGGAATCTGAGAACAGATATTTCGGATCCCTTTGAAGACTATAGGGCCAAAGGAAATATCCTCCGATAACAAAGAGAAAGAAGCTTTCTGAGAAACTTCTTTGTGTTCTGTGAAATCATCACACAGAGTTACAGCTTTCCCCTCAAGAAGCCTTTCGCTAAGACAGTTCTTGTGGAACTGTCAAAGTGATATTTGGAAGCCCATAGAGGGCTATGGTGAAAAAGGAAATATCCTCAGAAGAAATCTGGAAAGAAGCTTTCTGAGAAACTGCTTAGTGTTCTGTTAATTCATCGCACAGAGTTATATCTGTATTTCGTGGATCTCTTTGCTAGCCTTATTTCTGTGGAATCTGAGAACAGATATTTCGGATCCCTTTGAAGACTAGAGGGCCAAAGCAAATATCCTCCGATAACAAAGAGAAAGAATCTTTCTGAGAAACTTTTTTGTGTTCCGTGAAATCATCTCACGGAGTTACAGCTTTCCCTTCAAGAAGCTTTTCGCTAAGACAGTTCTTGTGGAATTGGCAAGGTGACATTTGGAAGCCCTTAGAGGGCTATGGTGAAAAAGGAAATATTCTCAGATGAAATCTGGAAAGAAGCTTTCTGAGAAACTGCTCTGTGATGTGTGACTTCCACTCACAGAGTTACATCTGTATTTCGTGGATCTCTTTGCTAGCCTTATTTCTGTGGAATCTGAGAACAGATATTTCGGATCCCTTTGAAGACTATAGGGCCAGAGGAAATATCCTCCGATAACAAAGAGGAAGAAGATTTCTGAGAAACTTCTTTGTGTTCTGTGAAATCATCTCACAGAGTTACAGCTTTCCCCTCAAGAAACCTTTCGCTAAGACAGTTCTTGTGGAATTGTCAAAGTGATATTTGGAAGCCCATAGAGGGCTATGGTGAAAAAGTAAATATCCTCAGATGAAATCTGGAAAGAAGCTTTCTGAGAAACTGCTCTGTGATGTGTGACTTCCACTCACAGAGTTACATCTGTTTTTCGTGGATCTCTTTGCTAGCCTTATTTCTGTGGAATCTGAGAACAGATATTTCGGATCCCTTTGAAGACTATAGGGCCAGAGGAAATATCCTCTGATAACAAAGAGGAAGAAGCTTTCTGAGAAACTTCTTTGTGTTCTGTGAAATCATCTCACAGAGTTACAGCTTTCCCCTCAAGAAGCCTTTCGCTAAGACAGTTCTTGTGGAATTGGCAAAGTGATATTTGGAAGCCCATAGAGGGCTATGGTGAAAAAGGAAATATCCTCAGATGAAATCTTGAAAGAATCTTTCTGAGAAACTGCTCTGTGATGTGTGAGGTCCACTCCCAGAGTTACATCTGTATTTCGTGGATCTCTTTGCTAGCCTTAGTTTTTGGAATCTGAGAACAGATATTTCGGATCCCTTTGAAGACTATAGTGCCAGAGGAAATATCCTCCGATAACAAAGAGGAAGAATCTTTCTGAGAAACTTCTTTTTGTTCTGTGAAATCATCTCACAGAGTTACAGCTTTCACCTCAAGAAGCCTTTCGCTAAGACAGTTCTTGTGGAATTGGCAAAGTGATATTTGGAATCCCATAGAGGGCTATGGTGAAAAAGTAAATATACTCAGATGAAATCTGGAAAGAAGCTTTCTGAGAAACTGCTCTGTGATGTGTGACTTCCACTCACAGAGTTACATCTGTATTTCGTGGATCTCTTTGCTAGCCTTATTTCTGTGGAATCTGAGAACAGATATTTCGGATCCCTTTGAAGACTATAGGGCCAAAGGAAATATCCTTTGATAACAAAGAGAAAGAAGCTTTCTGAGAAACTTCTTTGTGTTCTGTGAAATCATCTCACAAAGTTACAGCTTTCCCCTGAAGAAGCCTTTGGCTAAGACAGTTCTTGTGGAATTGTCAAAGTGATATTTGGAAGCCCATAGAGGGCTATGGTGAAAAAGGAAATATCCTCAGATGAAATCTGGAAAGAAGCTTTCTGAGAAACTGCTCTGTGATGTGAGACTTCCACTCACAGAATTACATCAGTATTTCGTGGATCTCTTTTCTAGCCTTATTTGTGTGGAATCTGATAATAGATGTTTCGGAACCCTTTAAAGACTATAGTGTCAAAGGAAATATCCTCCGATAACAAAGAGAAAGAAGCATTCTGAGAAACTTTTTTGTGTTCTGTGATATCAACTCACAGAGTTACAGCTTTCCCCTCAAGAAGACTTTCGCTAAGACAGTTCTTGTGGAGTTGGCAAAGTGATATTTGGAAGCCCATAGAGGGCTATGGTGAAAAAGGAAATATCCTCAGATGAAATCTGGAAAGAAGCTTTCTGAGAAACTGCTCTGTGATGTGTGACTTCCACTCACAGAGTTTCATCTGTATTTCGTAGATCTCTTTGCTAGCCTTATTTCTGTGGAATCTGAGAACAGATATTTCGGATCCCTTTGAAGACTATAGGGCCAAAGGAAATATCCTCCGATAACAAAGAGAAAGAAGCTTTCTGAGAAACTTCTTTGTGTTCTGTGAAATCATCACACAGAGTTACAGCTTTCCCCTCAAGAAGCCTTTCGCTAAGACAGTTCTTGTGGAACTGTCAAAGTGATATTTGGAAGCCCATAGAGGGCTATGGTGAAAAAGGAAATATCCTCAGAAGAAATCTGGAAAGAAGCTTTCTGAGAAACTGCTTAGTGTTCTGTTAATTCATCGCACAGAGTTATATCTGTATTTCGTGGATCTCTTTGCTAGCCTTATTTCTGTGGAATCTGAGAACAGATATTTCGGATCCCTTTGAAGACTAGAGGGCCAAAGCAAATATCCTCCGATAACAAAGAGAAAGAATCTTTCTGAGAAACTTTTTTGTGTTCCGTGAAATCATCTCACGGAGTTACAGCTTTCCCCTCAAGAAGCTTTTCGCTAAGACAGTTCTTGTGGAATTGGCAAGGTGACATTTGGAAGCCCTTAGAGGGCTATGGTGAAAAAGGAAATATTCTCAGATGAAATCTGGAAAGAAGCTTTCTGAGAAACTGCTCTGTGATGTGTGACTTCCACTCACAGAGTTACATCTGTATTTCGTGGATCTCTTTGCTAGCCTTATTTCTGTGGAATCTGAGAACAGATATTTCGGATCCCTTTGAAGACTATAGGGCCAGAGGAAATATCCTCCGATAACAAAGAGGAAGAAGATTTCTGAGAAACTTCTTTGTGTTCTGTGAAATCATCTCACAGAGTTACAGCTTTCCCCTCAAGAAACCTTTCGCTAAGACAGTTCTTGTGGAATTGTCAAAGTGATATTTGGAAGCCCATAGAGGGCTATGGTGAAAAAGGAAATATCCTCAGATGAAATCTGGAAAGAAGCTTTCTGAGAAACTGCTCTGTGATGTGTGACTTCCACTCACAGAGTTACATCTGTTTTTCGTGGATCTCTTTGCTAGCCTTATTTCTGTGGAATCTGAGAACAGATATTTCGGATCCCTTTGAAGACTATAGGGCCAGAGGAAATATTCTCTGATAACAAAGAGGAAGAAGCTTTCTGAGAAACTTCTTTGTGTTCTGTGAAATCATCTCACAGAGTTACAGCTTTCCCCTCAAGAAGCCTTTCGCTAAAACAGTTCTTGTGGAATTGGCAAAGTGATATTTGGAAGCCCATAGAGGGCTATGGTGAAAAAGGAAATATCCTCAGATGAAATCTTGAAAGAATCTTTCTGAGAAACTGCTCTGTGATGTGTGAGGTCCACTCCCAGAGTTACATCTGTATTTCGTGGATCTCTTTGCTAGCCTTATTTTTTGGAATCTGAGAACAGATATTTCGGATCCCTTTGAAGACTATAGGGCCAGAGGAAATATCCTCCGATAACAAAGAGGAAGAATGTTTCTGAGAAACTTCTTTGTGTTATGTGAAATCATCTCACAGAGTTACAGCTTTCACCTCAAGAAGCCTTTCGCTAAGACAGTTCTTGTGAAATTGGCAAAGTGATATTTGGAAGCCCATAGAGGGCTATGGTGAAAAAGGAAATATCCTCAGAAGAAATCTGGAAAGAAGTTTTCTTAGAAACTGCTCTGTGATGTGTGTCTTCCACTCACAGAGTTACATCTGTATTTCGTGGATCTCTTTGCTAGCCTTATTTCTGTGGAATCTGAGAACAGATATTTCGGATCCCTTTGAAGACTATAGGGCCAAAGGAAATATCCTCCGATAACAAAGAGAAAGAAGCTTCATGAGAAACTTCTTTGTGTTCTGTGAAATCATCTCACAGAGTTACAGCTTTCCCCTAAAGAAGCCTTTCGCTAAGACAGTTCTTCTGGAACTGTCAAAGTGATATTTGGAAGCCCATAGAGGGCTATGGTGAAAAAGGAAATATCCTCAGAAGAAATCTGGAAAGAAGCTTTCTGAGAAACTGCTTAGTGTTCTGTTAATTCATCGCACAGAGTTATATCTGTATTTCGTGGATCTCTTTGCTAGCCTTATTTCTGTGGAATCTGAGAACAGATATTTCGGATCCCTTTGAAGACTAGAGGGCCAAAGCAAATATCCTCCGATAACAAAGAGAAAGAATCTTTCTGAGAAACTTTTTTGTGTTCCGTGAAATCATCTCACGGAGTTACAGCTTTCCCCTCAAGAAGCTTTTCGCTAAGACAGTTCTTGTGGAATTGGCAAGGTGACATTTGGAAGCCCTTAGAGGGCTATGGTGAAAAAGGAAATATTCTCAGATGAAATCTGGAAAGAAGCTTTCTGAGAAACTGCTCTGTGATGTGTGACTTCCACTCACAGAGTTACATCTGTATTTCGTGGATCTCTTTGCTAGCCTTATTTCTGTGGAATCTGAGAACAGATATTTCGGATCCCTTTGAAGACTATAGGGCCAGAGGAAATATCCTCCGATAACAAAGAGGAAGAAGCTTTCTGAGAAACTTCTTTGTGTTCTGTGAAATCATCTCACAGAGTTACAGCTTTCCCCTCAAGAAACCTTTCGCTAAGACAGTTCTTGTGGAATTGTCAAAGTGATATTTGGAAGCCCCTAGAGGGCTATGGTGAAAAAGGAAATATCCTCAGATGAAATCAGTAAAGAAGCTTTCTGAGAAACTGCTTACTGTTTTGTTAATTCATCTCACAGAGTTATATCTGTATTTCGTGGATCTCTTTGCTAGCCTTATTTCTGTGGAATCTGAGAACAGATAGTTCTGCTCCCTTTGAAGACTACAGGGCCAAAAGAAATATCCTCCGATAACAAAAAGAAAAAGAAGCTTTCTGAGAAACTTCTTTGTATTCCGTGAAATCATCTCACAGAGTTACAGCTTTCCCCTGAAGAAGCCTTTCGCTAAGACAGTTCTTGTGGAATTGGCAAAGTGATATTTGGAAGCCCATAGTGGGCTATGCTGTAAAAGGAAATATCCTCGGATGAAATCTGGAAAGAAGCTTTCTGAGAAACTGCTCTGTGATGTGTCACTTCCACTCCCAGAGTTACATCTGTATTTCGTGGATCTCTTTGCTAGCCTTATTTCTGTGGAATCTGAGAACAGATATTTCGGATCCCTTTGAAGACTATAGCGCCAGAGGAAATATCCTCCGATAACAAAGAGGAAGAAGCTTTCTGAGAAACTTCTTTGTGTTCTGTGAAATCATCTCACAGAGTTACAGTTTTCCCCTCAAGAAGCCTTTCTCTAAGACAGTTCTTGTGAAATTCGCAAAGTGATATTTGGAAGCCCCTAGAGGGCTATGGTGAAAAAGGAAATATCCTCAGATGAAATCAGGAAAGAAGCTTTCTGAGAAACTGCTTAGTGTTCTCTTAATTCATCTCACAGAGTTACATCTGTATTTCGTGGATCTCTTTGCTAGCCTTATTTCTGTGGAATCTGAGAACAGATATTTCGGTTCCCTTTGAAGACTATAGGGCCAAAGGAAATATCCTCCGATAACAGAGACAAGAAACTTTCTGAGAAACGTCTTTGTGTTCTGTGAAATCATCTCACAGAGTTACAGCTTTCACCTCAAGAAGCCTTTCGCTAAGACAGTTCTTGTGGAATTGGCAAAGTGATATTTGGAAGCCCGTAGAGGGCTGTGGTGAAAAAGGAAATATCCTCAGATGAAATCTGGAAAGAAGCTTTCTGAGAAACTGCTTAGTGTTCTGTTAATTCATCTCACAGAGTTACATCTGTATTTCGTCGATCTCTTTGCTAGCCTTATTTCTGTGGAATCTGAGAAGAGATATTTGGGATCCCTTTGAAGACTATAGGGCCAAAGGAAATATCCTCCGATAACAAAGAGAAGGAAGCTTTCTGAGAAACTTCTTTGTGTTCTGTGAAATCATCTCACAGAGTTACAGCTTTCCCCTCAAGAAGCCTTTCGCTAAGACAGTTCTTGTGGAATTGGCAAAGTGATATTTGGAAGCCCATAGAGGGCTATGGTGAAAAAGGAAATATCCTCAGAGGAAATCTGGAAAGAAGCTTTCTGAGAAACTGCTCTGTGATGTGTGACTTCCACTCACAGAGTTACATCTGTATTTCGTGGATCTCTTTTCTAGCCTTATTTCTGTGGAATCTGAGAAAAGATATTTCGGATCCCCTTGAAGACTATAGGGCCACAGGAAATATCCTCCGATAACAAAGAGAAAGAAGCTTTCTGAGAAACTTCTTTCTGTTCTGTGAAATCATCTCACAGAGTTACAGCTTTCCCCTCAAGAAGCCTTTCGCTAAGACAGTTCTTGTGGAATTGTCAAAGTGATATTTGGAAGCCCATAGAGGGCTATGGTGAAAAAGGAAATATCCTCAGATGAAATCTGGAAAGAAGCTTTCTGAGAAACTGCTCTGTGATGTGTTACTTCCACTCACAGAGTTACATCTGTATTTCGTGGAACTCTTTGCTAGCCTTATTTCTGTGGAATCTGAGAACAGATATTTCGGATCCCTTTGAAGACTATAGCGCCAGAGGAAATATCCTCCGATAACAAAGAGGAAGAAGCTTTCTGAGAAACTTCTTTGTGTTCTGTGAAATCATCTCACAGAGTTACAGTTTTCCCCTCAAGAAGCCTTTCTCTAAGACAGTTCTTGTGAAATTCGCAAAGTGATATTTGGAAGCCCCTAGAGGGCTATGGTGAAAAAGGAAATATCCTCAGATGAAATCAGGAAAGAAGCTTTCTGAGAAACTGCTTAGTGTTCTCTTAATTCATCTCACAGAGTTACATCTGTATTTCGTGGATCTCTTTGCTAGCCTTATTTCTGTGGAATCTGAGAACAGATATTTCGGTTCCCTTTGAAGACTATAGGGCCAAAGGAAATATCCTCCGATAACAGAGACAAGAAACTTTCTGAGAAACGTCTTTGTGTTCTGTGAAATCATCTCACAGAGTTACAGCTTTCACCTCAAGAAGCCTTTCGCTAAGACAGTTCTTGTGGAATTGGCAAAGTGACATTTGGAAGCCCGTAGAGGGCTGTGGTGAAAAAGGAAATATCCTCAGATGAAATCTGGAAAGAAGCTTTCTGAGAAACTGCTTAGTGTTCTGTTAATTCATCTCACAGAGTTACATCTGTATTTCGTCGATCTCTTTGCTAGCCTTATTTCTGTGGAATCTGAGAAGAGATATTTGGGATCCCTTTGAAGACTATAGGGCCAAAGGAAATATCCTCCGATAACAAAGAGAAGGAAGCTTTCTGAGAAACTTCTTTGTGTTCTGTGAAATCATCTCACAGAGTTACAGCTTTCCCCTCAAGAAGCCTTTCGCTAAGACAGTTCTTGTGGAATTGGCAAAGTGATATTTGGAAGCCCATAGAGGGCTATGGTGAAAAAGGAAATATCCTCAGAGGAAATCTGGAAAGAAGCTTTCTGAGAAACTGCTCTGTGATGTGTGACTTCCACTCACAGAGTTACATCTGTATTTCGTGGATCTCTTTTCTAGCCTTATTTCTGTGGAATCTGAGAAAAGATATTTCGGATCCCCTTGAAGACTACAGGGCCACAGGAAATATCCTCCGATAACAAAGAGAAAGAAGCTTTCTGAGAAACTTCTTTCTGTTCTGTGAAATCATCTCACAGAGTTACAGCTTTCCCCTCAAGAAGCCTTTCGCTAAGACAGTTCTTGTGGAATTGTCAAAGTGATATTTGGAAGCCCATAGAGGGCTATGGTGAAAAAGGAAATATCCTCAGATGAAATCTGGAAAGAAGCTTTCTGAGAAACTGCTCTGTGATGTGTTACTTCCACTCACAGAGTTACATCTGTATTTCGTGGAACTCTTTGCTAGCCTTATTTCTGTGGAATCTGAGAACAGATATTTCGGATCCCTTTGAAGACTATAGGGCCAAAGGAAATATCCTCCGATAACAAAGAGAAAGAAGCTTTCTGAGAAACTTCTTTGTGTTCCGTGAAATCATCTCACAGAGTTACAGCTTTCCCCTCAAGAAGCCTTTCGCTAAGACAGTTCCTGTGGAATTGGCAAAGTGATATTTGGAAGCCCATAGAGGGCTATGGTGAAAAAGGAAATATCCTCAGATGAAATCTGGAAAGAAGCTTTCTGAGAAACTGCTTAGTGTTCTGATAATTCATCTCACAGAGTTATATCTGTATTTCGTGGATCTCTATGCTAGCCTTATTTCTGTGGAATCTGAGAACAGATATTTCGGATCCCTTTGAAGACTACAGGGCCAAAGGAAATATCCTCTGATAACAAAGAGAAAGAAGCTTTCTGAGAAAATTCTTTGTGTTCCGTGAAATTATCTCACAGAGTTACAGCTTTCCCCTGAAGAAGCCTTTCGCTAAGACAGTTCTTGTGGAATTGGCAAAGTGATATTTGGAAGCCCATAGTGGGCTATGCTGTAAAAGGAAATATCTTCGGATGAAATCTGGAAAGAAGCTTTCTGAGAAACTGCTCTGTGATGTGTCACTTCCACTCCCAGAGTTACATCTGTATTTCGTGGATCTCTTTGCTAGCCTTATTTCTGTGGAATCTGAGAACAGATATTTCGGATCCCTTTGAAGACTATAGCGCCAGAGGAAATATCCTCCGATAACAAAGAGGGAGAAGCTTTCTGAGAAACTTCTTTGTGTTCTGTGAAATCATCTCACAGAGTTACAGTTTTCCCCTCAAGAAGCCTTTCGCTAAGACAGTTCTTGTGAAATTCGCAAAGTGATATTTGGAAGCCCATAGAGGGCTATGGTGAAAAAGGAAATATCCTCAGATGAAATCAGGAAAGAAGCTTTCTGAGAAACTGCTTAGTGTTCTCTTAATTCATCTCACAGAGTTACATCTGTATTTCGTGGATCTCTTTGCTAGCCTTATTTCTGTGGAATCTGAGAACAGATATTTCGGTTCCCTTTGAAGACTATAGGGCCAAAGGAAATATCCTCCGATAACAGAGACAAGAAACTTTCTGAGAAACGTCTTTGTGTTCTGTGAAATCATCTCACAGAGTTACAGCTTTCACCTCAAGAAGCCTTTCGCTAAGACAGTTCTTGTGGAATTGGCAAAGTGACATTTGGAAGCCCGTAGAGGGCTGTGGTGAAAAAGGAAATATCCTCAGATGAAATCTGGAAAGAAGCTTTCTGAGAAACTGCTTAGTGTTCTGTTAATTCATCTCACAGAGTTACATCTGTATTTCGTCGATCTCTTTGCTAGCCTTATTTCTGTGGAATCTGAGAAGAGATATTTGGGATCCCTTTGAAGACTATAGGGCCAAAGGAAATATCCTCCTATAACAAAGAGAAAGAAGCTTTCTGAGAAACTACTTTGTGTTTTGTGAAATCACCTCACAGAGTTACAGCTTTCCCCTCAAGAAGCCTTTCGTTAAGAGAGTTCTTGTGGAATTGGCAAAGTGACATTTGGAAGCCCTTAGAGGGCTATGGTGAAAAAGGAAATATCCTCAGATGAAATCTGGAAAAAAGCTTTCTGAGAAACTGCTTAGTGTTCTGTTAATTCATCTCACAGAGTTACATCTGTATTTCGTGGATCTCTCTGCTAGCCTTATTTCTGTGGAATCTGAGAACAGATATTTCGGATCCCTTTGAAGACTATAGGGCCAAAGGAAATATCCTCCGATAACAAAGAGAAAGAAGCTTACTGAGAAACTTCTTTGTGTTCTGTGAAATCATCTCACAGAGTTACAGCTTTCCCCTGAAGAAGCCTTTCGCTAAGACAGTTCTTGTGGAATTGGCAAAGTGATATTTGGAAGCCCATAGAGGGCTATGTTGAAAAAGGAAATATCCTCAGAGGAAATCTGGAAAGAAGCTTTCTGAGAAACTGCTCTGTGATGTGTGACTTCCACTCACAGAGTTACATCTGTATTTCGTGGATCTCTTTTCTAGCCTTATTTCTGTGGAATCTGAGAAAAGATATTTCGGATCCCCTTGAAGACTATAGGGCCACAGGAAATATCCTCCGATAACAAAGAGAAAGAAGCTTTCTGAGAAACTTCTTTCTGTTCTGTGAAATCATCTCACAGAGTTACAGCTTTCCCCTCAAGAAGCCTTTCGCTAAGACAGTTCTTGTGGAATTGTCAAAGTGATATTTGGAAGCCCATAGAGGGCTATGGTGAAAAAGGAAATATCCTCAGATGAAATCTGGAAAGAAGCTTTCTGAGAAACTGCTTAGTGTTCTGATAATTCATCTCACAGAGTTATATCTGTATTTCGTGGATCTCTATGCTAGCCTTATTTCTGTGGAATCTGAGAACAGATATTTCGGATCCCTTTGAAGACTACAGGGCCAAAGGAAATATCCTCTGATAACAAAGAGAAAGAAGCTTTCTGAGAAAATTCTTTGTGTTCCGTGAAATTATCTCACAGAGTTACAGCTTTCCCCTCAAGAAGCCTTTCGCTAAGACAGTTCTTGTGGAATTTGCAAAGTGATATTTGGAAGCCCATAGTGGGCTATGGTGAAAAAGGAAATATCCTCAGATGAAATCTGGAAAGAAGCTATCTGAGAAACTGCTCTGTGATGTGGGACTTCCACTCACAGAGTTACATCTGTATTTCGTGGAACTCTTTGCTAGCCTTATTTCTGTGGAATCTGAGAACAGATATTTCGGATCCCTATTGAAGACTATAGGGCCAAAGGAAATATCCTCCGATAACAAAGAGAAAGAAGCTTACTGAGAAACTTCTTTGTGTTCTGTGAAATCATCTCACAGAGTTACAGCTTTCCCCTCAAGAAGCCTTTCGCTAAGACAGTTCTTGTGGAATTGTCAAAGAGATATTTGGAAGCCCATAGAGGGCTATGGTGAAAAAGGAAATATCCTCAGAAGAAATCTGGACAGAAGCTTTCTGAGAAACTGCTCTGTGATGTGTGACTTCCACTCACAGAGTTTCATCTGTATTTCGTGTATCTCTTTGCTAGCCTTCTTTCTGTGGAATCTGAGAACAGATATTTCGGATCCCTTTGAAGACTTTAGGGCCAAAGGAAATATCCGCTGATAACAAAGAGAAAGAAGCCTTCTGAGAAACTTCTTTTGTTCTGTGAAATCATCACACAGAGTTACAGCTATCCCCTCAAGAAGCCTTTCGCTAAGACAGTTCTTGTGGAATTGGCAAGGTGATATTTGGAAGCCCATAGAGCGCTATTGTGAAAAAGGAAATATCCTCAGATGAAATCTGGAAAGAAGCTTTCTGAGAAACTGCTTAGTGTTCTGTTAATTCATCTCACAGAGTTACATCTGTATTTCGTGGATCTCTTTGCTAGCCTTATTTCTGTGGAATCTGAGAACAGATATTTCGGATCCCTTTGAAGACTATAGTGCCAAAGGAAATATCCTCCGATAACAAAGAAAAAGAAGCTTACTGAGAAACTTCTTTGTGTTCTTTGAAATCATCTCACAGAGTTACAGCTTTCCCCTCAAGAAGCCTTTCGCTAAGACAGTTCTTCTGGAATTGGCAAAGTGATATTTGGAAGCCCATAGAGGGCTATGGTGAAAAAGGAAATATCCTGAGAAGAAATCTGGAAAGAAGCTTTCTGAGAAACTGCTCTGTGATGTGTGACTTCCACTCACAGAGTTACATCTGTATTTCGTGGATCTCTTTGCTAGCCTTTTTTCTGTGGAATCTCAGAACAGATATTTCGGATCCCTTTGAAGACTACAGGGCCAAAGGAAATATCCTCCGATAACAAAGAGAAAGAAGCTTTCTTAGAAACTTCTTTGTGTTCCGTGAAACCATCTCACAGAGCTACAGCTTTCCCCTTAAGAAGCCTTTCGCTAAGACAGTTCTTGTGGAATTGGCAAAGTGATATTTGGAAGCCCATAGAGGGCTATGGTGAAAAAGGAAATATCCTCAGATGAAATCTGGAAAGAAACTTTCTGAGAAACTGCTCTGTTATGTGGGACTTCCACTCACTGAGTTACATCTGTATTTCGTGGAACTCTTTGCTAGCCTTATTTCTGTGGAATCTGAGAACAGATATTTCGGATCCCTTTGAAGACTATAGGGCCAAAGGAAATATCCTCCGATAACAAAGAGAAAGAAGCTTTCTGAGAAACTTCTTTGTCTTCTGTGAAATCATCTCACCGAGTTACAGCTTTCCCCTCAAGAAGCCTTTCGCTAAGACAGTTCTTGTGGAATTGGCAAAGTGATATTTGGAAGCCCATAGAGGGCTATGGTGAAACAGGAAATATCCTCAGATGAAATCTGGAAAGAAGCTTTGTGAGAAACTGCTCTGTGATGTGTGACTTCCACTCCCAGAGTTACATCTGTATTTCGTGGATCTCTTTGCTAGCCTTATTTCTGTGTAATCTGAGAACAGATATTTCGGATCCCTTTGAAGTCTATAGGGCCAAAGGAAATATCCTACGATAAAAAAGAGAAAGAAGCTTACTGAGAAACTTCTTTGTGTTCTGTGAAATCATCTCACAGAGTTACAGCTTTCCCCTCAAGAAGCCTTTCGCGAAGACAGTTCTTGTGGAATTGGCAAATTGATATTTGGAAGCCCATAGAGGGCTATGGTGAAAAAGGAAATATCCTAAGAAGAAATCTGGAAAGAAGCTTTCTGAGAAACTGCTCTGTGATGTGTGACTTCCACTCACAAAGTTACATCTGTATTTCGTGGATCTCTTTGCTAGCCTTATTTCTGTGGTATCTGAGAACAGATATTTCGGATCCCTTTGAAGACTATAGGGCCAAAGGAAATATCCTCCGATAACAAAGAGAAAGAAGCTTTCTGAGAGACTTCTTTGTGTTCTGTGAAATCATCTCACAGAGTTACAGCTTTCCCCTCAAGAAGCCTTTCGCTAAGACAGTTCTTGTGGAATTGTCAAAGTGATATTTGGAAGCCCTTAGAGGGCTATGTTGAAAAAGGAAATATCCTCAGATGAAATAAGGAAAGAAGCTTTCTGAGAAACTGCTTAGTGTTTTGTTAATTCATCTCACAGAGTTATATCTGTATTTCGTGGATCTCTTTGCTAGCCTTATTTCTGTGGAATCTGAGAACAGATATTTCGGATCCCTTTGAAGACTACAGGGCCAAAAGAAATATCCTCCGATAACAAAGAGAAAGAAGCTTTCTGAGAAACTTCTTTGTATTCCGTGAAATCATCTCATAGAGTTACAGCTTTCCCCTGAAGAAGCCTTTCGCTAAGACAGTTCTTGTGGAATTTGCAAAGTGATATTTGGAAGCCCATAGTGGGCTATGCTGTAAAAGGAAATATCCTCGGATGAAATCTGGAAAGAAGCTTTCTGAGAAACTGCTCTGTGATGTGTGACTTCCACTCCCAGAGTTACATCTGTATTTCGTGGATCTCTTTGCTAGCCTTATTTCTGTGGAACCTGAGAACAGATATTTCGGATCCCTTTGAAGACTATAGGGCCAGAGAAAATATCCTCCGATAACAAAGAGGAAGAAGCTTTCTGAGAAACTTCTTTGTGTTCTGTGAAATCATCTCACAGAGTTACAGTTTTCCCCTCAAGAAGCCTTTCGCTAAGACAGTTCTTGTGAAATTCGCAAAGTGATATTTGGAAGCCCATAGAGGGCTATGGTGAAAAAGGAAATATCCTCAGATGAAATCAGGAAAGAAGCTTTCTGAGAAACTGCTTAGTGTTCTGTTAATTCATCTCACAGAGTTACATCTGTATTTCGTGGATCTCTTTGCTAGCCTTATTTCTGTGGAATCTGAGAACAGATATTTCGGTTCCCTTTGAAGACTATATGGCCAAAGGAAATATCCTCCGATAACAGAGACAAGAAGCTTTCTGAGAAACGTCTTTGTGTTCTGTGAAATCATCTCACAGAGTTACAGCTTTCACCTCAAGAACCTTTCGCTAAGACAGTTCTTGTGGAATTGGCAAAGTGACATTTGGAAGCCCTTAGAGGGCTATGGTGAAAAAGGAAATATCCTCAGATGAAATCTGGAAAGAAGCTTTCTGAGAAACTGCTTAGTGTTCTGTTAATTCATGTCACAGAGTTACATCTGTATTTCGTGGATCTCTTTGCTAGCCTTATTTCTGTGGAATCTGAGAACAGATATTTCGGATCCCTTTGAAGACTATAGGGCCAAAGGAAATATCCTCCGATAACAAAGAGAAAGAAGCTTTCTGAGAAACTACTTTGTGTTCTGTGAAATCACCTCACAGAGTTACAGCTTTCCCCTCAAGAAGCCTTTCGTTAAGACAGTTCTTGTGGAATTGGCAAAGTGACATTTGGAAGCCCTTAGAGGGCTATGGTGAAAAAGGAAATATCCTCAGATGAAATCTGGAAAGAAGATTTCTGAGAAACTGCTTAGTGTTCTGTTAATTCATCTCACAGAGTTACATCTGTAATTCGTGGATCTCTCTGCTAGCCTTATATCTGTGGAATCTGAGAACAGATATTTCGGATCCCTTTGAAGACTATAGGGCCAAAGGAAATATCCTCCGATAACAAAGAGAAAGAAGCTTCCTGAGAAACTTCTTTGTGTTCTGTGAAATCATCTCACAGAGTTACAGCTTTCCCCTCAAGAAGCCTTTCGCTAAGACAGTTCTTGTGGAATTGGCAAAGTGATATTTGGAAGCCCGTAGAGGGCTATGGTGAAAAAGGAAATATCCTCAGATGAAATCTGGAAAGAAGCTTTCTGAGAAACTGCTCTGTGATGTGTGACTTCCACTCACAGAGTTTCATCTGTATTTCGTGGATCTCTTTGCTAGCCTTATTTCTGTGGAATCTGAGAACAGATATTTCGGATCCCTTTGAAGACTATAGGGCCAAAGGAAATATCCTCTGATAACAAAGAGAAAGAAGCTTTCTGAGAAACTTCTTTGTGTTCTGTGAAATCATCACACAAAGTTACAGCTTTCCCCTCAGGAAGCCTTTCGCTAAGACAGTTCTTGTGGAACTGTCAAAGTGATATTTGGAAGCCCATAGAGGGCTATGGTGAAAAAGGAAATATCCTCAGAAGAAATCTGGAAAGAAGCTTTCTGAGAAACTGCTTAGTGTTCTGTTAATTCATTTCACAGAGTTATATCTGTATTTCGTGGATCTCTTTGCTAGCCTTATTTCTGTGGAATCTGAGAACAGATATTTCGGATCCCTTTGAAGACTACAGGGCCAAAGCAAATATCCTCCGATAACAAAGAGAAAGAATCTTTCTGAGAAACTTCTTTGTGTTCCGTGAAATCATCTCATGGAGTTACAGCTTTCCCCTCAAGACGCTTTTCGCTAAGACAGTTCTTGTGGAATTGGCAAGGTGACATTTGGAAGCCCTTAGAGGGCTATGGTGAAAAAGGAAATATCCTCAGATGAAATCTGGAAAGAAGCTTTCTGAGAAACTGCTCTGTGATGTGTGATTTCCACTCCCAGAGTTACATCTGTATTTCGTGGATCTCTTTGCTAGCCTTATTTCTGTGTAATCTGAGAACAGATATTTCGGATCCCTTTGAAGTCTATAGGGCCAAAGGAAATATCCTCCGATAAAAAAGAGAAAGAAGCTTACTGAGAAACTTCTTTGTGTTCTGTGAAATCATCTCACAGAGTTACAGCTTTCCCCTCAAGAAGCCTTTCGCGAAGACAGTTCTTGTGGAATTGGCAAATTGATATTTGGAAGCCCATAGAGGGCTATGGTGAAAAAGGAAATATCCTCAGAAGAAATCTGGAAAGAAGCTTTCTGAGAAACTGCTCTGTGATGTGTGACTTCCACTCACAAAGTTACATCTGTATTTCGTGGATGTCTTTGCTAGCCTTATTTCTGTGGTATCTGAGAACAGATATTTCGGATCCCTTTGAAGACTATAGGGCCAAAGGAAATATCCTCCGATAACAAAGAGAAAGAAGCTTTCTGAGAAACTTCTTTGTGTTCTGTGAAATCATCTCACAGAGTTACAGCTTTCCCCTCAAGAAGCCTTTCGCTAAGACAGTTCTTGTGGAATTGTCAAAGTGATATTTGGAAGCCCATAGAGGGCTATGGTGAAAAAGGAAATATCCTCAGATGAAAAAAGGAAAGAAGCTTCCTGAGAAACTGCTTAGTGTTTTGTTAATTCATCTCACAGAGTTATATCTGTATTTCGTGGATCTCTTTGCTAGCCTTATTTCTGTGGAATCTGAGAACAGATATTTCGGATCCCTTTGAAGACTACAGGGCCAAAAGAGATATCCTCCGATAACAAAGAGAAAGAAGCTTTCTGAGAAACTTCTTTGTATTCCGTGAAATCATCTCACAGAGTTACAGCTTTCCCCTGAAGAAGCCTTTCGCTAAGACAGTTCTTGTGGAATTGGCAAAGTGATATTTGGAAGCCCATAGTGGGGTATGCTGTAAAAGGAAATATCCTCGGATGAAATCTGGAAAGAAGCTTTCTGAGAAACTGCTCTGTGATGTGTGACTTCCACTCACAGAGTTACATCTGTATTTCGTGGATCTCTTTGCTAGCCTTATTTCTGTGGAATCTGAGAACAGATATTTCGGATCCCTTTGAAGACTATAGGGCCTGAGGAAATATCCTCCGATAACAAAGAGGAAGAAGCTTTCTGAGAAACTACTTTGTGTTCTGTGAAATCATCTCACAGAGTTACAGCCCTCCCCTCAAGAAGCCTTTCGCTAAGACAGTTCTTGTGGAATTGGCAAAGTGATATTTGGAAGCCCATAGAGGGCTATGGTGAAAAAGGAAATATCCTCAGATGAAATCTGGAAAGAAGCTTTCTGAGAAACTGCTCTGTGATGTGTGAGTTCCACTCCCAGTGTTACATCTGTATTTCGTGGACCTCTTTGCTAGCCTTATTTTTTGGAATCTGAGAACAGATATTTCGGATCCCTTTGAAGACTATAGGGCCAGAGGAAATATCCTCCGATAAAAAAGAGGAAGAAGCTTTCTGAGAAACTTCTTTGTGTTCGGTGAAATCATCTCACAGAGTCACAGCTTTCCCCTCAAGAAGCCTTTCGCTAAGACAGTTCTTGTGGAATTGGCAAAGTGATATTTGGAAGCCCATAGAGGGCTATGGTGAAAAAGGAAATATCCTCAGATGAAATCTGGAAAGAATCTTTCTGAGAAACTGCTCTGTGATGTGTGAGGTCCACTCCCAGAGTTACATCTGTATTTCCTGGATCTCTTTGCTAGCCTTATTTTTTGGAATCTGAGAACAGATATTTCGGATCCCTTTGAAGACTATAGGGCCAGAGGAAATATCCTCCGATAACAAAGAGGAAGAATCTTTCTGAGAAACTTCTTTGTGTTCTGTGAAATCATCTCACAGAGTTACAGCTTTCACCTCAAGAAGCCTTTCGCTAAGACAGTTCTTGAGGAATTGGAAAAGTGATATTTGGAAGCCCATAGAGGGCTATGGTGAAAAAGGAAATATCCTCAGATGAAATCTGGAAAGAAGCTTTCTGAGAAACTGCTTAGTGTTCTGTTAATTCATCTCACAGAGTTACATCTGTATTTCGTGGATCTCTTTGCTAGCCTTATTTCTGTGGAATCTGAGAACAGATATTTCGTATCCCTTTGAAGGCTATAGGGCCAGAGGAAATATCCTCGGATAACAAAGAGAAAGAAGCTTTCTGAGAAACTTCTTTGTGTTCTGTGAAATCATCTCACAGAGTTACAGCTTTCCCCTCAAGAAGCCTTTCGCTAAGACAGTTCTTATGGAATTGGCAAAGTGATATTTGGAAGCCCATAGAGGGCTATGGTGAAAAAGGAAATACCCTCAGAAGAAATCTGGAAAGAAGCTTTCTGAGAAACTGCTCTGTGATGTGTGTCTTCCCCTCACAGAGTTACATCTGTATTTCGTGGATCTCTTTGCTAGCCTTATTTCTGTGGAATCTGAGAACAGATATTTCGGATCCCTTTGAAGACTATAGGGCCAAAGGAAATATCCTCCGATAACAAAGAGAAAGAAGCTTTCTGAGAAACTTCTTTGTGTTCTGTGAAATCATCTCACAGAGTTACAGCTTTCCCCTCAAGAAGCCTTTCGCTAAGACAGTTCTTGTAGAATTTTCAAAGTGATATTTGGAAGCCCCTAGAGGGCTATGGTGAAAAAGGAAATATCCTCAGATGAAATCTGGAAAGAAGTTTTCTGAGAAACTGCTTAGTGTTTTGTTAATTCGTCTCACAGAGTTATATCTGTATTTCGTGGATCTCTTTGCTAGCCTTATTTCTGTGGAATCTGAGAACAGATATTTCTGCTCCCTTTGAAGACTACAGTGCCAAAAGAAATATCCTCCGATAACAAAAAGAAAAAGAAGCTTTCTGAGAAACTTCTTTGTATTCCGTGAAATCATCTCACAGAGTTACAGCTTTCCCCTGAAGAAGCCTTTCGCTAAGACAGTTCTTGTGGAATTGGCAAAGTGATATTTGGAAGCCCATAGTGGGCTATGCTGTAAAAGGAAATATCCTCGGATGAAATCTGGAAAGAAGCTTTCTGAGAAACTGCTCTGTGATGTGTCACTTCCACTCCCAGAGTTACATCTGTATTTCGTGGATCTCTTTGCTAGCCTTATTTCTGTGGAACCTGAGAACAGATATTTCGGATCCCTTTGAAGACTATAGGGCCAGAGAAAATATCCTCCGATAACAAAGAGGAAGAAGCTTTCTGAGAAACTTCTTTGTGTTCTGTGAAATCATCTCACAGAGTTACAGTTTTCCCCTCAAGAAGCCTTTCGCTAAGACAGTTCTTGTGAAATTCGCAAAGTGATATTTGGAAGCCCATAGAGGGCTATGGTGAAAAAGGAAATATCCTCAGATGAAATCAGGAAAGAAGCTTTCTGAGAAACTGCTTAGTGTTCTGTTAATTCATCTCACAGAGTTACATCTGTATTTCGTGGATCTCTTTGCTAGCCTTATTTCTGTGGAATCTGAGAACAGATATTTCGGTTCCCTTTGAAGACTATATGGCCAAAGGAAATATCCTCCGATAACAGAGACAAGAAGCTTTCTGAGAAACGTCTTTGTGTTCTGTGAAATCATCTCACAGAGTTACAGCTTTCACCTCAAGAAGCCTTTCGCTAAGACAGTTCTTGTGGAATTGGCAAAGTGACATTTGGAAGCCCTTAGAGGGCTATGGTGAAAAAGGAAATATCCTCAGATGAAATCTGGAAAGAAGCTTTCTGAGAAACTGCTTAGTGTTCTGTTAATTCATGTCACAGAGTTACATCTGTATTTCGTGGATCTCTTTGCTAGCCTTATTTCTGTGGAATCTGAGAACAGATATTTCGGATCCCTTTGAAGACTATAGGGCCAAAGGAAATATCCTCCGATAACAAAGAGAAAGAAGCTTTCTGAGAAACTACTTTGTGTTCTGTGAAATCACCTCACAGAGTTACAGCTTTCCCCTCAAGAAGCCTTTCGTTAAGACAGTTCTTGTGGAATTGGCAAAGTGACATTTGGAAGCCCTTAGAGGGCTATGGTGAAAAAGGAAATATCCTCAGATGAAATCTGGAAAGAAGATTTCTGAGAAACTGCTTAGTGTTCTGTTAATTCATCTCACAGAGTTACATCTGTAATTCGTGGATCTCTCTGCTAGCCTTATATCTGTGGAATCTGAGAACAGATATTTCGGATCCCTTTGAAGACTATAGGGCCAAAGGAAATATCCTCCGATAACAAAGAGAAAGAAGCTTCCTGAGAAACTTCTTTGTGTTCTGTGAAATCATCTCACAGAGTTACAGCTTTCCCCTCAAGAAGCCTTTCGCTAAGACAGTTCTTGTGGAATTGGCAAAGTGATATTTGGAAGCCCGTAGAGGGCTATGGTGAAAAAGGAAATATCCTCAGATGAAATCTGGAAAGAAGCTTTCTGAGAAACTGCTCTGTGATGTGTGACTTCCACTCACAGAGTTTCATCTGTATTTCGTGGATCTCTTTGCTAGCCTTATTTCTGTGGAATCTGAGAACAGATATTTCGGATCCCTTTGAAGACTATAGGGCCAAAGGAAATATCCTCTGATAACAAAGAGAAAGAAGCTTTCTGAGAAACTTCTTTGTGTTCTGTGAAATCATCACACAAAGTTACAGCTTTCCCCTCAGGAAGCCTTTCGCTAAGACAGTTCTTGTGGAACTGTCAAAGTGATATTTGGAAGCCCATAGAGGGCTATGGTGAAAAAGGAAATATCCTCAGAAGAAATCTGGAAAGAAGCTTTCTGAGAAACTGCTTAGTGTTCTGTTAATTCATTTCACAGAGTTATATCTGTATTTCGTGGATCTCTTTGCTAGCCTTATTTCTGTGGAATCTGAGAACAGATATTTCGGATCCCTTTGAAGACTACAGGGCCAAAGCAAATATCCTCCGATAACAAAGAGAAAGAATCTTTCTGAGAAACTTCTTTGTGTTCCGTGAAATCATCTCATGGAGTTACAGCTTTCCCCTCAAGACGCTTTTCGCTAAGACAGTTCTTGTGGAATTGGCAAGGTGACATTTGGAAGCCCTTAGAGGGCTATGGTGAAAAAGGAAATATCCTCAGATGAAATCTGGAAAGAAGCTTTCTGAGAAACTGCTCTGTGATGTGTGATTTCCACTCCCAGAGTTACATCTGTATTTCGTGGATCTCTTTGCTAGCCTTATTTCTGTGTAATCTGAGAACAGATATTTCGGATCCCTTTGAAGTCTATAGGGCCAAAGGAAATATCCTCCGATAAAAAAGAGAAAGAAGCTTACTGAGAAACTTCTTTGTGTTCTGTGAAATCATCTCACAGAGTTACAGCTTTCCCCTCAAGAAGCCTTTCGCGAAGACAGTTCTTGTGGAATTGGCAAATTGATATTTGGAAGCCCATAGAGGGCTATGGTGAAAAAGGAAATATCCTCAGAAGAAATCTGGAAAGAAGCTTTCTGAGAAACTGCTCTGTGATGTGTGACTTCCACTCACAAAGTTACATCTGTATTTCGTGGATGTCTTTGCTAGCCTTATTTCTGTGGTATCTGAGAACAGATATTTCGGATCCCTTTGAAGACTATAGGGCCAAAGGAAATATCCTCCGATAACAAAGAGAAAGAAGCTTTCTGAGAAACTTCTTTGTGTTCTGTGAAATCATCTCACAGAGTTACAGCTTTCCCCTCAAGAAGCCTTTCGCTAAGACAGTTCTTGTGGAATTGTCAAAGTGATATTTGGAAGCCCATAGAGGGCTATGGTGAAAAAGGAAATATCCTCAGATGAAAAAAGGAAAGAAGCTTCCTGAGAAACTGCTTAGTGTTTTGTTAATTCATCTCACAGAGTTATATCTGTATTTCGTGGATCTCTTTGCTAGCCTTATTTCTGTGGAATCTGAGAACAGATATTTCGGATCCCTTTGAAGACTACAGGGCCAAAAGAGATATCCTCCGATAACAAAGAGAAAGAAGCTTTCTGAGAAACTTCTTTGTATTCCGTGAAATCATCTCACAGAGTTACAGCTTTCCCCTGAAGAAGCCTTTCGCTAAGACAGTTCTTGTGGAATTGGCAAAGTGATATTTGGAAGCCCATAGTGGGGTATGCTGTAAAAGGAAATATCCTCGGATGAAATCTGGAAAGAAGCTTTCTGAGAAACTGCTCTGTGATGTGTGACTTCCACTCACAGAGTTACATCTGTATTTCGTGGATCTCTTTGCTAGCCTTATTTCTGTGGAATCTGAGAACAGATATTTCGGATCCCTTTGAAGACTATAGGGCCTGAGGAAATATCCTCCGATAACAAAGAGGAAGAAGCTTTCTGAGAAACTACTTTGTGTTCTGTGAAATCATCTCACAGAGTTACAGCCCTCCCCTCAAGAAGCCTTTCGCTAAGACAGTTCTTGTGGAATTGGCAAAGTGATATTTGGAAGCCCATAGAGGGCTATGGTGAAAAAGGAAATATCCTCAGATGAAATCTGGAAAGAAGCTTTCTGAGAAACTGCTCTGTGATGTGTGAGTTCCACTCCCAGTGTTACATCTGTATTTCGTGGACCTCTTTGCTAGCCTTATTTTTTGGAATCTGAGAACAGATATTTCGGATCCCTTTGAAGACTATAGGGCCAGAGGAAATATCCTCCGATAAAAAAGAGGAAGAAGCTTTCTGAGAAACTTCTTTGTGTTCGGTGAAATCATCTCACAGAGTCACAGCTTTCCCCTCAAGAAGCCTTTCGCTAAGACAGTTCTTGTGGAATTGGCAAAGTGATATTTGGAAGCCCATAGAGGGCTATGGTGAAAAAGGAAATATCCTCAGATGAAATCTGGAAAGAATCTTTCTGAGAAACTGCTCTGTGATGTGTGAGGTCCACTCCCAGAGTTACATCTGTATTTCCTGGATCTCTTTGCTAGCCTTATTTTTTGGAATCTGAGAACAGATATTTCGGATCCCTTTGAAGACTATAGGGCCAGAGGAAATATCCTCCGATAACAAAGAGGAAGAATCTTTCTGAGAAACTTCTTTGTGTTCTGTGAAATCATCTCACAGAGTTACAGCTTTCACCTCAAGAAGCCTTTCGCTAAGACAGTTCTTGAGGAATTGGAAAAGTGATATTTGGAAGCCCATAGAGGGCTATGGTGAAAAAGGAAATATCCTCAGATGAAATCTGGAAAGAAGCTTTCTGAGAAACTGCTTAGTGTTCTGTTAATTCATCTCACAGAGTTACATCTGTATTTCGTGGATCTCTTTGCTAGCCTTATTTCTGTGGAATCTGAGAACAGATATTTCGTATCCCTTTGAAGGCTATAGGGCCAGAGGAAATATCCTCGGATAACAAAGAGAAAGAAGCTTTCTGAGAAACTTCTTTGTGTTCTGTGAAATCATCTCACAGAGTTACAGCTTTCCCCTCAAGAAGCCTTTCGCTAAGACAGTTCTTATGGAATTGGCAAAGTGATATTTGGAAGCCCATAGAGGGCTATGGTGAAAAAGGAAATACCCTCAGAAGAAATCTGGAAAGAAGCTTTCTGAGAAACTGCTCTGTGATGTGTGTCTTCCCCTCACAGAGTTACATCTGTATTTCGTGGATCTCTTTGCTAGCCTTATTTCTGTGGAATCTGAGAACAGATATTTCGGATCCCTTTGAAGACTATAGGGCCAAAGGAAATATCCTCCGATAACAAAGAGAAAGAAGCTTTCTGAGAAACTTCTTTGTGTTCTGTGAAATCATCTCACAGAGTTACAGCTTTCCCCTCAAGAAGCCTTTCGCTAAGACAGTTCTTGTAGAATTTTCAAAGTGATATTTGGAAGCCCCTAGAGGGCTATGGTGAAAAAGGAAATATCCTCAGATGAAATCTGGAAAGAAGTTTTCTGAGAAACTGCTTAGTGTTTTGTTAATTCGTCTCACAGAGTTATATCTGTATTTCGTGGATCTCTTTGCTAGCCTTATTTCTGTGGAATCTGAGAACAGATATTTCTGCTCCCTTTGAAGACTACAGTGCCAAAAGAAATATCCTCCGATAACAAAAAGAAAAAGAAGCTTTCTGAGAAACTTCTTTGTATTCCGTGAAATCATCTCACAGAGTTACAGCTTTCCCCTGAAGAAGCCTTTCGCTAAGACAGTTCTTGTGGAATTGGCAAAGTGATATTTGGAAGCCCATAGTGGGCTATGCTGTAAAAGGAAATATCCTCGGATGAAATCTGGAAAGAAGCTTTCTGAGAAACTGCTCTGTGATGTGTCACTTCCACTCCCAGAGTTACATCTTTATTTCGTGGATCTCTTTGCTAGCCTTATTTCTGTGGAATCTGAGAACAGATATTTCGGATCCCTTTGAAGACTATAGCGCCAGAGGAAATATCCTCCGATAACAAAGAGGAAGAAGCTTTCTGAGAAACTTCTTTGTGTTCTGTGAAATCATCTCACAGAGTTACAGTATTCCCCTCAAGAAGCCTTTCGCTACGACAGTTCTTGTGAAATTCGCAAAGTGGTATTTGGAAGCCCATAGAGGGCTATGGTGAAAAAGGAAATATCCTCAGATGAAATCAGGAAAGAAGCTTTCTGAGAAACTGCTTAGTGTTCTGTTAATTCATCTCACAGAGTTACATCTGTATTTCGTGGATCTCTTTGCTAGCCTTATTTCTGTGGAATCTGAGAACAGATATTTCGGATCCCTTTGAAGACTATAGGGCCAAAGGAAATATCCTCCGATAACAAAGAGAAAGAAGCTTTCTGAGAAACTTCTTTGTGTTCTGTGAAATCATCTCACAGAGTTACAGCTTTCCACTCAAGAAGCCTTTCGCTAAGACAGTTCTTGTGGAATTGGCAAAGTGATATTTGGAAGCCCATAGAGGGCTATGGTGAAAAAGGAAATATCCTCAGATGAAATCTGGAAAGAAGCTTTCTGAGAAAATGATAGTGTTCTGTTAATTCATCTAACAGAGTTATATCTGTATTTCGTGGATCTCTTTGCTAGCCTTATTTCTGTGGAATCTGAGAACAGATATTTCGGATCCCTTTGAAGACTACAGGGCCAAAGGAAATAACCTCTGATAACAAAGAGAAAGAAGCTTTCTGAGAAACTTCTTTGTGTTCCGTGAAATCATCTCACAGAGTTACAGCTTTCCCTTCAAGAAGTCTTTCGCTAAGACAGTTCTTGTGGAATTGGCAAAGTGATATTTGGAAGCCCATAGTGGGCTATGGTGAAAAAGGAAATATCCTCAGATGAAATCTGGAAAGAAGCTATCTGAGAAAGTGCTCTGTGATGTGGAACTTCCACTCACAGAGTTACATCTGTATTTCGTGGAACTCTTTGCTAGCCTTATTTCTGTGGAATATGAGAACAGATATTTCGGATCCCTTTGAAGACTATAGGGCCAAAGGAAATATCCTCCGATAACAAAGAGAAAGAAGCTTACTGAGAAACTTCTTTGTGTTCTGTGAAATCATCTCACAGAGTTACAGCTTTCCCCTTAAGAAGCCTTTCGCTAAGACAGTTCTTGTGGAACTGGCAAAGTGTGATTTGGAAGCCCATAGAGGGCTATGGTGAAAAAGGAAATATCCTCAGATGAAATCTGGAAAGAAGCTTTCTGAGAAACTGCTCTGTGATGTGTGACTTCCACACACAGAGTTACATCTGTATTTCGTGGATCTCTTTGCTAGCCTTATTTTTGTGGAATCTGAGAACAGATATTTCGGATCCCTTTGAAGACTATAGGACCAGAGGAAATATCCTCCGATAACAAAGAGGAAGAAGCTTTCTGAGAAACTTCTATGTGTTCTGTGAAATCATCTCACAGAGTTACAGCTTTCACCTCAAGAAGCCTTTCGTTAAGAGAGTTCTTATGGAATTGGCAAAATGACATTTGGAAGCCCTTAGAGGGCTATGGTGAAAAAGGAAATATCCTCAGATGAAATCTGGAAAGAAGCTTTCTGAGAAACTGCTTAGTGTTCTGTTAATTCATCTCACAGAGTTTCATCTGTATTTCGTGGATCTCTCTGCTAGCCTTATTTCTGTGGAATCTGAGAACAGATATTTCGGATCCCTTTGAAGACTATAGGGCCAAAGGAAATATCCTCCGATAACAAAGAGAAAGAAGCTTACTGAGAAACTTCTTTGTGTTCTGTGAAATCATCTCACAGAGTTACAGCTTTCCTCTCAAGAAGCCTTTGGCTAAGACAGTTCTTGTGGAATTGGCAAAGTGATATTTGGAAGCCCATAGAAGGCTACGGTGAAAAAGGAAATATCCTAAGAAGAAATCTGGAAAGAAGCTTTCTGAGAAACTGCTCTGTGATGGGTGACTTCAACTCACAGAGTTACCTCGGTATTTCGTGGATCTCTTTTCTAGCCTTATTTCTGTGGAATCTGAGAACAGATATTTCGGATCCCTTTGAAGACTATAGGGCCACAGGAAATATCCTCCGATAACAAAGAGAAAGAAGCTTTCTGCGAAACTTCTTTCTGTTCTGTGAAATCATCTCACAGAGTTACAGCTTTCCCCTCAAGAAGCCTTTCGCTAAGACAGTTCTTGTGGAATTGTCAAAGTGATATTTGGAAGCCCATAGAGGGCTATGGTGAAAAAGGAAATATCCTCAGATGAAATCTGGAAAGAAGCTTTCTGAGAAACTGCTCTGTGATGTGTGACTTCCACTCACAGAGTTACATCTGTATTTCGTGGAACTCTTTGCTAGCCTTATTTCTGTGGAATCTGAGAACAGATATTTCGGATCCCTTTGAAGACTATAGGGCCAAAGGAAATATCCTCCAATAACAAAGAGAAAGAAGCTTTCTGAGAAACTTCTTTGTGTTCTGTGAAATCATCTCACAGAGTTACAGCTTTCCACTCAAGAAGCCTTTCGCTAAGACAGTTCTTGTGGAATTGGCAAAGTGATATTTGGAAGCCCATAGAGGGCTATGGTGAAAAAGGAAATATCCTCAGATGAAATCTGGAAAGAAGCTTTCTGAGAAAATGATAGTGTTCTGTTAATTCATCTAACAGAGTTATATCTGTATTTCGTGGATCTCTTTGCTAGCCTTATTTCTGTGGAATCTGAGAACAGATATTTCGGATCCCTTTGAAGACTACAGGGCCAAAGGAAATAACCTCTGATAACAAAGAGAAAGAAGCTTTCTGAGAAACTTCTTTGTGTTCCGTGAAATCATCTCACAGAGTTACAGCTTTCCCTTCAAGAAGTCTTTCGCTAAGACAGTTCTTGTGGAATTGGCAAAGTGATATTTGGAAGCCCATAGTGGGCTATGGTGAAAAAGGAAATATCCTCAGATGAAATCTGGAAAGAAGCTATCTGAGAAAGTGCTCTGTGATGTGGAACTTCCACTCACAGAGTTACATCTGTATTTCGTGGAACTCTTTGCTAGCCTTATTTCTGTGGAATATGAGAACAGATATTTCGGATCCCTTTGAAGACTATAGGGCCAAAGGAAATATCCTCCGATAACAAAGAGAAAGAAGCTTACTGAGAAACTTCTTTGTGTTCTGTGAAATCATCTCACAGAGTTACAGCTTTCCCCTTAAGAAGCCTTTCGCTAAGACAGTTCTTGTGGAACTGGCAAAGTGTGATTTGGAAGCCCATAGAGGGCTATGGTGAAAAAGGAAATATCCTCAGATGAAATCTGGAAAGAAGCTTTCTGAGAAACTGCTCTGTGATGTGTGACTTCCACACACAGAGTTACATCTGTATTTCGTGGATCTCTTTGCTAGCCTTATTTTTGTGGAATCTGAGAACAGATATTTCGGATCCCTTTGAAGACTATAGGACCAGAGGAAATATCCTCCGATAACAAAGAGGAAGAAGCTTTCTGAGAAACTTCTATGTGTTCTGTGAAATCATCTCACAGAGTTACAGCTTTCCCCTCAAGAAGCCTTTCGCTAAGACAGTTCTTGTGGAATTGGCAAGGTGATATTTGGAAGCCCGTAGAGCGCTATTGTGAAAAAGGAAATATCCTCAGATGAAATCTGGAAAGAAGCTTTCTGAGAAACTGCTTAGTGTTCTGTTAATTCATCTCACAGAGTTACATCTGTATTTCTTGGATCTCTTTGCTAGCCTTATTTCTGTGGAATCTGAGAACAGATATTTCGGATCCCTTTGAAGACTATAGGGCCAAAGGAAATATCCTCCGATAACAAAGAGGAAGAAGCTTACTGAGAAACTTCTTTGTGTTCTGTGAAATCATCTCACAGAGTTACAGCTTTCCCCTCAAGAAGCCTTTCGCTAAGACAGTTCTTGTGGAATTGGCAAAGTGATATTTGGAAGCCCATAGAGGGCTATGGTGAAAAAGGAAATATCCTCAGAAGAAATCTGGAAAGAAGCTTTCTGAGAAACTGCTCTGTGATGTGTGACTTCCACTCACAGATTTACATCTGTATTTCGTGGATCTCTTTGCTAGACTTATTTCTGTGGAATCTGAGAACAGATATTTCGGATCCCTTTGAAGACTATAGGGCCAGAGGAAATATCCTCCGATAACAAAGAGAAAGAAGCTTACTGAGAAACATCCAAGTGTTCTGTGACATCATGTCACAGAGTTACAGCTTTCCCCTCAAGAAGCCTTTCGCTAAGACAGTTCTTGTGGAATTGGCAAAGTGATATTTGGAAGCCCATAGAGGGCTGTGGTGAAAAAGGAAATATCCTCAGAAGAAATCTTGAAAGAAGCTTTCTGAGAAACTGCTCTGTGATGTGTGACTTCCACTCACAGAGTTACATCTGTATTTCGTGGATCTCTTTGCTAGCCTTTTTTCTGTGGAATCTGAGAACAGATATTTCGGATCCCTTTGAAGACTACAGGGCCAAAGGAAATATCCTCCGATAACAAAGAGAAAGAAGCTTTTTTAGAAACTTCTTTGTGTTCCGTGAAATCATCTCACAGAGTTACAGCTTTCCCCTCAAGAAGCCTTTCGCTAAGACAGTTCTTGTGGAATTGGTAAAGTGATATTTGGAAGCCCATAGAGGGCTATGGTGAAAAAGGAAATATCCTCAGATGAAATCTGGAAAGAAACTTTCTGAGAAACTGCTCTGTTATGTGGGACGTCCACTCACAGAGTTACATCTGTATTTCGTGGAACTCTTTGCTAGCCTTATTTCTGTGCTATCTGAGAACAGATATTTCGGATCCCTTTGAAGACTGTAGGGCCAAAGGAAATATCCTCCGATAACAAAGAGAAAGAAGCTTTCTGAGAAACTTCTTTGTGTTCTGTGAAATCATCTCATCGAGTTACAGCTTTCCCCTCAAGAAGCCTTTCGCTAAGACAGTTCTTGTGGAATTGGCAAAGTGATATTTGGAAGCCCATAGAGGGCTATGGTGAAAAAGGAAATATCCTCAGATGAAATCTGGAAATAAGCTTTCTGAGAAACTGCTCTGTGATGTGTGACTTCCACTCCCAGAGTTACATCTGTATTTAGTGGATCTCTTTGCTAGCCTTATTTCTGTGTAATCTGAGAACAGATATTTCGGATCCCTTTGAAGTCTATAGGGCCAAAGGAAATATCCTCCGACAAAAAAGAGAAAGAAGCTTACTGAGAAACTTCTTTGTGTTCTGTGAAATCATCTCACAGAGTTACAGCTTTCCCCTCAAGAAGCCTTTCGCGAAGACAGTTCTTGTGGAATTGGCAAATTGATATTTGGAAGCCCATAGAGGGCTATGGTGAAAAAGGAAATATCCTCAGAAGAAATCTGGAAAGAAGCTTTCTGAGAAACTGTTCTGTGATGTGTGACTTCCACTCACAAAGTTACATCTGTATTTCGTGGATCTCTTTGCTAGCCTTATTTCTGTGGTATCTGAGAACAGATATTTCGGATCCCTTTGAAGACTATAGGGCCAAAGGAAATATCCTCCGATAACAAAGAGAAAGAAGCTTTCTGAGAAACTTCTTTGCGTTCTGTGAAATCATCTCACAGAGTTACAGCTTTCCCCTCAAGAAGCCTTTCGCTAAGACAGTTCTTGTGGAATTGTCAAAGTGATATTTGGAAGCCCATAGAGGGCTATGGTGAAAAAGGAAATATCCTCAGATGAAATAAGGAAAGAAGTTTTCTGAGAAACTGCTTAGTGTTTTGTTAATTCATCTCACAGAGTTATATCTGTATTTCGTGGATCTCTTTCCTAGCCTTATTTCTGTGGAATCTGAGAACAGATATTTCGGATCCCATTGAAGACTATAGGGCCAGAGAAAATATCCTCCGATAACAAAGAGGAAGAAGCTTTCTGAGAAACTTCTTTGTGTTCTGTGAAATCATCTCACAGAGTTACAGTTTTCCCCTCAAGAAGCCTTTCGCTAAGACAGTTCTTGTGGAATTGGCAAGGTGACATTTGGAAGCCCTTAGAGGGCTATGGTGAAAAAGGAAATATCCTCAGATGAAATCTGGAAAGAAGCTTTCTGATAAACTGCTCTGTGATGTGTGACTTCCACTCACAGAGTTACATCTGTATTTCGTGGATCTCTTTGCTAGCCTTATTTCTGTGGAATCTGAGAACAGATATTTCGGATCCCTTTGAAGACTATAGGGCCAGAGGAAATATCCTCCGATAACAAAGAGGAAGAAGCTTTCTGAGAAACTTCTTTGTGTTCTGTGAAATCATCTCACAGAGTTACAGCTTTCCCCTCAAGAAGCTTTTCGCTAAGACAGTTCTTGTGGAATTGTCAAAGTGATATTTGGAAGCCCAAAGAGGGCTATGGTGAAAAAGGAAATATCCTCAGATGAAATCTGGAAAGAAGCTTTCTGAGAAACTGCTCTGTGATGTGTGACTTCCACTCACAGAGTTACATCTGTTTTTCGTGGATCTCTTTGCTAGCCTTATTTCTGTGGAATCTGAGAAAAGATATTTCGGATCCCTTTGAAGACTATAGGGCCAGAGGAAATATCCTCCGATAACAAAGAGGAAGAAGCTTTCTGAGAAACTTCTTTGTGTTCTGTGAAATCATCTCACAGAGTTACAGCCCTCCCCTCAAGAAGCCTTTCGCTAAGACAGTTCTTGTGGAATTGGCAAAGTGATATTTGGAAGCCCATAGAGGGCTATGGTGAAAAAGGAAATATCCTCAGATGAAATCTGGAAAGAAGCTTTCTGAGAAACTGCTCTGTGATGTGTGAGTTCCACTCCCAGAGTTACATCTGTATTTCGTGGATCTCTTTGCTAGCCTTATTTTTTGGAATCTGAGAACAGATATTTCGGATCCCTTTGAAGACAATAGGGCCAAAGGAAATATCCTCCGATAAGAAAGAGGAAGAACCTTTCTGAGAAACTTCTTTGTGTTCTGTGAAATCATCGCACAGAGTTACAGCTTTCCCTTCAAGAAGCCTTTCGCTAAGACAGTTCTTGTGGAATTGTCAAAGTGATATTTGGAAGCCCCTAGAGGGCTATGGTGAAAAAGGAAATATCCTCAGATGAAATCAGGAAAGAAGCTTTCTGAGAAACTGCTTAGTGTTTTGTTAATTCATCTCACAGAGTTATATCTGTATTTCGTGGATCTCTTTGCTAGCCTTATTTCGGTGGAATCTGAGAACATATTTCTGCTCCCTTTGAAGACTACAGGGCCAAAAGAAATATCCTCCGATAACAAAAAGAGAAAGAAGCTTTCTGAGAAACTTCTTTGTATTCCGTGAAATCATCTCACAGAGTTACAGCTTTCCCCTCAAGAAGCCTTTCGCTAAGACAGTTCTTGTGGAATTGGCAAAGTGATATTTGGAAGCCCATAGTGGGCTATGCTGTAAAAGGAAATATCCTCGGATTAAATCTGGAAAGAAGCTTTCTGAGAAACTGCTCTGTGATGTGTGACTTCCACTCACAGAGTTTCATCTGTATTTCGTGGATCTCTTTGCTAGCCTTATTTCTGAGGAATCTGGGAACAGATATTTCGGATCCCTTTGAAGACTATAGGGCCAAAGTAAATATCCTCTGATAACAAAGAGAAAGAAGCTTTCTGAGAAACTTCTTTGTGTTCTGTGAAATCATCACACAAAGTTACAGCTTTCCCCTCAAGAAGCCTTTCGCTAAGACAGTTCTTGTGGAACTGTCAAAGTGATATTTGGAAGCCCCTAGAGGGCTATGGTGAAAATTGAAATATCCTCAGATGAAATCTGGAAAGAAGCTTTCTGAGAAACGGCTCTGTGATGTGTGACTTCCACTCACAGAGTTACATCTGTATTTCGTGGATCTCTTTGCTAGCCTTATTTCTGTCGAATCTGAGAACAGATATTTCGGATCCCTTTGAAGACTATAGGGCCAAAGGAAATATCCTCCGATAACAAAGAGAAAGAAGCTTTCTGAGAAACTTCTTTGTGTTCTGTGAAATCATCTCACAGAGTTACAGCTTTCCCTTCAAGAAGCCTTTCGCTAAGAAAGTTCTTGTGGAATTGGCAAAGTGATATTTGGAAGCCCATAGAGGGCTATGGTGAAAAAGTATATATCCTCAGATGAAAACTGGAAAGAAGCTTTCTGAGAAACTGCTCTGTGATGGGTGACTTCCACTCACAGAATTACATCTGTATTTCGTGGATCTCTTTGCTAGCCTTATTTCTGTGGTATCTGAGAACAGATATTTCGGATCCCTTTGAAGGCTATAAGGCCAGAGGAAATATCCACCGATAACAAAGAGAAAGAAGCTTTCTGAGAAACTTCTTTGTGTTCTGTGAAATCATCTCACAGAGTTAAAGCTTTCCCCTCAAGAAGCCTTTCGCTAAGACAGTTCTTGTGGAATTGGCAAAGTGATATTTGGAAGCCCATAGAGGGCTATGGTGAAAAAGGAAATATCCTCAGAAGAAATCTGGAAAGAAGCTTTCTGAGAAACTGCTCTGTGATGTGTGACTTCCACTCACAGAGTTACATCTGTATTTCGTGGATATCTTTGCTAGCCTTATTTCTGTGGAATCTGAGAACAGATATTTCGGATCCCTTTGAAGACTATAGGGCCAAAGGAAATATCCTCTGATAACAAAGAGAAAGAAGCTTTCTGAGAAACTTCTTTGTGTTCTGTGAAATCATCTCACAGAGTTAGAGCTTTCCCCTCAAGAAGCCTTTCGCTAAGACAGTTCTTGTGGAATTGTCAAAGTGATATTTGGAAGCCCATAGAGGGCTATGGTGAAAAAGGAAATATCCTCAGTTGAAATCTGGAAAGAAGCTTTCTGAGAAACTGCTTAGTGTTCTGTTAATTCATCTCACAGAGTTATATCTTTATTTCGTGGATATCTTTGCTAGCCTTATTTCTGTGGAATCTGAGAACAGATATTTCGGATCCCTTTGAAGACTACAGGGCCAAAGGAAATATCCTCCGATAACAAAGAGAAAGAAGCTTTCTGAGAAACTTCTTTGTGTTTCCTGAAATCATCTTACAGAGTTACAGCTTTCCCCTCAAGAAGCCTTTCGCTAAGACAGTTCTTGTGGAATTGGCAAAGTGATATTTGGAAGCCCATAGTGGGCTATGGTGAAAAAGGAAATATCCTCAGATGAAATCTGGAAAGAAGCTTTCTGAGAAACTGCTTAGTGTTCTGTTAATTCATCTCACAGAGTTACATCTGTATTTCGTGGATATCTTTGCTAGCCTTATTTCTGTGGAATCTGAGAACAGATATTTCGGATCCCTTTGAAGACTACAGGGCCAAAGGAAATATCCCCCGATAACAAAGAGAAAGTAGCTTTCTGAGAAAATTCTTTGTGTTCTGTGAAGTCATCTCACAGAGTTACAGCTTTCCCCTCACGAATCCTTTCGCTAAGACAGTTCTTGTGAAATTCGCAAAGTGATATTTGGAAGCCCATAGAGGGCTATGGTGAAAAAGGAAATATCCTCAGATGAAATCAGGAAAGAAGCTTTTTGAGAAACTTCTTAGTGTTCTGTTAATTCATCTCACAGAGTTACTTCTGTATTTCCTGGATCTCTTTGCTAGCCTTATTTCTGAGGCATCTGAGAACAGATATTTCGATTCCCTTTGAAGACTATAAGGCCGAAGGAAATATCCTCCGAAAACAGAGACAAGAAACTTTCAGAGAAACTGCTTTGTGTTCTGTGAAATCATCTCACAGAGTTCCAGCTTTTCCCTCAAGAAGGCTTTCGGTAAGACAGTTCTTGTGGAATTGGCAAAGTGATATTTGGAAGCCCATAGAGGGCTATGGTGAAAAAGGAAATATCCTAAGATGAAGTCTGGAAAGAAGCTTTCTGAGAAACTGCTTAGTGTTCTGTTAATTCATCTCACAGAGTTACATCTGTATTTCGTGGATCTCTTTGCTAGCCTTATTTCTGTGGAATCTGAGAACAGATATTTCGTATCCCTTTGAAGGCTATAGGGCCAGAGGAAATATCCTCCGATAACAAAGAGAAAGAAGCTTTCTGAGAAACTTCTTTGTGTTCTGTTAAATCATCTCACAGAGTTACAGCTTTCCCCTCAAGAAGCCTTTCGCTAAGACAGTTCTTGTAGAATTGACAAAGTGATATTTGGAAGCCCATAGAGGGCTATGGTGAAAAAGGAAATATCCTCAGATGAAATCAGGAAAGAAGCTTTCTGAGAAACTGCTTAGTGTTCTGTTAATTCATCTCACCGAGTTATATCTGTATTTCGAGGATCTCTTTGCTAGCCTTATTTCTGTGGAGTCTGAGAACAGATATTTCGGATCCCTTTGAAGACTATAGGGCCAAAGGAAATATCCTCCGAAAACAAAGAGAAAGAAGCTTACTGAGAAACTTCTTTGTGTTCTGTGAAATCATCTCACAGAGTTACAGCTTTCCCCTCAAGAAGCCTTTCGCTAAGACAGTTCTTGTGGAATTGTCAAAGTGATATTTGGAAGCCCATAGAGGGCTATGGTGAAAAAGGAAATATCCTCAGATGAAATCTGGAAAGAAGCTTTCTGAGAAACTGCTCTGTGATGTGTGACTTCCACTCAAAAAGTTACATCTGTATTTCGTGGATCTCTTTGCTAGCCTTATTTCTGTGTAATCTGAGAACAGATATTTCGGATCCCTTTGAAGACTATAGGGCCAGAGGAAATATCCTCCGATAGCAAAGAGGAAGAAGCTTTCTGAGAAACTTTTTTGTGTTCTGAGAAATCATCTCACAGAGTTACAGCTTTCCCCTCAAGAAGCCTTTCGCTAAGACAGTTCTTGTGGAATTGTCAAAGTGATATTTGGAAGCCCATAGAGGGCTATGGTGAAAAAGGAAATATCCTCAGATGAAATCTGGAAAGAAGCTTTCTGAGAAACTGCTTAGTGTTCTGTTAATTCATCTCACAGAGTTATATCTGTATTTCGTGGATCTCTTTGCTAGCCTTATTTCTGTGGAATCTGAGAACAGATATTTCGGATCCCTTTGAAGACTGCAGGGCCAAAGGAAATATCCTCCGATAACAAAGAGAAAGAAGCTTTCTGAGAAACTTCTCTGTGTTCCGTGAAATCATCTCACAGAGTTACAGCTTTCCCCTCAAGAAGCCTTTCACTAAGAAAGTTCTTCTGGAATTGGCAAAGTGATATTTGGAAGCCCATAGTGTGCTATGGTGAAAAAGGAAATATCCTCAGATGAAATCTGGAAAGAAGCTATCTGAGAAACTGCTCTGTGATGTGGGACTTCCACTCACAGAGTTACATCTGTATTTCGTGGATCTCTTTGCTAGCCTTATTTCTGTGGAATCTGAGAACAGATATTTCGGATCCCTTTGAAGACTATAGGGCCAAATGAAATATCCTCCGATAAGAAAGAGAAAGAAGCTTTCTGAGAAACTTCTTTGTGTTCTGTGAAATCATCTCACAGAGTAAAAGCTTTCCCCTCAAGAAGCCTTTCGCTAAGACAGTTCTTGTGGAATTGGCAAAGTGATATTTGGAAGCCCATAGAGGGCTATGGTGAAAAAGAAAATATCCTCAGAAGAAATCTGGAAAGAAGCTTTCTGAGAAACTGCTCTGTGATGTGTGACTTCCACTCACAGAGTTACATCTGTATTTCGTGGATCTCTTTTCTAGCCTTATTTCTGTGGAATCTGAGATCAGATATTTCGGATCCCTTTGAAGACTCTAGGGCCAAAGGAAATATCCTCTGATAACAAAGAGGAAGAAGCTTTCTGAGAAACTTCTTTGTGTTCTGTGAAGTCATCTCACAGAGTTACAGCTTTCCCCGCAAGAAGGCTTTAGCTAAGACAGTTCTTGTGGAATTGTCAAAGTGATATTTGGAATCCCTTAGAGGGCTATGGTGAAAAAAAATATCCTCAGATGAAATCAGGAAAGAAGCCTTCTGAGAAACTGCTTAGTGTTCTGTTAATTCATCTCACAGAGTTACATCTGTATTTCGTGCATCTCTTTGCTAGCCTTATTTCTGTGGAATCTGAGAACAGATATTTCGGATCCCTTTGAAGACTATAGGGCCAAAGGAAATATCCTCCGATAACAAAGAGTAAGAAGTTTTCTGAGAAACTACTTTGTGTTCTGTGAAATCACCTCACAGAGTTACAGATTTCCCTTCAAGAAGCATATCGCTAAGACAGTTCTTGTGAAATTGGCAAAGGGACATTTGGAAGGCCTTAGAGGGCTATGGTGAAAAAGGAAATATCCTCAGATGAAATCTGGAAAGAAGCTTTCTGAGAAACTGCTTAGTGTTCTGTTAATTCATCTCACAGTGTTACATCTGTATTTCGTGGATCTCTTTGCTAACCTTATTTCTGTGGAATCTGAAAGCAGATATTTCGGATCCCTTTGAAGATTATAGGGCCAAAGGAAATATCCTCCAATAACAAAGATAAAGAAGCTTTCTGAGAAACTTCTTTGTGTTCTGTGAAATCATCTCACAGAGTTACAGCTTTCCCCTCAAGAAGCCTTTCGCTAAGACAGTTCTTGTGTAATTGGCAAAGTGATATTTGGAAGCCCATAGAGGGCTATGGTGAAAAAGGAAATATCCTCAGATGAAATCTGGAAAGAAGCTTTCTGAGAAACTGCTAAGTGTTCTGTTAATTCTTCTCACAGAGTTACATCTGTATTTCGTGGATCTCTTTGCTAGCCTTATTTCTGTGGAATCTGAGAACAGATATTTCGGATCCCTTTGAAGACTATAGGGCCAAAGGAACTATCCTCCGATAACAAAGAGAAAGAAGCTTTCTGAGAAACTACTTTGTGTTCTGTGAAATCACCTCACAGAGTTACAGCTTTCCCCTCAAGAAGCCTTTCGCTAAGACAGTTCTTGTGGAATTGGCAAAGTGACATTTGGAAGCCCTTAGAGGGCTATGGTGAAAAAGGAAATATCCTCAGATGAAATCAGGAAAGAAGCTTTCTGAGAAAGTGCTTAGTGTTCTGTTAATTCATCTCAGAGAGTTACATCTGTATTTCGTGGATCTCTCTGCTAGCCTTATTTCTGTGGAATCTGAGAACAGATATTTCGGATCCCTTTGAAGACGATAGGGCCAAAGGAAATATCCTCCGATAACAAAGAGAAAGAAGCTTACTGAGAAACTACTTTGTGTTCTGTGAAACCATCTCACAGAGTTACAGCTTTCCCCTCAAGAAGCCTTTCGCTAAGACAGTTCTTGTGGAATTGGCAAATTGATATTTGGAAGCCCATAGAGGGCTATGGTGAAAAAGGAAATATCCTCAGATGAAATCTGGAAAGAAGCTTTCTGAGAAACTGCTTAGTGTTGTGTTAATTCATCTCACAGAGTTATATCTGTATTTGGTGGATGTCTTTGCTAGCCTTATTTCTGTGGAATCTGAGAACAGATATTTCGGATCCCTTTGAAGACTATAGGGCCAAAGGAAATATCCTCCGATAACAAAGAGAAAAAAGCTTACTGAGAAACTTCTTTGTGTTCTGTGAAATCATCTCACAGAGTTACAGCTTTCCCCTCAAGAAGCCTTTCGCTAAGACAGTTCTTGTGGAATTGGCAAAGTGATATTTGGAAGCCCATAGAGGGCTATGGTGAAAAAGTAAATATCCTCAGATGAAATCTGGAAAGAAGCTTTCTGAGAAACTGCTCTGTGATGTGTGACTTCCACTCACAGAGTTACATCTGTATTTCGTGGTTCTCTTTTCTAGCCTTATTTTTGTGGAATCTGAGAACAGATATTTCGGATCCCTTTGAAGACTGTAGGGCCAGAGGAAATATCCTCCGATAAGAAAGAGGAAGAAGCTTTCTGAGAAACTTCTTTGTGTTCTGTGAAATCATCTCACAGAGTTACAGCTTTCACCTCAAGAAGCCTTTCGCTAAGACAGTTCTTGTGGAATTGGCAAAGTGATATTTGGAAGCCCATAGAGGGCTATGGTGAAAAAGGAAATATCCTCAGATGAAATCAGGAAAGAAGGCTTTTGAGAAACTGCTTAGTGTTCTGTTAATTCCTCTCACAGAGTTACATCTGTATTTCGTGCATCTCTTTGCTAGCCTTATTTCTGTGGAATCTGAGAATAGATATTTCGGATCCCTTTGAAGACTATAGGGCCAAAGGAAATATCCTCCGATAACAAAGAGAAAGAAGTTTTCTGAGAAACTACTTTGTGTTCTGTGAAATCACCTCACACAGTTACAGCTTTCCCTTCAAGAAGCATATCGCTAAGAGAGTTCTTGTGGAATTGGCAAAGGGACATTTGGAAGGCCTTAGAGGGCTATGGTGAAAAAGGAAATATCCTCAGATGAAATCTGGAAAGAAGCTTTCTGAGAAACTGCTTAGTGTTCTGTTAATTCATCTCACAGTGTTACATCTGTATTTCGTGGATCTCTTTGCTAGCCCTATTTCTGTGGAATCTGAAAACAGATATTTCGGATCCCTTTCAAGATTATAGGGACAAAGGAAATATCCTCCAATAACAAAGAGAAAGAAGCTTTCTTAGAAACTTCTTTGTGTTCTGTGAAATCATCTCACAGAGTTACAGCTTTCCCCTCAAGATGCCTTTCGCTAAGACAGTTCTTGTGGAATTGGCAAAGTGATATTTGGAAGCCCTTAGAGGGCTATGGTGAAAAAGGAAATATCCTCAGATGAAATCTGGAAAGAAGCTTTCTGAGAAACTGCTCTGTGATGTGTGACTTCCACTCAAAGAGTTACATCTGTATTTCGTGGATCTCTTTGCTAGCCTTATTTCTGTGGAATCTGAGAACAAATATTTCGGATCCCTTTGAAGACTATAGGGCCAAAGGAAATATCCTCCGATAACAAAGAGAAAGAAGCTTTCTGAGAAACTACTTTGTGTTCTGTGAAATCACCTCACAGAGTTACAGCTTTCCCCTCAAGAAGCCTTTCGCTAAGACAGTTCTTGTGGAATTGGCAAAGTGACATTTGGAAGCCCTTAGAGTTCTATGGTGAAAAAGGAAATATCCTCAGATGAAATCAGGAAAGAAGCTTTCTGAGAAATTGCTTAGTGTTCGGTTAATTCATCTCACAGAGTTACATCTGTATTTCGTGGATCTCTTTGCTAGCCTTGTTTCTGTGGAATCTGAGAACAGATATTTCGGATCCCTTTGAAGACTATAGGGCCAAAGGAAATATCCTCAGATAACAAAGAGAAAAAAGCTTACTGAGAAACTTCTTTGTGTTCTGTGAAATCATCTCACAGAGTTACAGCTTTCCCCTCAAGAAGCCTTTCGCTAAGACTGTTCTTGTGGAATTGGCAAAGTGATATTTGGAAGCCCATAGAGGGCTATGGTGAAAAAGTAAATATCCTCAGATGAAATCTGGAAAGAAGCTTTCTGAGAAACTGCTCTGTGATGTGTGACTTCCACTCACAGAGTTACATCTGTATTTCGTGGTTCTCTTTTCTAGCCTTATTTTTGTGGAATCTGAGAACAGATATTTCGGATCCCTTTGAAGACTGTAGGGCCAGAGGAAATATCCTCCGATAAGAAAGAGGAAGAAGCTTTCTGAGAAACTTCTTTGTGTTCTGTGAAATCATCTCACAGAGTTACAGCTTTCACCTCAAGAAGCCTTTCGCTAAGACAGTTCTTGTGGAATTGGCAAAGTGATATTTGGAAGCCCATAGAGGGCTATGGTGAAAAAGGAAATATCCTCAGATGAAATCAGGAAAGAAGGCTTTTGAGAAACTGCTTAGTGTTCTGTTAATTCCTCTCACAGAGTTACATCTGTATTTCGTGCATCTCTTTGCTAGCCTTATTTCTGTGGAATCTGAGAATAGATATTTCGGATCCCTTTGAAGACTATAGGGCCAAAGGAAATATCCTCCGATAACAAAGAGAAAGAAGTTTTCTGAGAAACTACTTTGTGTTCTGTGAAATCACCTCACACAGTTACAGCTTTCCCTTCAAGAAGCATATCGCTAAGAGAGTTCTTGTGGAATTGGCAAAGGGACATTTGGAAGGCCTTAGAGGGCTATGGTGAAAAAGGAAATATCCTCAGATGAAATCTGGAAAGAAGCTTTCTGAGAAACTGCTTAGTGTTCTGTTAATTCATCTCACAGTGTTACATCTGTATTTCGTGGATCTCTTTACTAGCCCTATTTCTGTGGAATCTGAAAACAGATATTTCGGATCCCTTTCAAGATTATAGGGACAAAGGAAATATCCTCCAATAACAAAGAGAAAGAAGCTTTCTTAGAAACTTCTTTGTGTTCTGTGAAATCATCTCACAGAGTTACAGCTTTCCCCTCAAGATGCCTTTCGCTAAGACAGTTCTTGTGGAATTGGCAAAGTGATATTTGGAAGCCCATAGAGGGCTATGGTGAAAAAGGAAATATCCTCAGATGAAATCTGGAAAGAAGCTTTCTGAGAAACTGCTCTGTGATGTGTGACTTCCACTCACAGAGTTACATCTGTATTTCGTGGATCTCTTTGCTAGCCTTATTTCTGTGGAATCTGAGAACAAATATTTCGGATCCCTTTGAAGACTATAGGGCCAAAGGAAATATCCTCCGATAACAAAGAGAAAGAAGCTTTCTGAGAAACTACTTTGTGTTCTGTGAAATCACCTCACAGAGTTACAGCTTTCCCCTCAAGAAGCCTTTCGCTAAGGCAGTTCTTGTGGAATTGGCAAAGTGACATTTGGAAGCCCTTAGAGTTCTATGGTGAAAAAGGAAATATCCTCAGATGAAATCAGGAAAGAAGCTTTCTGAGAAATTGCTTAGTGTTCGGTTAATTCATCTCACAGAGTTACATCTGTATTTCGTGGATCTCTTTGCTAGCCTTGTTTCTGTGGAATCTGAGAACAGATATTTCGGATCCCTTTGAAGACTATAGGGCCAAAGGAAACATCCTCCCATAACAAAGAGAAAGAAGCTTTCTGAGAAACTTCTTTGTGTTCTGTGAAATCATCTCACAGAGCTACAGCTTTCCCCTCAAGAAGCCTTTCGCTAAGACTGTTCTTGTGGAATTTTCAAAGTGATATTTGGAAGCCCATAGAGGGCTATGGTGAAAAAGAAATATCCTCAGAAGAAATCTGGAAAGAAGCTTTCTGAGAAACTGCTCTGTGATGTGTGACTTCCACTCAGAGAGTTACATCGGTATTTCGTGGATCTCTTTTCTAGCCTTATTTCTGTGGAATCTGAGAACAGATATTTCGGATCCCTTTGAAGACTATAGGGCCAAAGGAAATATCCTCCGATAACAAAGAGAAAGAAGCTTTCTGAGAAACTTCTTTTGTTCTGTGAAATCATCTCACAGAGTTACAGCTTTCCCCTCAAGAAGCCTTTCGCTAATACAGTTCTTGTGGAAATGGCAAAGTGATATTTGGAAGCCCATAGAGGGCTATGGTGAAAAAGGAAATATCCTCAGATGAAATCTGGAAAGAAGCTTTCTAAGAAACTGCTCTGTGATGTGTGACTTCCACTCACAGAGTTACATCTGTATTTCGTGGATCTCTTTTCTAGCCTTATTTCTGTGGAATCTGAGAACAGATATTTCGGATCCCTTTGAAGACTATAGGGCCAAAGGAAATATCCTCCGATAACAAAGAGAAAGAAGCTTTCTGAGAAACTCCTTTTGTTCTGTGAAATCATCTCACAGAGTTACAGCTTTCCCCTCAAGAAGCCTTTCGCTAAGACAGTTCTTGTGGAAATGGCAAAGTGATATTTGGAAGCCCAAAGAGGGCTATGGTGAAAAAGGAAATATCCTCAGATGAAATCTGGAAAGAAGCTTTCTGAGAAACTGCTCTGTGATGTGTGACTTCCACTCACAGAGTTACATCTGTATTTCGTGGATCTCTTTGCTAGCCTTATTTCTGTGGAATCTGAGAACAGAGATTTCGGATCCCTTTGAAGACTATAGGGCCAGAGGAAATATCCTCCGATAACAAAGAGTAAGAAGCTTTCTGAGAAACTTTTTTGTGTTCTGAGAAATCATCTCACAGAGTTACAGCTTTCCCCTCAAGAAGCCTTTGGCTAAGACAGTTCTTGTGGAATTGTCAAAGTGATATTTGGAAGCCCATAGAGGGCTATGGTGAAAAAGGAAATATCCTCAGATGAAATCTGGAAAGAAGCTTTCTGAGAAACTGCTTAGTGTTCTGTTAATTCATCTCACAGAGTTATATCTGTTTTTCGTGGATGTCTTTGCTAGCCTTATTTCTGTGGAATCTGAGAACAGATATTTCGGATCCCTTTGAAGACTACAGGGCCAAAGGAAATATCCTCCGATAACAAAGAGAAAGAAGCTTTCTGAGAAACTTCTTTGTGTTCCGTGAAATCATCTCACAGAGTTACAGCTTTCCCCTCAAGAAGCCTTTCGCTAAGACACTTCTTGTGGAATTGGCAAAGTGATATTTGGAAGCCCATAGTGTGCTATGGTGAAAAAGGAAATATCCTCAGATGAAATCTGGAAAGAAGCTATCTGAGAAACTGCTCTGTGATGTGGGACTTCCACTCACAGAGTTACATCTGTATTTCGTGGAACTCTTTGCTAGCCTTATTTCTGTGGAATCTGAGAACAGATATTTCGGATCCCTTTGAAGACTATAGGGCCTAAGGAAATATCCTCCGATAACAAAGAGAAAAATGCTTACTGAGAAACTTCTTTGTGTTCGGTGAAATCATCTCACAGAGTTACAGCTTTCCCCTCAAGAAGCCTTTCGCTAAGACAGTTCTTGTGGAATTGGCAATGTGATATTTGGAAGCCCATAGAGGGCTATGGTGAAAAAGGAAATATCCTCAGATGAAATCTGGAAAGAAGCTTTCTGAGAAACTGCTCTGTGATGTGTGACTTCCACTCACAGAGTTACATCTGTATTTCGTGGATCTCTTTGCTAGCCTTATTTTTGTGGAACCTGAGAACAGATATTTCGGATCCCTTTGAAGTCTATAGGGCCAGAGGAAATATCCTCCGATAACAAAGAGGAAGAAGCTTTCTGAGAAACTTCTTTGTGTTCTGTGAAATCATCTCACAGAGTTACAGCTTTCCCCTCAAGAAGCCTTTCGCTAAGACAGTTCTTGTGGAGTTGGCAAAGTGATATTTGGAAGCCCATAGGGGGCTATGGTGAAAAAGGAAATATCCTCAGATGAAATCTGGAAAGAAGCTTTCTGAGAAACTGCTCTGTGATGTGTGACTTCCACTCCCAGAGTTACATCTGTATTTCCTGGATCTCTTTGATAGCCTTTTTTCTGTGGAACCTGAGAACAGATATTTCGGATCCCTTTGAAGACTATAGGGCCAAAGGAAATATCCCCCGATAACAAAGAGAAAGTAGCTTTCTGAGAAACTTCTTTGTGTTCTGTGAAATCATCTCACAGAGCTACAGCTTTCCCCTCAAGAAGACTTTCGCTAAGACAGTTCTTGTGGATTTGGCAAAGTGATATTTGGAAGCCCATAGAGGGCTATGGTGTAAAAGGAAATATCCTCAGAAGAAATCTGGAAAGAAGCTTTCTGAGAAACTGCTCTGTGATGTGTGACTTCCACTCACAGAGTTACATCTGTATTTCGTGGATCTCTTTGCTAGCCTTATTTCTGTGTAATCTGAGAACAGATATTTCGGATCCCTTTGAAGACTATAGGGCCAGAGGAAATATCCTCCGATAGCAAAGAGGAAGAAGCTTTCTGAGAAACTTTTTTGTGTTCTGAGAAATCATCTCACAGAGTTACAGCTTTCCCCTCAAGAAGCCTTTCGCTAAGACAGTTCTTGTGGAATTGTCAAAGTGATATTTGGAAGCCCATAGAGGGCTATGGTGAAAAAGGAAATATCCTCAGATGAAATCTGGAAAGAAGCTTTCTGAGAAACTGCTTAGTGTTCTGTTAATTCATCTCACAGAGTTATATCTGTATTTCGTGGATCTCTTTGCTAGCCTTATTTCTGTGGAATCTGAGAACAGATATTTCGGATCCCTTTGAAGACTGCAGGGCCAAAGGAAATATCCTCCGATAACAAAGAGAAAGAAGCTTTCTGAGAAACTTCTCTGTGTTCCGTGAAATCATCTCACAGAGTTACAGCTTTCCCCTCAAGAAGCCTTTCACTAAGAAAGTTCTTCTGGAATTGGCAAAGTGATATTTGGAAGCCCATAGTGTGCTATGGTGAAAAAGGAAATATCCTCAGATGAAATCTGGAAAGAAGCTATCTGAGAAACTGCTCTGTGATGTGGGACTTCCACTCACAGAGTTACATCTGTATTTCGTGGATCTCTTTGCTAGCCTTATTTCTGTGGAATCTGAGAACAGATATTTCGGATCCCTTTGAAGACTATAGGGCCAAATGAAATATCCTCCGATAAGAAAGAGAAAGAAGCTTTCTGAGAAACTTCTTTGTGTTCTGTGAAATCATCTCACAGAGTAAAAGCTTTCCCCTCAAGAAGCCTTTCGCTAAGACAGTTCTTGTGGAATTGGCAAAGTGATATTTGGAAGCCCATAGAGGGCTATGGTGAAAAAGAAAATATCCTCAGAAGAAATCTGGAAAGAAGCTTTCTGAGAAACTGCTCTGTGATGTGTGACTTCCACTCACAGAGTTACATCTGTATTTCGTGGATCTCTTTTCTAGTCTTATTTCTGTGGAATCTGAGATCAGATATTTCGGATCCCTTTGAAGACTATAGGGCCAAAGGAAATATCCTCTGATAACAAAGAGGAAGAAGCTTTCTGAGAAACTTCTTTGTGTTCTGTGAAGTCATCTCACAGAGTTACAGCTTTCCCCGCAAGAAGGCTTTAGCTAAGACAGTTCTTGTGGAATTGTCAAAGTGATATTTGGAATCCCTTAGAGGGCTATGGTGAAAAAAAATATCCTCAGATGAAATCAGGAAAGAAGCCTTCTGAGAAACTGCTTAGTGTTCTGTTAATTCATCTCACAGAGTTACATCTGTATTTCGTGCATCTCTTTGCTAGCCTTATTTCTGTGGAATCTGAGAACAGATATTTCGGATCCCTTTGAAGACTATAGGGCCAAAGGAAATATCCTCCGATAACAAAGAGTAAGAAGTTTTCTGAGAAACTACTTTGTGTTCTGTGAAATCACCTCACAGAGTTACAGATTTCCCTTCAAGAAGCATATCGCTAAGACAGTTCTTGTGAAATTGGCAAAGGGACATTTGGAAGGCCTTAGAGGGCTATGGTGAAAAAGGAAATATCCTCAGATGAAATCTGGAAAGAAGCTTTCTGAGAAACTGCTTAGTGTTCTGTTAATTCATCTCACAGTGTTACATCTGTATTTCGTGGATCTCTTTGCTAACCTTATTTCTGTGGAATCTGAAAGCAGATATTTCGGATCCCTTTGAAGATTATAGGGCCAAAGGAAATATCCTCCAATAACAAAGATAAAGAAGCTTTCTGAGAAACTTCTTTGTGTTCTGTGAAATCATCTCACAGAGTTACAGCTTTCCCCTCAAGAAGCCTTTCGCTAAGACAGTTCTTGTGTAATTGGCAAAGTGATATTTGGAAGCCCATAGAGGGCTATGGTGAAAAAGGAAATATCCTCAGATGAAATCTGGAAAGAAGCTTTCTGAGAAACTGCTAAGTGTTCTGTTAATTCTTCTCACAGAGTTACATCTGTATTTCGTGGATCTCTTTGCTAGCCTTATTTCTGTGGAATCTGAGAACAGATATTTCGGATCCCTTTGAAGACTATAGGGCCAAAGGAACTATCCTCCGATAACAAAGAGAAAGAAGCTTTCTGAGAAACTACTTTGTGTTCTGTGAAATCACCTCACAGAGTTACAGCTTTCCCCTCAAGAAGCCTTTCGCTAAGACAGTTCTTGTGGAATTGGCAAAGTGACATTTGGAAGCCCTTAGAGGGCTATGGTGAAAAAGGAAATATCCTCAGATGAAATCAGGAAAGAAGCTTTCTGAGAAAGTGCTTAGTGTTCTGTTAATTCATCTCAGAGAGTTACATCTGTATTTCGTGGATCTCTCTGCTAGCCTTATTTCTGTGGAATCTGAGAACAGATATTTCGGATCCCTTTGAAGACGATAGGGCCAAAGGAAATATCCTCCGATAACAAAGAGAAAGAAGCTTACTGAGAAACTACTTTGTGTTCTGTGAAACCATCTCACAGAGTTACAGCTTTCCCCTCAAGAAGCCTTTCGCTAAGACAGTTCTTGTGGAATTGGCAAATTGATATTTGGAAGCCCATAGAGGGCTATGGTGAAAAAGGAAATATCCTCAGATGAAATCTGGAAAGAAGCTTTCTGAGAAACTGCTTAGTGTTGTGTTAATTCATCTCACAGAGTTATATCTGTATTTGGTGGATGTCTTTGCTAGCCTTATTTCTGTGGAATCTGAGAACAGATATTTCGGATCCCTTTGAAGACTATAGGGCCAAAGGAAATATCCTCCGATAACAAAGAGAAAAAAGCTTACTGAGAAACTTCTTTGTGTTCTGTGAAATCATCTCACAGAGTTACAGCTTTCCCCTCAAGAAGCCTTTCGCTAAGACAGTTCTTGTGGAATTGGCAAAGTGATATTTGGAAGCCCATAGAGGGCTATGGTGAAAAAGTAAATATCCTCAGATGAAATCTGGAAAGAAGCTTTCTGAGAAACTGCTCTGTGATGTGTGACTTCCACTCACAGAGTTACATCTGTATTTCGTGGTTCTCTTTTCTAGCCTTATTTTTGTGGAATCTGAGAACAGATATTTCGGATCCCTTTGAAGACTGTAGGGCCAGAGGAAATATCCTCCGATAACAAAGAGGAAGAAGCTTTCTGAGAAACTTCTTTGTGTTCTGTGAAATCATCTCACAGAGTTACAGCTTTCACCTCAAGAAGCCTTTCGCTAAGACAGTTCTTGTGGAATTGGCAAAGTGATATTTGGAAGCCCATAGAGGGCTATGGTGAAAAAGGAAATATCCTCAGATGAAATCAGGAAAGAAGGCTTTTGAGAAACTGCTTAGTGTTCTGTTAATTCCTCTCACAGAGTTACATCTGTATTTCGTGCATCTCTTTGCTAGCCTTATTTCTGTGGAATCTGAGAATAGATATTTCGGATCCCTTTGAAGACTATAGGGCCAAAGGAAATATCCTCCGATAACAAAGAGAAAGAAGTTTTCTGAGAAACTACTTTGTGTTCTGTGAAATCACCTCACACAGTTACAGCTTTCCCTTCAAGAAGCATATCGCTAAGAGAGTTCTTGTGGAATTGGCAAAGGGACATTTGGAAGGCCTTAGAGGGCTATGGTGAAAAAGGAAATATCCTCAGATGAAATCTGGAAAGAAGCTTTCTGAGAAACTGCTTAGTGTTCTGTTAATTCATCTCACAGTGTTACATCTGTATTTCGTGGATCTCTTTGCTAGCCCTATTTCTGTGGAATCTGAAAACAGATATTTCGAATCCCTTTCAAGATTATAGGGACAAAGGAAATATCCTCCAATAACAAAGAGAAAGAAGCTTTCTTAGAAACTTCTTTGTGTTCTGTGAAATCATCTCACAGAGTTACAGCTTTCCCCTCAAGATGCCTTTCGCTAAGACAGTTCTTGTGGAATTGGCAAAGTGATATTTGGAAGCCCTTAGAGGGCTATGGTGAAAAAGGAAATATCCTCAGATGAAATCTGGAAAGAAGCTTTCTGAGAAACTGCTCTGTGATGTGTGACTTCCACTCACAGAGTTACATCTGTATTTCGTGGATCTCTTTGCTAGCCTTATTTCTGTGGAATCTGAGAACAAATATTTCGGATCCCTTTGAAGACTATAGGGCCAAAGGAAATATCCTCCGATAACAAAGAGAAAGAAGCTTTCTGAGAAACTACTTTGTGTTCTGTGAAATCACCTCACAGAGTTACAGCTTTCCCCTCAAGAAGCCTTTCGCTAAGACAGTTCTTGTGGAATTGGCAAAGTGACATTTGGAAGCCCTTAGAGTTCTATGGTGAAAAAGGAAATATCCTCAGATGAAATCAGGAAAGAAGCTTTCTGAGAAATTGCTTAGTGTTCGGTTAATTCATCTCACAGAGTTACATCTGTATTTCGTGGATCTCTTTGCTAGCCTTGTTTCTGTGGAATCTGAGAACAGATATTTCGGATCCCTTTGAAGACTATAGGGCCAAAGGAAATATCCTCAGATAACAAAGAGAAAAAAGCTTACTGAGAAACTTCTTTGTGTTCTGTGAAATCATCTCACAGAGTTACAGCTTTCCCCTCAAGAAGCCTTTCGCTAAGACTGTTCTTGTGGAATTGGCAAAGTGATATTTGGAAGCCCATAGAGGGCTATGGTGAAAAAGTAAATATCCTCAGATGAAATCTGGAAAGAAGCTTTCTGAGAAACTGCTCTGTGATGTGTGACTTCCACTCACAGAGTTACATCTGTATTTCGTGGTTCTCTTTTCTAGCCTTATTTTTGTGGAATCTGAGAACAGATATTTCGGATCCCTTTGAAGACTGTAGGGCCAGAGGAAATATCCTCCGATAACAAAGAGGAAGAAGCTTTCTGAGAAACTTCTTTGTGTTCTGTGAAATCATCTCACAGAGTTACAGCTTTCACCTCAAGAAGCCTTTCGCTAAGACAGTTCTTGTGGAATTGGCAAAGTGATATTTGGAAGCCCATAGAGGGCTATGGTGAAAAAGGAAATATCCTCAGATGAAATCAGGAAAGAAGGCTTTTGAGAAACTGCTTAGTGTTCTGTTAATTCCTCTCACAGAGTTACATCTGTATTTCGTGCATCTCTTTGCTAGCCTTATTTCTGTGGAATCTGAGAATAGATATTTCGGATCCCTTTGAAGACTATAGGGCCAAAGGAAATATCCTCCGATAACAAAGAGAAAGAAGTTTTCTGAGAAACTACTTTGTGTTCTGTGAAATCACCTCACACAGTTACAGCTTTCCCTTCAAGAAGCATATCGCTAAGAGAGTTCTTGTGGAATTGGCAAAGGGACATTTGGAAGGCCTTAGAGGGCTATGGTGAAAAAGGAAATATCCTCAGATGAAATCTGGAAAGAAGCTTTCTGAGAAACTGCTTAGTGTTCTGTTAATTCATCTCACAGTGTTACATCTGTATTTCGTGGATCTCTTTACTAGCCCTATTTCTGTGGAATCTGAAAACAGATATTTCGGATCCCTTTCAAGATTATAGGGACAAAGGAAATATCCTCCAATAACAAAGAGAAAGAAGCTTTCTTAGAAACTTCTTTGTGTTCTGTGAAATCATCTCACAGAGTTACAGCTTTCCCCTCAAGATGCCTTTCGCTAAGACAGTTCTTGTGGAATTGGCAAAGTGATATTTGGAAGCCCATAGAGGGCTATGGTGAAAAAGGAAATATCCTCAGATGAAATCTGGAAAGAAGCTTTCTGAGAAACTGCTCTGTGATGTGTGACTTCCACTCACAGAGTTACATCTGTATTTCGTGGATCTCTTTGCTAGCCTTATTTCTGTGGAATCTGAGAACAAATATTTCGGATCCCTTTGAAGACTATAGGGCCAAAGGAAATATCCTCCGATAACAAAGAGAAAGAAGCTTTCTGAGAAACTACTTTGTGTTCTGTGAAATCACCTCACAGAGTTACAGCTTTCCCCTCAAGAAGCCTTTCGCTAAGACAGTTCTTGTGGAATTGGCAAAGTGACATTTGGAAGCCCTTAGAGTTCTATGGTGAAAAAGGAAATATCCTCAGATGAAATCAGGAAAGAAGCTTTCTGAGAAATTGCTTAGTGTTCGGTTAATTCATCTCACAGAGTTACATCTGTATTTCGTGGATCTCTTTGCTAGCCTTGTTTCTGTGGAATCTGAGAACAGATATTTCGGATCCCTTTGAAGACTATAGGGCCAAAGGAAACATCCTCCCATAACAAAGAGAAAGAAGCTTTCTGAGAAACTTCTTTGTGTTCTGTGAAATCATCTCACACAGCTACAGCTTTCCCCTCAAGAAGCCTTTCGCTAAGACTGTTCTTGTGGAATTTTCAAAGTGATATTTGGAAGCCCATAGAGGGCTATGGTGAAAAAGAAATATCCTCAGAAGAAATCTGGAAAGAAGCTTTCTGAGAAACTGCTCTGTGATGTGTGACTTCCACTCAGAGAGTTACATCGGTATTTCGTGGATCTCTTTTCTAGCCTTATTTCTGTGGAATCTGAGAACAGATATTTCGGATCCCTTTGAAGACTATAGGGCCAAAGGAAATATCCTCCGATAACAAAGAGAAAGAAGCTTTCTGAGAAACTTCTTTTGTTCTGTGAAATCATCTCACAGAGTTACAGCTTTCCCCTCAAGAAGCCTTTCGCTAATACAGTTCTTGTGGAAATGGCAAAGTGATATTTGGAAGCCCATAGAGGGCTATGGTGAAAAAGGAAATATCCTCAGATGAAATCTGGAAAGAAGCTTTCTAAGAAACTGCTCTGTGATGTGTGACTTCCACTCACAGAGTTACATCTGTATTTCGTGGATCTCTTTTCTAGCCTTATTTCTGTGGAATCTGAGAACAGATATTTCGGATCCCTTTGAAGACTATAGGGCCAAAGGAAATATCCTCCGATAACAAAGAGAAAGAAGCTTTCTGAGAAACTCCTTTTGTTCTGTGAAATCATCTCACAGAGTTACAGCTTTCCCCTCAAGAAGCCTTTCGCTAAGACAGTTCTTGTGGAAATGGCAAAGTGATATTTGGAAGCCCAAAGAGGGCTATGGTGAAAAAGGAAATATCCTCAGATGAAATCTGGAAAGAAGCTTTCTGAGAAACTGCTCTGTGATGTGTGACTTCCACTCACAGAGTTACATCTGTATTTCGTGGATGTCTTTGCTAGCCTTATTTCTGTGGAATCTGAGAACAGAGATTTCGGATCCCTTTGAAGACTATAGGGCCAGAGGAAATATCCTCCGATAACAAAGAGTAAGAAGCTTTCTGAGAAACTTTTTTGTGTTCTGAGAAATCATCTCACAGAGTTACAGCTTTCCCCTCAAGAAGCCTTTGGCTAAGACAGTTCTTGTGGAATTGTCAAAGTGATATTTGGAAGCCCATAGAGGGCTATGGTGAAAAAGGAAATATCCTCAGATGAAATCTGGAAAGAAGCTTTCTGAGAAACTGCTTAGTGTTCTGTTAATTCATCTCACAGAGTTATATCTGTTTTTCGTGGATGTCTTTGCTAGCCTTATTTCTGTGGAATCTGAGAACAGATATTTCGGATCCCTTTGAAGACTACAGGGCCAAAGGAAATATCCTCCGATAACAAAGAGAAAGAAGCTTTCTGAGAAACTTCTTTGTGTTCCGTGAAATCATCTCACAGAGTTACAGCTTTCCCCTCAAGAAGCCTTTCGCTAAGACACTTCTTGTGGAATTGGCAAAGTGATATTTGGAAGCCCATAGTGTGCTATGGTGAAAAAGGAAATATCCTCAGATGAAATCTGGAAAGAAGCTATCTGAGAAACTGCTCTGTGATGTGGGACTTCCACTCACAGAGTTACATCTGTATTTCGTGGAACTCTTTGCTAGCCTTATTTCTGTGGAATCTGAGAACAGATATTTCGGATCCCTTTGAAGACTATAGGGCCTAAGGAAATATCCTCCGATAACAAAGAGAAAAATGCTTACTGAGAAACTTCTTTGTGTTCGGTGAAATCATCTCACAGAGTTACAGCTTTCCCCTCAAGAAGCCTTTCGCTAAGACAGTTCTTGTGGAATTGGCAATGTGATATTTGGAAGCCCATAGAGGGCTATGGTGAAAAAGGAAATATCCTCAGATGAAATCTGGAAAGAAGCTTTCTGAGAAACTGCTCTGTGATGTGTGACTTCCACTCACAGAGTTACATCTGTATTTCGTGGATCTCTTTGCTAGCCTTATTTTTGTGGAACCTGAGAACAGATATTTCGGATCCCTTTGAAGTCTATAGGGCCAGAGGAAATATCCTCCGATAACAAAGAGGAAGAAGCTTTCTGAGAAACTTCTTTGTGTTCTGTGAAATCATCTCACAGAGTTACAGCTTTCCCCTCAAGAAGCCTTTCGCTAAGACAGTTCTTGTGGAGTTGGCAAAGTGATATTTGGAAGCCCATAGGGGGCTATGGTGAAAAAGGAAATATCCTCAGATGAAATCTGGAAAGAAGCTTTCTGAGAAACTGCTCTGTGATGTGTGACTTCCACTCCCAGAGTTACATCTGTATTTCCTGGATCTCTTTGATAGCCTTTTTTCTGTGGAACCTGAGAACAGATATTTCGGATCCCTTTGAAGACTATAGGGCCAAAGGAAATATCCCCCGATAACAAAGAGAAAGTAGCTTTCTGAGAAACTTCTTTGTGTTCTGTGAAATCATCTCACAGAGCTACAGCTTTCCCCTCAAGAAGACTTTCGCTAAGACAGTTCTTGTGGATTTGGCAAAGTGATATTTGGAAGCCCATAGAGGGCTATGGTGTAAAAGGAAATATCCTCAGAAGAAATCTGGAAAGAAGCTTTCTGAGAAACTGCTCTGTGATGTGTGACTTCCACTCACAGAGTTACATCTGTATTTCGTGGATCTCTTTGCTAGCCTTGTTTCTGTGGAATCTGAGAACAGATATTTCGGATCCCTTTGAAGACTATAGGGCCAAAGGAAATATCCTCTGATAACAAAGAGAAAGAAGCTTTCTGAGAAACTTCTTTGTGTTCTGTGAAATCATCTCACAGAGTTACAGCTTTCCCCGCAAGAAGCCTTTAGGTAAGACAGTTCTTGTGGAATTGTCAAAGTGATATTTGGAGGCCCATAGAGGGCTATGGTGAAAAAGGAAATATCCTCAGATGAAATCTGGAAAGAAGCTTTCTGAGAAACTGCTTAGTGTTCTGTTAATTCATCTCACAGAGTTATATCTGTATTTCGTGGATCTCTTTGCTAGGCTTATTTCTGTGGAATCTGAGAACAGATATTTCGGATCCCTTTGAAGACTACAGGGCCAAAGGAAATATCCTCCGATAACAAAGAGAAAGAAGCTTTCTGAGAAACTTCTTTGTGTTCCGTGAAATCATCTCACAGAGTTACAGCTTTCCCCTCAAGAAGCCTTTCGCTAAGACAGTTCTTGTGGAATTGGCAAAGTGATGTTTGGAAGCCCATAGTGGGCTATGGTGAAAAAGGAAATATCCTCAGATGAAATCTGGAAAGAAGCTTTCTGAGAAACTGCTCTGTGATGTGTGACTTCCACTCCCAGAGTTACATCTGTATGTCGTGGATCTCTTTGCTAGCCTTATTTCTGTGGAATCTGAGAACAGATATTTCGGATCCCTTTGAAGACTATAGGGCCAAAGGAAATATTCCCAGATACCAAATAGTAAGTAGCTTTCTGAGAAACTTCTTTGTGTTCTGTGAAATCATCTCACAGAGTTACAGCTTTCCCCTCAAGAAGCCTTTCGCTAAGACAGTTCTTGTGAAATTCGCAAAGTGATATTTGGAAGCCCATAGAGGGCTATGGTGAAAAAGGAAATATCCTCAGATGAAATCAGGAAACAAGCCTTTTGAGAAACTGCTTAGTGTTCTGTTAATTGATCTCTCAGAGTTACATCTGTATTTCGTGCATCTCTTTGCTAGCCTTATTTCTGTGGAATCTGAGAACAGATATTTCGGATCCCTTTGAAGACTATAGGGCCAAAGGAAATATCCTCCGATAACAAAGAGAAAGAAGTTTTCTGAGAAACTACTTTGTGTTCTGTGAAATCACCTCACAGAGTTACAGCTTTCCCTTCAAGAAGCATATCGCTAAGACAGTTCTTGTGGAATTGGCAAAGGGACATTTGGAAGGCCTTAGAGGGCTATGGTGAAAAAGGAAAAATCCTCAGATGAAATCTGGAAAGAAGCTTTCTGAGAAACTGCTTAGTGTTCTGTTAATTCATCTCACAGTGTTACATCTGTATTTCGTGGATCTCTTTGCTAACCTTATTTCTGTGGAATCTGAAAACAGATATTTCGGATCCCTTTGAAGATTATAGGGCCAAAGGAAATATCCTCCAATAACAAAGACAAAGAAGCTTTCTGAGAAACTTCTTTGTGTTCTGTGAAATCATCTCACAGAGTTACAGCTTTCCCCTCAAGAAGCCTTTCGCTAAGACAGTTCTTGTGGAATTGGCAAAGTGATATTTGGAAGACCATAGGGGGCTATGGTGAAAAAGGAAATATCCTCAGATGAAATCTGGAAAGAAGCTTTCTGAGAAACTGCTCTGTGATGTGTGACTTCCACTCACAGAGTTACATCTGTATTTCGTGGATCTCTTTGCTAGCCTTTTTTCTGTGGAATCTGAGAACAGATATTTCGGATCCCTTTGAAGACTATAGGGCCAGAGGAAATATCCTCCGATAACAAAGAGGAAGAAGCATTTTGAGAAACTTCTTTGTGTTCTGTGAAATCATCTCACAGAGTTACAGCTTTCCCCTCAAGAAGCCTTTCGCTAAGACAGTTCTTGTGGAATTGGCAAAGTGATATTTGGAAGCCCATATAGGGCTATGGTGAAAAAGGAAATATCCTCAGATGAAATCTGGAAAGAAGCTATCTGAGAAACTGCTCTGTGATGTGGGACTTCCACTCACAGAGTTACATCTGTATTTCGTGGAACTCTTTGCTAGCCTTATTTCTGTGGAATCTGAGAACAGATATTTCGGATCCCTTTGAAGACTATAGGGCCAAAGGAAATATCCTCCGATAACAAAGAGAAAGAAGCTTACTGAGAAACTTCTTTGTGTTCTGTGAAATCACCTCACAGAGTTACAGCTTTCCCCTCAAGAATCCTTTCGCTAAGACAGTTCTTGTGGAATTGGCAAAGTGATATTTGGGAGCCCATAGATAGCTATGGTGAAAAAGAAAATATCCTCAGATGAAATCTGGAAAGAAATTTTCTGAGAACATGCTCTGTGATGTGTGACTTCCACTCACAGAGTTACATCTGTATTTCGTGGATCTCTTTGCTAGCCTTATTTCTGTCGAATCTGAGAACAGATATTTCCGATCCCTTTGAAGACTATAGGGCCAGAGAAATATACTCCGATAACAAAGAGGAAGAAGCTTTCTGAGAAACTTCTTTGTGTTCTGTGAAATCATCTCAAAGAGTTATAGCTTTCCCCTCAAGAAGACTTTCGCTAAGACAGTTCTTGTGGAATTGGCAAAGTGATATTTGGAAGCCCATAGTGTTCTATGGTGAAATAGGAAATATCCTCAGATGAAATCTGGAAAGAAGCTTTCTGAGAAACTGCTCTGTGATGTGTGACTTCCACTCCCAGAGTTACATCTGTATGTCGTGGATCTCTTTGCTAGCCTTATTTCTGTGGAATCTGAGAACAGATATTTCGGATCCCTTTGAAGACTATAGGGCCAAAGGAAATATTCCCAGATACCAAATAGTAAGTAGCTTTCTGAGAAACTTCTTTGTGTTCTGTGAAATCATCTCACAGAGTTACAGCTTTCCCCTCAAGAAGCCTTTCGCTAAGACAGTTCTTGTGAAATTCGCAAAGTGATATTTGGAAGCCCATAGAGGGCTATGGTGAAAAAGGAAATATCCTCAGATGAAATCAGGAAACAAGCCTTTTGAGAAACTGCTTAGTGTTCTGTTAATTGATCTCTCAGAGTTACATCTGTATTTCGTGCATCTCTTTGCTAGCCTTATTTCTGTGGAATCTGAGAACAGATATTTCGGATCCCTTTGAAGACTATAGGGCCAAAGGAAATATCCTCCGATAACAAAGAGAAAGAAGTTTTCTGAGAAACTACTTTGTGTTCTGTGAAATCACCTCACAGAGTTACAGCTTTCCCTTCAAGAAGCATATCGCTAAGACAGTTCTTGTGGAATTGGCAAAGGGACATTTGGAAGGCCTTAGAGGGCTATGGTGAAAAAGGAAAAATCCTCAGATGAAATCTGGAAAGAAGCTTTCTGAGAAACTGCTTAGTGTTCTGTTAATTCATCTCACAGTGTTACATCTGTATTTCGTGGATCTCTTTGCTAACCTTATTTCTGTGGAATCTGAAAACAGATATTTCGGATCCCTTTGAAGATTATAGGGCCAAAGGAAATATCCTCCAATAACAAAGACAAAGAAGCTTTCTGAGAAACTTCTTTGTGTTCTGTGAAATCATCTCACAGAGTTACAGCTTTCCCCTCAAGAAGCCTTTCGCTAAGACAGTTCTTGTGGAATTGGCAAAGTGATATTTGGAAGCCCATAGAGGGCTATGGTGAAAAAGGAAATATCCTCAGATGAAATCTGGAAAGAAGCTTTCTGAGAAACTGCTTAGTGTTCTGTTAATTCTTCTCACAGAGTTACATATGTATTTCGTGGATCTCTTTGCTAGCCTTATTTCTGTGGAATCTGAGAACAGATATTTCGGATCCCTTTGAAGACGATAGGGCCAAAGGAAATATCCTCCGATAACAAAGAGAAAGAAGCTTTCTGAGAAACTACTTTGTGTTCTGTGAAATCACCTCACAGAGTTACAGCTTTCCCCTCAAGAAGCCTTTCGCTAAGACAGTTCTTTTGGAATTGGCAAAGTGACATTTGGAAGCCCTTAGAGGGCTATGGTGAAAAAGGAAATATCCTCAGATGAAATCAGGAAAGAAGCTTTCTGAGACACTGCTTAGTGTTCGGTTAATTCATGTCACAGAGTTACATCTGTATTTCGTGGATCTCTTTGCTAGCCTTATTTCTGTGGAATCTGAGAACAGATATTTCGGATCCCTTTGAAGACTATAGGGCCAAAGGAAATATCCTCCCATAACAAAGAGAAAGAAGCTTTCTGAGAAACTTCTTTGGGTTCTGTGAAATCATCTCACAGAGCTACAGTTTTCCCCTCAAGAAGCCTTTCGCTAAGACAGTTCTTGTGGAATTTTCTAAGTGATACTTGGAAGCCCATAGAGGGCTATGGTGAAAAAGGAAATATCCTCAGAAGAAATCTGGAAAGAAGCTTTCTGAGAAACTGATCTGTGATGTGTGACTTCCACTCAGAGAGTTACATCGGTATTTCGTGGATCTCTTTTCTAGCCTTATTTCTGTGGAATCTGAGAACAGATATTTCGGATCCCTTTGAAGACTATAGGGCCAAAGGAATTATCCTCCGATAACAGAGACAAGAAACTTTCTGAGAAACTTCTTTGTGTTCTGTGAAATCATCTCACAGAGTTACAGCTTTCCCCTCAAGAAGCCTTTCGCTAAGACAGTTCTTGTGGAAATGGCAAAGTGATATTTGGAAGCCCAAAGAAGGCTATGGTGAAAAAGGAAATATCCTCAGATGAAATCTGGAAAGAAGCTTTCTGAGAAACTGCTCTGTGATGTGTGACTTCCACTCACAGAGTTACATCTGTATTTCGTGGATCTCTTTGCTAACCTTATTTCTGTGGAATCTGAAAACAGATATTTCGGATCCCTTTGAAGATTATAGGGCCAAAGGAAATATCCTCCAATAACAAAGACAAAGAAGCTTTCTGAGAAACTTCTTTGTGTTCTGTGAAATCATCTCACAGAGTTACAGCTTTCCCCTCAAGAAGCCTTTCGCTAAGACAGTTCTTGTGGAATTGGCAAAGTGATATTTGGAAGCCCATAGAGGGCTATGGTGAAAAAGGAAATATCCTCAGATGAAATCTGGAAAGAAGCTTTCTGAGAAACTGCTTAGTGTTCTGTTAATTCTTCTCACAGAGTTACATATGTATTTCGTGGATCTCTTTGCTAGCCTTATTTCTGTGGAATCTGAGAACAGATATTTCGGATCCCTTTGAAGACGATAGGGCCAAAGGAAATATCCTCCGATAACAAAGAGAAAGAAGCTTTCTGAGAAACTACTTTGTGTTCTGTGAAATCACCTCACAGAGTTACAGCTTTCCCCTCAAGAAGCCTTTCGCTAAGACAGTTCTTTTGGAATTGGCAAAGTGACATTTGGAAGCCCTTAGAGGGCTATGGTGAAAAAGGAAATATCCTCAGATGAAATCAGGAAAGAAGCTTTCTGAGACACTGCTTAGTGTTCGGTTCATTCATGTCACAGAGTTACATCTGTATTTCGTGGATCTCTTTGCTAGCCTTATTTCTGTGGAATCTGAGAACAGATATTTCGGATCCCTTTGAAGACTATAGGGCCAAAGGAAATATCCTCCCATAACAAAGAGAAAGAAGCTTTCTGAGAAACTTCTTTGGGTTCTGTGAAATCATCTCACAGAGCTACAGTTTTCCCCTCAAGAAGCCTTTCGCTAAGACAGTTCTTGTGGAATTTTCTAAGTGATACTTGGAAGCCCATAGAGGGCTATGGTGAAAAAGGAAATATCCTCAGAAGAAATCTGGAAAGAAGCTTTCTGAGAAACTGATCTGTGATGTGTGACTTCCACTCAGAGAGTTACATCGGTATTTCGTGGATCTCTTTTCTAGCCTTATTTCTGTGGAATCTGAGAACAGATATTTCGGATCCCTTTGAAGACTATAGGGCCAAAGGAATTATCCTCCGATAACAGAGACAAGAAACTTTCTGAGAAACTTCTTTGTGTTCTGTGAAATCATCTCACAGAGTTACAGCATTCCCCTCAAGAAGCCTTTCGCTAAGACAGTTCTTGTGGAAATGGCAAAGTGATATTTGGAAGCCCAAAGAGGGCTATGGTGAAAAAGGAAATATCCTCAGATGAAATCTGGAAAGAAGCTTTCTGAGAAACTGCTCTGTGATGTGTGACTTCCACTCACAGAGTTACATCTGTATTTCGTGGATCTCTTTTCTAGCCTTATTTCTGTGGAATCTGAGAACAGAGATTTCGGATCCCTTTGAAGATTATAGGGCCAGAGGAAATATCCTCTGATAACAAAGAGTAAGAAGCTTTCTGAGAAACTTTTTTGTGTTCTGAGAAATCATCTCACAGAGTTACAGCTTTCCCCTCAAGAAGCCTTTGGCTAAGACAGTTCTTGTGGAATTGTCAAAGTGATATTTGGAAGCCCATAGAGGGCTATGGTGAAAAAGGAAATATCCTCAGATGAAATCTGGAAAGAAGCTTTCTGAGAAACTGCTTAGTGTTCTGTTAATTCATCTCACAGAGTTATATCTGTATTTCGTGGATGTCTTTGCTAGCCTTATTTCTGTGGAATCTGAGAACAGATATTTCGGATCCCTTTGAAGACTACAGGGCCAAAGGAAATATCCTCCGATAACAAAGAGAAAGAAGCTTTCTGAGAAACTTCTTTGTGTTCCGTGAAATCATCTCACAGAGTTACAGCTTTCCCCTCAAGAAGCCTTTCGCTAAGACACTTCTTGTGGAATTGGCAAAGTGATATTTGTAAGCCCATAGTGTGCTATGGTGAAAAAGGAAATATCCTCAGATGAAATCTGGAAAGAAGCTATCTGAGAAACTGCTCTGTGATGTGGGACTTCCACTCACAGAGCTACATCTGTATTTCGTGGAACTCTTTGCTAGCCTTATTTCTGTGGAATCTGAGAACAGATATTTCGGATCCCTTTGAAGATTATAGGGCCTAAGGAAATATCCTCCGATAACAAAGAGAAAAAAGCTTACTGAGAAACTTCTTTGTGTTCGGTGAAATCATCTCACAGAGTTACAGCTTTCCCCTCAAGAAGCCTTTCGCTAAGACAGTTCTTGTGGAATTGGCAAAGTGATATTTGGAAGCCCATAGAGGGCTATGGTGAAAAAGGAAATATCCTGAGATGAAATCTGGAAAGAAGCTTTCTGAGAAACTGCTCTGTGATGTGTGACTTCCACTCACAGAGTTACATCTGTATTTCGTGGATCTCTTTGCTAGCCTTATTTTTGTGGAATCTGAGAACAGATATTTCGGATCCCTTTGAAGTCTATAGGGCCAGAGGAAATATCCTCCGATAACAAAGAGGAAGAAGCTTTCTGAGAAACTTCTTTGTGTTCTGTGAAATCATCTCACAGAGTTACAGCTTTCCCCTCAAGAAGCCTTTCGCTAAGACAGTTCTTGTGGAGTTGGCAAAGTGATATTTGGAAGCCCATAGGGGGCTATGGTGAAAAAGGAAATATCCTCAGATGAAATCTGGAAAGAAGCTTTCTGAGAAACTGCTCTGTGATGTGTGACTTCCACTCCCAGAGTTACATCTGTATTTCCTGGATCTCTTTGATAGCCTTATTTCTGTGGAACCTGAGAACAGATATTTCGGATCCCTTTGAAGACTATAGGGCCAAAGGAAATATCCCCCGATAACAAAGAGAAAGTAGCTTTCTGAGAAACTTCTTTGTGTTCTGTGAAGTCATCTCACAGAGTTACAGCTTTCCCCTCAAGAAGCCTTTCGCTAAGACAGTTCTTGTGAAATTCGCAAAGTGATATTTGGAAGCCCATAAAGGGCTATGGTGAAAAAGGAAATATCCTCAGATGAAATCAGGAAAGAAGCTTTGTGAGAAACTGCTTAGTGTTCTGTTAATTCATCTCACAGAGTTACTTCTGTATTTCGTGGATCTCTTTGCTAGCCTTATTTCTGTGGAATCTGAGAACAGATATTTCGGATCCCTTTGAAGACTATAGGGCCAGAGGAAATATCCTCCGATAACAAAGAGGAAGAAGCTTTCTGAGAAACTCCTTTGTGTTCTGTGAAATCATCTCACAGAGTTACAGCTTTCCCCTCAAGAAGCCTTTCGCTAAGACAGTTCTTGTGGAATTGGCAAAGTGATATTTGGAAGCCCATAGAGGGCTATGGTGAAAAAGGAAATATCCTCAGATGAAATCTGGAAAGAAGCTTTCTGAGAAACTGCTTAGTGTTCTGTTAATTCATCTCACAGAGTTACATCTGTATTTCGTGGATCTCTTTGCTAGCCTTATTTCTGTGGAATCAGAGAACAGATATTTCGGATCCCTTTGAAGACTATAGGGCCAAAGGAAATATCCTCCAATAACAAAGAGAAAGAAGCTTTCTGAGAAACTTCTTTATGTTCTGTGAAATCATCTCACAGAGCTACAGCTTTCCCCTCAAGAAGACTTTCGCTAAGACAGTTCTTGTGGAATTGGCAAAGTGATATTTGGAAGCCCATAGAGGGCTATGGTGAAAAAGGAAATATCCTCAGAAGAAATCTGGAAAGAAGCTTTCTGAGAAACTGCTCTGTGATGTGTGACTTCCACTCACAGAGTTACATCTGTATTTCGTGGATCTCTTTGCTAGCCTTGTTTCTGTGGAATCTGAGAACAGATATTTCGGATCCCTTTGAAGACTATAGGGCCAAAGGAAATATCCTCTGATAACAAAGAGAAAGAAGCTTTCTGAGAAACTTCTTTGTGTTCTGTGAAATCATCTCACAGAGTTACAGCTTTCCCCGCAAGAAGCCTTTCGCTAAGACAGTTCTTGTGGAATTGTCAAAGTGATATTTGGAGGCCCATAGAGGGCTATGGTGAAAAAGGAAATATCCTCAGATGAAATCTGGAAAGAAGCTTTCTGAGAAACTGCTTAGTGTTCTGTTAATTCATCTCACAGAGTTATATCTGTATTTCGTGGATCTCTTTGCTAGGCTTATTTCTGTGGAATCTGAGAACAGATATTTCGGATCCCTTTGAAGACTACAGGGCCAAAGGAAATATCCTCCGATAACAAAGAGAAAGAAGCTTTCTGAGAAACTTCTTTGTGTTCCGTGAAATCATCTCACAGAGTTACAGCTTTCCCCTCAAGAAGCCTTTCGCTAAGACAGTTCTTGTGGAATTGGCAAAGTGATGTTTGGAAGCCCATAGTGGGCTATGGTGAAAAAGGAAATATCCTCAGATGAAATCTGGAAAGAAGCTATCTGAGAAACTGCTCTGTGATGTGCGACTTCCACTCACAGAGTTACATCTGTATTTCGTGGAACTCTTTGCTAGCCTTATTTCTGTGGAATCTGAGAACAGATATTTCGGATCCCTTTGAAGACTATAGGGCCAAAGGAAATATCCTCCGATAACAAAGAGAAAAAAGCTTACTGAGAAACTTCTTCGTGTTCTGTGAAATCATCTCACAGAGTTACAGCTTTCCCCTCAAGAAGCGTTTCGCTAAGACAGTTCTTGTGGAATTGGCAAAGTGATATTTGGAAGCCCATAGACGGCTATGATGAAAAAGGAAATATCCTCAGATGAAATCTGGAAAGAAGCTTTCTGAGAAACTGCTCTGTGATGTGTGACTTCCACTCACAGAGTTACATCTGTATTTCGTGGATCTCTTTGCTAGCCTTATTTCTGTGGAATCTGAGAACAGATATTTGGGATCCCTTTGAAGACTATAGGGCCAGAGGAAATATCCTCCGATAACAAAGAGGAAGAAGCTTTTTGAGAAACTTCTTTGTGTTCTGTGAAATCATCTCACAGAGTTACAGCTTTCCCCTCAAGAAGCCTTTCGCTAAGACAGTTCTTGTGGAATTGGCAAAGTGATATTTGGAAGCCCATATAGGGCTATGGTGAAAAAGGAAATATCCTCAGATGAAATCTGGAAAGAAGCTTTCTGAGAAACTGCTTAGTGTTCTGTTAATTCATTTCACAGAGTTATATCTGTATTTCGTGGATCTCTTTGCTAGCCTTATTTCTGTGGAATCTGAGAACAGATATTTCGGATCCCTTTGAAGACTACAGGGCGAAAGGAAATATCCTCCGATAACAAAGAGAAAGAAGCTGTCTAAGAAACTTCTTTGTGTTCTGTGAAATCATCTCACAGAGTTACAGCTTTCCCCTCAAGAAGCCTTTCGCTAAGACAGTTCTTGTGGAATTGGCAAAGTGATATTTGGAAGCCCATAGTGGGCTATGTTGAAAAAGGAAATATCCTCAGATGAAATCTGGAAAGAAGCTATCTGAGAAACTGCTCTGTGATGTGGGACTTCCACTCACAGAGTTACATCTGTATTTTATGGAACTCTTTGCTAGCCTTATTTCTGTGGAATCTGAGAACAGATATTTCGGATCCCTTTGAAGACTATAGGGCCAAAGGAAATATCCTCCGATAACAAAGAGAAAGAAGCTTACTGAGAAACTTCTTTGTGTTCTGTGAAATCACCTCACAGAGTTACAGCTTTCCCCTCAAGAAGCCTTTCGCTAAGACAGTTCTTGTGGAATTGGCAAAGTGATATTTGGGAGCCCATAGATTGCTATGGTGAAAAAGAAAATATCCTCAGATGAAATCTGGAAAGAAATTTTCTGAGAACCTGCTCTGTGATGTGTGACTTCCACTCACAGAGTTACATCTGTATTTCGTGGATCTCTTTGCTAGCCTTATTTCTGTGGAATCTGAGAACAGATATTTCCGATCCCTCTGAAGACTATAGGGCCAGAGAAATATACTCCGATAACAAAGAGGAAGAAGCTTTCTGAGAAACTTCTTTGTGTTCTGTGAAATCATCTCAAAGAGTTATAGCTTTCCCCTCAAGAAGACTTTCGCTAAGACAGTTCTTGTGGAATTGGCAAAGTGATATTTGGAAGCCCATAGGGGGCTATGGTGAAATAGGAAATATCCTCAGATGAAATCTGGAAAGAAGCTTTCTGAGAAACTGCTCTGTGATGTGTGACTTCCACTCCCAGAGTTACATCTGTATGTCGTGGATCTCTTTGCTAGCCTTATTTCTGTGGAATCTGAGAACAGATATTTCGGATCCCTTTGAAGACTATAGGGCCAAAGGAAATATTCCCAGATACCAAAGAGTAAGTAGCTTTCTGAGAAACTTCTTTGTGTTCTGTGAAATCATCTCACAGAGTTACAGCTTTCCCCTCAAGAAGCCTTTCGCTAAGACAGTTCTTGTGAAATTCGCAAAGTGATATTTGGAAGCCCATAGAGGGCTATGGTGAAAAAGGAAATATCCTCAGATGAAATCAGGAAACAAGCCTTTTGAGAAACTGCTTAGTGTTCTGTTAATTGATCTCTCAGAGTTACATCTGTATTTCGTGCATCTCTTTGCTAGCCTTATTTCTGTGGAATCTGAGAACAGATATTTCGGATCCCTTTGAAGACTATAGGGCCAAAGGAAATATCCTCCGATAACAAAGAGAAAGGAGTTTTCTGAGAAACTACTTTGTGTTCTGTGAAATCACCTCACAGAGTTACAGCTTTCCCTTCAAGAAGCATATCGCTAAGACAGTTCTTGTGGAATTGGCAAAGGGACATTTGGAAGGCCTTAGAGGGCTATGGTGAAAAAGGAAAAATCCTCAGATGAAATCTGGAAAGAAGCTTTCTGAGAAACTGCTTAGTGTTCTGTTAATTCATCTCACAGTGTTACATCTGTATTTCGTGGATCTCTTTGCTAACCTTATTTCTGTGGAATCTGAAAACAGATATTTCGGATCCCTTTGAAGATTATAGGGCCAAAGGAAATATCCTCCAATAAAAAAGACAAAGAAGCTTTCTGAGAAACTTCTTTGTGTTCTGTGAAATCATCTCACAGAGTTACAGCTTTCCCCTCAAGAAGCCTTTCGCTAAGACAGTTCTTGTGGAATTGGCAAAGTGATATTTGGAAGCCCATAGAGGGCTATGGTGAAAAAGGAAATATCCTCAGATGAAATCTGGAAAGAAGCTTTCTGAGAAACTGCTTAGTGTTCTGTTAATTCTTCTCACAGAGTTACATATGTATTTCGTGGATCTCTTTGCTAGCCTTATCTCTGTGGAATCTGAGAACAGATATTTCGGATCCCTTTGAAGACGATAGGGCCAAAGGAAATATCCTCCGATAACAAAGAGAAAGAAGCTTTCTGAGAAACTACTTTGTGTTCTGTGAAATCACCTCACAGAGTTACAGCTTTCCCCTCAAGAAGCCTTTCGCTAAGACAGTTCTTTTGGAATTGGCAAAGTGACATTTGGAAGCCCTTAGAGGGCTATGGTGATAAAGGAAATATCCTCAGATGAAATCAGGAAAGAAGCTTTCTGAGACACTGCTTAGTGTTCGGTTAATTCATGTCACAGAGTTACATCTGTATTTCGTGGATCTCTTTGCTAGCCTTATTTCTGTGGAATCTGAGAACAGATATTTCGGATCCCTTTGAAGACTATAGGGCCAAAGGAAATATCCTCTGATAACAAAGAGAAAGAAGCTTTCTGAGAAACTTCTTTGTGTTCTGTGAAATCATCTCACAGAGCTACAGTTTTCCCCTCAAGAAGACTTTCGCTAAGACAGTTCTTGTGGAATTTTCTAAGTGATACTTGGAAGCCCATAGAGGGCTATGGTGAAAAAGGAAATATCCTCAGAAGAAATCTGGAAAGAAGCTTTCTGAGAAACTGATCTGTGATGTGTGACTTCCACTCAGAGAGTTACATCGGTATTTCGTGGATCTCTTTTCTAGCCTTATTTCTGTGGAATCTGAGAACAGATAGTTCGGATCCCTTTGAAGACTATAGGGCCAAAGGAATTATCCTCCGATAACAGAGACAAGAAACTTTCTGAGAAACTTCTTTGTGTTCTGTGAAATCATCTAACAGAGTTACAGCTTTCCCCTCAAGATGCCTTTCGCTAAGACAGTTCTTGTGGAATTGTCAAAGTGATATTTGGAAGCCCATAGAGGGCTATGGTGAAAAAGGAAATATCCTCAGAAGAAATCTGGAAAGAAGCTTTCTGAGAAACTGCTCTGTGATGTGTGTCTTCCCCTCACAGAGTTACATCTGTATTTCGTGGATCTCTTTGCTAGCCTTATTTCTGTGGAATCTGAGAACAGATATTTCGGATCCCTTTGAAGACTATAGGGCCAAAGGAAATATCCTCCGATAACAAAGAGAAAGAAGCTTTCTGAGAAACTTCTTTGTGTTCTGTGAAATCATCTCACAGAGTTACAGCTTTCCCCTCAAGAAGCCTTTCGCTAATACAGTTCTTGTAGAATTTTCAAAGTGATATTTGGAAGCCACTAGAGGGCTATGGTGAAAAAGGAAATATCCTCAGATGAAATCAGGAAAGAAATTTTCTGAGAAACTGCTTAGTGTTTTGTTAATTCATCTCACAGAGTTATATCTGTATTTCGTGGATCTCTTTGCTAGCCTTATTTCTGTGGAATCTGAGAACAGATATTTCTGCTCCCTTTGAAGACTACAGGGCCAAAAGAAATATCCTCCGATAACAAAAAGAAAAAGAAGCTTTCTGAGAAACTTCTTTGTATTCCGTGAAATCATCTCACAGAGTTACAGCTTTCCCCTGAAGAAGCCTTTCGCTAAGACAGTACTTGTGGAATTGGCAAAGTGATATTTGGAAGCCCATAGTGGGCTATGCTGTAAAAGGAAATATCCTCGGATGAAATCTGGAAAGAAGCTTTCTGAGAAACTGCTCTGTGATGTGTCACTTCCACTCCCAGAGTTACATCTGTATTTCGTGGATCTCTTTGCTAGCCTTATTTCTGTGGAATCTGAGAACAGATATTTCGGATCCCTTTGAAGACTATAGCGCCAGAGGAAATATCCTCCGATAACAAAGAGGAAGAAGCTTTCTGAGAAACTTCTTTGTGTTCTGTGAAATCATCTCACAGAGTTACAGTATTCCCCTCAAGAAGCCTTTCGCTACGACAGTTCTTGTGAAATTCGCAAAGTGGTATTTGGAAGCCCATAGAGGGCTATGGTGAAAAAGGAAATATCCTCAGATGAAATCAGGAAAGAAGCTTTCTGAGAAACTGCTTAGTGTTCTGTTAATTCATCTCACAGAGTTACATCTGTATTTCGTGGATCTCTTTGCTAGCCTTATTTCTGTGGAATCTGAGAACAGATATTTCGGGTCCCTTTGAAGACTATAGGGCCAAAGGAAATATCCTCTGATAACAGAGACAAGAAACTTTCTGAGAAACGTCTTTGTGTTCTGTGAAATCATCTCACAGAGTTACAGCTTTCACCTCAAGAAGCCTTTCGTTAAGAGAGTTCTTATGGAATTGGCAAAATGACATTTGGAAGCCCTTAGAGGGCTATGGTGAAAAAGGAAATATCCTCAGATGAAATCTGGAAAGAAGCTTTCTCAGAAACTGCTTAGTGTTCTGTTAATTCATCTCACAGAGTTTCATCTGTATTTCGTGGATATCTCTGCTAGCCTTATTTCTGTGGAATCTGAGAACAGATATTTCGGATCCCTTTGAAGACTATAGGGCCAAAGGAAATATCCTCCGATAACAAAGAGAAAGAAGCTTACTGAGAAACTTCTTTGTGTTCTGTGAAATCATCTCACAGAGTTACAGCTTTCCCCTCAAGAAGCCTTTCGCTAAGACAGTTCTTGTGGAATTGGCAAAGTGATATTTGGAAGCCCATAGAGGGCTACGGTGAAAAAGGAAATATCCTCAGAAGAAATCTGGAAAGAAGCTTTCTGAGAAACTGCTCTGTGATGGGTGACTTCAACTCACAGAGTTACCTCGGTATTTCGTGGATCTCTTTTCTAGCCTTATTTCTGTGGAATCTGAGAACAGATATTTCGGATCCCTTTGAAGACTATAGGGCCACAGAAAAAATCCTCCGATAACAAAGAGAAAGAAGCTTTCTGAGAAACTTCTTTCTGTTCTGTGAAATCATCTCACAGAGTTACAGCTTTCCCCTCAAGAAGCCTTTCGCTAAGACAGTTCTTGTGGAATTGTCAAAGTGATATTTGGAAGCCCATAGAGGGCTATGGTGAAAAAGGAAATATCCTCAGATGAAATCTGGAAAAAAGCTTTCTGAGAAACTGCTCTGTGATGTGTGACTTCCACTCACAGAGTTACATCTGTATTTCGTGGAACTCTTTGCTAGCCTTATTTCTGTGGAATCTGAGAACAGATAATTCGGATCACTTTGAAGACTATAGGGCCAAAGGAAATATCCTCCGATAACAAAGAGAAAGAAGCTTTCTGAGAAACTTCTTTGTGTTCTGTGAAATCATCTCACAGAGTTACAGCTTTCCACTCAAGAAGCCTTTCGCTAAGACAGTTCTTGTGGAATTGGCAAAGTGATATTTGGAAGCCCATAGAGGGCTATGGTGAAAAAGGAAATATCCTCAGATGAAATCTGGAAAGAAGCTTTCTGAGAAAATGATAGTGTTCTGTTAATTCATCTCACAGAGTTATATCTGTATTTCGTGGATCTCTTTGCTAGCCTTATTTCTGTGGAATCTGAGAACAGATATTTAGGATCCCTTTGAAGACTACAGGGCCAAAGGAAATAACCTCTGATAACAAAGAGAAAGAAGCTTTCTGAGAAACTTCTTTGTGTTCCGTGAAATCATCTCACAGAGTTACAGCTTTCCCCTCAAGAAGTCTTTCGCTAAGACAGTTCTTGTGGAATTGGCAAAGTGATATTTGGAAGCCCATAGTGGGCTATGGTGAAAAAGGAAATATCCTCAGATGAAATCTGGAAAGAAGCTATCTGAGAAAGTGCTCTGTGATGTGGAACTTCCACTCACAGAGTTACATCTGTATTTCGTGGAACTCTTTGCTAGCCTTATTTCTGTGGAATCTGAGAACAGATATTTCGGATCCCTTTGAAGACTATAGGGCCAGAGGAAATATCCTCCGATAACAAAGAGAAAGAAGCTTACTGAGAAACTTCCAAGTGTTCTGTGACATCATGTCACAGAGTTACAGCTTTCCCCTCAAGAAGCCTTTGGCTAAGACAGTTCTTGTGGAATTGACAAAGTGATATTTGGAAGCCCATAGAGGGCTGTGGTGAAAAAGGAAATATCCTCAGAAGAAATCTTGAAAGAAGCTTTCTGAGAAACTGCTCTGTGATGTGTGACTTCCACTCACAGAGTTACATCTGTATTTCGTGGATCTCTTTGCTAGCCTTTTTTCTGTGGAATCTGAGAACAGATATTTCGGATCCCTTTGAAGACTACAGGGCCAAAGGAAATATCCTCCGATAACAAAGAGAAAGAAGCTTTCTTAGAAACTTCTTTGTGTTCCGTGAAATCATCTCACAGAGTTACAGCTTTCCCCTCAAGAAGCCTTTCGCTAAGACAGTTCTTGTGGAATTGGTAAAGTGATATTTGGAAGCCCATAGAGGGCTATGGTGAAAAAGGAAATATCCTCAGATGAAATCTGGAAAGAAACTTTCTGAGAAACTGCTCTGTTATGTGGGACGTCCACTCACAGAGTTACATCTGTATTTCGTGGAACTCTTTGCTAGCCTTATTTCTGTGCTATCTGAGAACAGATATTTCGGATCCCTTTGAAGACTGTAGGGCCAAAGGAAATATCCTCCGATAACAAAGAGAAAGAAGCTTTCTGAGAAACTTCTTTGTGTTCTGTGAAATCATCTCATCGAGTTACAGCTTTCCCCTCAAGAAGCCTTTCGCTAAGACAGTTCTTGTGGAATTGGCAAAGTGATATTTGGAAGCCCATAGAGGGCTATGGTGAAAAAGGAAATATCCTCAGATGAAATCTGGAAATAAGCTTTCTGAGAAACTGCTCTGTGATGTGTGACTTCCACTCCCAGAGTTACATCTGTATTTCGTGGATCTCTTTGCTAGCCTTATTTCTGTGTAATCTGAGAACAGATATTTCGGATCCCTTTGAAGTCTATAGGGCCAAAGGAAATATCCTCCGATAAAAAAGAGAAAGAAGCTTACTGAGAAACTTCTTTGTGTTCTGTGAAATCATCTCACAGAGTTACAGCTTTCCCCTCAAGAAGCCTTTCGCGAAGACAGTTCTTGTGGAATTGGCAAATTGATATTTGGAAGCCCATAGAGGGCTATGGTGAAAAAGGAAATATCCTCAGAAGAAATCTGGAAAGAAGCTTTCTGAGAAACTGCTCTGTGATGTGTGACTTCCACTCACAAAGTTACATCTGTATTTCGTGGATCTCTTTGCTAGCCTTATTTCTGTGGTATCTGAGAACAGATATTTCGGATCCCTTTGAAGACTATAGGGCCAAAGGAAATATCCTCCGATAACAAAGAGAAAGAAGCTTTCTGAGAAACTTCTTTGCGTTCTGTGAAATCATCTCACAGAGTTACAGCTTTCCCCTCAAGAAGCCTTTCGCTAAGACAGTTCTTGTGGAATTGTCAAAGTGATATTTGGAAGCCCATAGAGGGCTATGGTGAAAAAGGAAATATCCTCAGATGAAATAAGGAAAGAAGTTTTCTGAGAAACTGCTTAGTGTTTTGTTAATTCATCTCACAGAGTTATATCTGTATTTCGTGGATCTCTTTGCTAGCCTTATTTCTGTGGAATCTGAGAACAGATATTTCGGATCCCATTGAAGACTATAGGGCCAGAGAAAATATCCTCCGATAACAAAGAGGAAGAAGCTTTCTGAGAAACTTCTTTGTGTTCTGTGAAATCATCTCACAGAGTTACAGTTTTCCCCTCAAGAAGCCTTTCGCTAAGACAGTTCTTGTGAAATTCGCAAAGTGATATTTGGAAGCCCATAGAGGGCTATGGTGAAAAAGGAAATATCCTCAGATGAAATCAGGAAAGAAGATTTCTGAGAAACTGCTTAGTGTTCTGTTAATTCATCTCACAGAGTTACATCTGTATTTCGTGGATCTCTTTGCTAGCCTTATTTCTGTGGAATCTGAGAACAGATATTTCGGTTCCCTTTGAAGACTATAGGGCCAAAGGAAATATCCTCCGATAACAGAGACAAGAAGCTTTCTGAGAAACGTCTTTGTGTTCTGTGAAATCATCTCACAGAGTTACAGCTTTCACCTCAAGAAGCCTTTCGCTAAGACAGTTCTTTTGGAATTGGCAAAATGACATTTGGAAGCCCATAGAGGGCTATGGTGAAAAAGGAAATATCCTCAGAAGAAATCTGGAAAGAAGCTTTCTGAGAAACTGCTTAGTGTTCTGTTAATTCATCTCACAGAGTTACATCTGTATTTCGTGGATCTCTTTGCTAGCCTTATTTCTGTGGAATCTGCGAACAGATATTTCGGATCCCTTTGAAGACTATAGGGCCAAAGGAAATATCCTCCGATAACAAAGAGAAAGAAGCTTACTGAGAAACTTCTTTGTGTTCTGTGAAATCATCTCACAGAGTTACAGCTTTCCCCTCAAGAAGCCTTTCGCTAAGACAGTTCTTGTGGAATAGTCAAAGTGATATTTGGAAGCCCGTAGAGGGCTATGGTGAAAAAGGAAATATCCTCAGATGAAATCTGGAAAGAAGCTTTCTGAGAAACTGCTCTGTGATGTGTGACTTCCACTCACAGAGTTTCATCTGTATTTCGTGGATCTCTTTGCTAGCCTTATTTCTGTGGAATTTGAGAACTGATATTTCGGATCCGTTCGAAGACTATAGGGCCAAAGGAAATATCCTCTGATAACAATGAGAAAGAAGATTTCTGAGAAACTTCTTTGTGTTCTGTGAAATCATCACACAAAGTTACAGCTTTCCCCTCTAGAAGCCTTTCGCTAAGACAGTTCTTGTGGAACTGTCAAAGTGATATTTGGAAGCCCCTAGAGGGCTATGGTGAAAAAGGAAATATCCTCAGAAGAAATCTGGAAAGAAGCTTTCTGAGAAACTGCTTAGTGTTCTGTTAATTCATCTCACAGAGTTATATCTGTATTTCGTGGATCTCTTTGCTAGCCTTATTTCTGTGTAATCTGAGAACAGATATTTCGGATCCCTTTGAAGACTACAGGGCCAAAGCAAATATCCTCCGATAACAAAGAGAAAGAATCTTTCTGAGAAACTTCTCTGTGTTCCGTGAAATCATCTCACGGAGTTACATCTTTTCCCTCAAGAAGCTTTTCGCTAAGACAGTTCTTGTGGAATTGGCAAGGTGACATTTGGAAGCCCTTAGAGGGCTATGGTGAAAAAGGAAATATCCTCAGATGAAATCTGGAAAGAAGCTTTCTGATAAACTGCTCTGTGATGTGTGACTTCCACTCACAGAGTTACATCTGTATTTCGTGGATCTCTTTGCTAGCCTTATTTCTGTGGAATCTGAGAACAGATATTTCGGATCCCTTTGAAGACTATAGGGCCAGAGGAAATATCCTCCGATAACAAAGAGGAAGAAGCTTTCTGAGAAACTTCTTTGTGTTCTGTGAAATCATCTCACAGAGTTACAGCTTTCCCCTCAAGAAGCTTTTCGCTAAGACAGTTCTTGTGGAATTGTCAAAGTGATATTTGGAAGCCCATAGAGGGCTATGGTGAAAAAGGAAATATGCTCAGATGAAATCTGGAAAGAAGCTTTCTGAGAAACTGCTCTGTGATGTGTGACTTCCACTCACAGAGTTACATCTGTTTTTCGTGGATCTCTTTGCTAGCCTTATTTCTGTGGAATCTGAGAAAAGATATTTCGGATCCCTTTGAAGACTATAGGGCCAGAGGAAATATCCTCCGATAAAAAAGAGGAAGAAGCTTTCTGAGAAACTTCTTTGTGTTCTGTGAAATCATCTCACAGAGTTACAGCCCTCCCCTCAAGAAGCCTTTCGCTAAGACAGTTCTTGTGGAATTGGCAAAGTGATATTTGGAAGCCCATAGAGGGCTATGGTGAAAAAGGAAATATCCTCAGATGAAATCTGGAAAGAAGCTTTCTGAGAAACTGCTCTGTGATGTGTGACTTCCACTCCCAGAGTTACATCTGTATTTCGTGGATCTCTTTGCTAGCCTTATTTTTTGGAATCTGAGAACAGATATTTCGGATCCCTTTGAAGACAATAGGGCCAGAGGAAATATCCTCCGATAAGAAAGAGGAAGAACCTTTCTGAGAAACTTCTTTGTGTTCTGTGAAATCATCTCACAGAGTTACAGCTTTCCCTTCAAGAAGCCTTTCGCTAAGACAGTTCTTGTGGAATTGTCAAAGTGATATTTGGAAGCCCCTAGAGGGCTATGGTGAAAAAGGAAATATCCTCAGATGAAATCAGGAAAGAAGCTTTCTGAGAAACTGCTTAGTGTTTTGTTAATTCATCTCACAGAGTTATATCTGTATTTCGTGGATCTCTTTGCTAGCCTTATTTCGGTGGAATCTGAGAACAGATATTTCTGCTCCCTTTGAAGACTACAGGGCCAAAAGAAATATCCTCCGATAACAAAAAGAGAAAGAAGCTTTCTGAGAAACTTCTTTGTATTCCGTGAAATCATCTCACAGAGTTACAGCTTTCCCCTCAAGAAGCCTTTCGCTAAGACAGTTCTTGTGGAATTGGCAAAGTGATATTTGGAAGCCCATAGTGGGCTATGCTGTAAAAGGAAATATCCTCGGATTAAATCTGGAAAGAAGCTTTCTGAGAAACTGCTCTGTGATGTGTGACTTCCACTCACAGAGTTTCATCTGTATTTCGTGGATCTCTTTGCTAGCCTTATTTCTGTGTAATCTGAGAACAGATATTTCGGATCCCTTTGAAGACTACAGGGCCAAAGCAAATATCCTCCGATAAAAAAGAGAAAGAATCTTTCTGAGAAACTTCTTTGTGTTCCGTGAAATCATCTCACGGAGTTACATCTTTTCCCTCAAGAAGCTTTTCGCTAAGACATTTCTTGTGGAATTGGCAAGGTGACATTTGGAAGCCCTTAGAGGGCTATGGTGAAAAAGGAAATATCCTCAGATGAAATCTGGAAAGAAGCTTTCTGATAAACTGCTCTGTGATGTGTGACTTCCACTCACAGAGTTACATCTGTATTTCGTGGATCTCTTTGCTAGCCTTATTTCTGTGGAATCTGAGAAAAGATATTTCGGATCCCTTTGAAGACTATAGGGCCAGAGGAAATATCCTCCGATAACAAAGAGGAAGAAGCTTTCTGAGAAACTTCTTTGTGTTCTGTGAAATCATCTCACAGAGTTACAGCTTTCCCCTCAAGAAGCTTTTCGCTAAGACAGTTCTTGTGGAATTGTCAAAGTGATATTTGGAAGCCCATAGAGGGCTATGGTGAAAAAGGAAATATCCTCAGATGAAATCTGGAAAGAAGCTTTCTGAGAAACTGCTCTGTGATGTGTGACTTCCACTCACAGAGTTACATCTGTTTTTCGTGGATCTCTTTGCTAGCCTTATTTCTGTGGAATCTGAGAAAAGATATTTCGGATCCCTTTGAAGACTATAGGGCCAGAGGAAATATCCTCCGATAACAAAGAGGAAGAAGCTTTCTGAGAAACTTCTTTGTGTTCTGTGAAATCATCTCACAGAGTTACAGCCCTCCCCTCAAGAAGCCTTTCGCTAAGACAGTTCTTGTGGAATTGGCAAAGTGATATTTGGAAGCCCATAGAGGGCTATGGTGAAAAAGGAAATATCCTCAGATGAAATCTGGAAAGAAGCTTTCTGAGAAACTGCTCTGTGATGTGTGACTTCCACTCACAGAGTTACATCTGTATTTCGTGGATCTCTTTGCTAGCCTTATTTTTTGGAATCTGAGAACAGATATTTCGGATCCCTTTGAATACAATAGGGCCAGAGGAAATATCCTCCGATAAGAAAGAGGAAGAACCTTTCTGAGAAACTTCTTTGTGTTCTGTGAAATCATCTCACAGAGTTACAGCTTTCCCTTCAAGAAGCCTTTCGCTAAGACAGTTCTTGTGGAATTGTCAAAGTGATATTTGGAAGCCCCTAGAGGGCTATGGTGAAAAAGGAAATATCCTCAGATGAAATCAGGAAAGAAGCTTTCTGAGAAACTGCTTAGTGTTTTGTTAATTCATCTCACAGAGTTATATCTGTATTTCGTGGATCTCTTTGCTAGCCTTATTTCGGTGGAATCTGAGAACAGATATTTCTGCTCCCTTTGAAGACTACAGGGCCAAAAGAAATATCCTCCGATAACAAAAAGAGAAAGAAGCTTTCTGAGAAACTTCTTTGTATTCCGTGAAATCATCTCACAGAGTTACAGCTTTCCCCTCAAGAAGCCTTTCGCTAAGACAGTTCTTGTGGAATTGGCAAAGTGATATTTGGAAGCCCATAGTGGGCTATGCTGTAAAAGGAAATATCCTCGGATTAAATCTGGAAAGAAGCTTTCTGAGAAACTGCTCTGTGATGTGTGACTTCCACTCACAGAGTTTCATCTGTATTTCGTGGATCTCTTTGCTAGCCTTATTTCTGAGGAATCTGAGAACAGATATTTCGGATCCCTTTGAAGACCATAGGGCCAAAGTAAATATCCTCTGATAACAAAGAGAAAGAAGCTTTCTGAGAAACTTCTTTGTGTTCTGTGAAATCATCACACAAAGTTACAGCTTTCCCCTCAAGAAGCCTTTCGCTAAGACAGTTCTTGTGGAACTGTCAAAGTGATATTTGGAAGCCCCTAGAGGGCTATGGTGAAAATTGAAATATCCTCAGATGAAATCTGGAAAGAAGCTTTCTGAGAAACGGCTCTGTGATGTGTGACTTCCACTCACAGAGTTACATCTGTATTTCGTGGATCTCTTTGCTAGCCTTATTTCTGTCGAATCTGAGAACAGATATTTCGGATCCCTTTGAAGACTATAGGGCCAAAGGAAATATCCTCCGATAACAAAGAGAAAGAAGCTTTCTGAGAAACTTCTTTGTGTTCTGTGAAATCATCTCACAGAGTTACAGCTTTCCCTTCAAGAAGCCTTTCGCTAAGAAAGTTCTTGTGGAATTGGCAAAGTGATATTTGGAAGCCCATAGAGGGCTATGGTGAAAAAGTATATATCCTCAGATGAAAACTGGAAAGAAGCTTTCTGAGAAACTGCTCTGTGATGTGTGACTTCCACTCACAGAATTACATCTGTATTTCGTGGATCTCTTTGCTAGCCTTATTTCTGTGGTATCTGAGTACAGATATTTCGGATCCCTTTGAAGGCTATAAGGCCAGAGGAAATATCCACCGATAACAAAGAGAAAGAAGCTTTCTGAGAAACTTCTTTGTGTTCTGTGAAATCATCTCACAGAGTTAAAGCTTTCCCCTCAAGAAGCCTTTCGCTAAGACAGTTCTTGTGGAATTGGCAAAGTGATATTTGGAAGCCCATAGAGGGCTATGGTGAAAAAGGAAATATCCTCAGAAGAAATCTGGAAAGAAGCTTTCTGAGAAACTGCTCTGTGATGTGTGACTTCCACTCACAGAGTTACATCTGTATTTCGTGGATCTCTTTTCTAGCCTTATTTCTGTGGAATCTGAGAACAGATATTTCGGATCCCTTTGAAGACTATAGGGCCAAAGGAAATATCCTCTGATAACAAAGAGAAAGAAGCTTTCTGAGAAACTTCTTTGTGTTCTGTGAAATCATCTCACAGAGTTAGAGCTTTCCCCTCAAGAAGCCTTTCGCTAAGACAGTTCTTGTGGAATTGTCAAAGTGATATTTGGAAGCCCATAGAGGGCTATGGTGAAAAAGGAAATATCCTCAGTTGAAATCTGGAAAGAAGCTTTCTGAGAAACTGCTTAGTGTTCTGTTAATTCATCTCACAGAGTTATATCTGTATTTCGTGGATATCTTTGCTAGCCTTATTTCTGTGGAATCTGAGAACAGATATTTCGGATCCCTTTGAAGACTACAGGGCCAAAGGAAATATCCTCCGATAACAAAGAGAAAGAAGCTTTCTGAGAAACTTCTTTGTGTTTCCTGAAATCATCTTACAGAGTTACAGCTTTCCCCTCAAGAAGCCTTTCGCTAAGACAGTTCTTGTGGAATTGGCAAAGTGATATTTGGAAGCCCATAGTGGGCTATGGTGAAAAAGGAAATATCCTCAGATGAAATCTGGAAAGAAGCTTTCTGAGAAACTGCTTAGTGTTCTGTTAATTCATCTCACAGAGTTATATCTGTATTTCGTGGATATCTTTGCTAGCCTTATTTCTGTGGAATCTGAGAACAGATATTTCGGATCCCTTTGAAGACTACAGGGCCAAAGGAAATATCCCCCGATAACAAAGAGAAAGTAGCTTTCTGAGAAAATTCTTTGTGTTCTGTGAAGTCATCTCACAGAGTTACAGCTTTCCCCTCACGAATCCTTTCGCTAAGACAGTTCTTGTGAAATTCGCAAAGTGATATTTGGAAGCCCATAGAGGGCTATGGTGAAAAAGGAAATATCCTCAGATGAAATCAGGAAAGAAGCTTTTTGAGAAACTTCTTAGTGTTCTGTTAATTCATCTCACAGAGTTACTTCTGTATTTCCTGGATCTCTTTGCTAGCCTTATTTCTGAGGCATCTGAGAACAGATATTTCGATTCCCTTTGAAGACTATAAGGCCGAAGGAAATATCCTCCGAAAACAGAGACAAGAAACTTTCAGAGAAACTGCTTTGTGTTCTGTGAAATCATCTCACAGAGTTCCAGCTTTTCCCTCAAGAAGGCTTTCGGTAAGACAGTTCTTGTGGAATTGGCAAAGTGATATTTGGAAGCCCATAGAGGGCTATGGTGAAAAAGGAAATATCCTAAGATGAAGTCTGGAAAGAAGCTTTCTGAGAAACTGCTTAGTGTTCTGTTAATTCATCTCACAGAGTTACATCTGTATTTCGTGGATCTCTTTGCTAGCCTTATTTCTGTGGAATCTGAGAACAGATATTTCGTATCCCTTTGAAGGCTATAGGGCCAGAGGAAATATCCTCCGATAACAAAGAGAAAGAAGCTTTCTGAGAAACTTCTTTGTGTTCTGTGAAATCATCTCACAGAGTTACAGCTTTCCCCTCAAGAAGCCTTTCGCTAAGACAGTTCTTGTGGAATTGTCAAAGTGATATTTGGAAGCCCATAGAGGGCTATGGTGAAAAAGGAAATATCCTCAGATGAAATCTGGAAAGAAGCTTTCTGAGAAACTGCTCTGTGATGTGTGACTTCCACTCAAAGAGTTACATCTGTATTTCGTGGATCTCTTTGCTAGCCTTATTTCTGTGTAATCTGAGAACAGATATTTCGGATCCCTTTGAAGACTATAGGGCCAGAGGAAATATCCTCCGATAGCAAAGAGGAAGAAGCTTTCTGAGAAACTTTTTTGTGTTCTGAGAAATCATCTCACAGAGTTACAGCTTTCCCCTCAAGAAGCCTTTCGCTAAGACAGTTCTTGTGGAATTGTCAAAGTGATATTTGGAAGCCCATAGAGGGCTATGGTGAAAAAGGAAATATCCTCAGATGAAATCTGGAAAGAAGCTTTCTGAGAAACTGCTTAGTGTTCTGTTAATTCATCTCACAGAGTTATATCTGTATTTCGTGGATCTCTTTGCTAGCCTTATTTCTGTGGAATCTGAGAACAGATATTTCGGATCCCTTTGAAGACTGCAGGGCCAAAGGAAATATCCTCCGATAACAAAGAGAAAGAAGCTTTCTGAGAAACTTCTTTGTGTTCCGTGAAATCATCTCACAGAGTTACAGCTTTCCCCTCAAGAAGCCTTTCGCTAAGAAAGTTCTTCTGGAATTGGCAAAGTGATATTTGGAAGCCCATAGTGTGCTATGGTGAAAAAGGAAATATCCTCAGATGAAATCTGGAAAGAAGCTATCTGAGAAACTGCTCTGTGATGTGGGACTTCCACTCACAGAGTTACATCTGTATTTCGTGGATCTCTTTGCTAGCCTTATTTCTGTGGAATCTGAGAACAGATATTTCGGATCCCTTTGAAGACTATAGGGCCAAATGAAATATCCTCCGATAAGAAAGAGAAAGAAGCTTTCTGAGAAACTTCTTTGTGTTCTGTGAAATCATCTCACAGAGTAAAAGCTTTCCCCTCAAGAAGCCTTTCGCTAAGACAGTTCTTGTGGAATTGGCAAAGTGATATTTGGAAGCCCATAGAGGGCTATGGTGAAAAAGAAAATATCCTCAGAAGAAATCTGGAAAGAAGCTTTCTGAGAAACTGCTCTGTGATGTGTGACTTCCACTCACAGAGTTACATCTGTATTTCGTGGATCTCTTTTCTAGCCTTATTTCTGTGGAATCTGAGATCAGATATTTCGGATCCCTTTGAAGACTATAGGGCCAAAGGAAATATCCTCTGATAACAAAGAGGAAGAAGCTTTCTGAGAAACTTCTTTGTGTTCTGTGAAGTCATCTCACAGAGTTACAGCTTTCCCCGCAAGAAGGCTTTAGCTAAGACAGTTCTTGTGGAATTGTCAAAGTGATATTTGGAATCCCTTAGAGGGCTATGGTGAAAAAAAATATCCTCAGATGAAATCAGGAAAGAAGCCTTCTGAGAAACTGCTTAGTGTTCTGTTAATTCATCTCACAGAGTTACATCTGTATTTCGTGCATCTCTTTGCTAGCCTTATTTCTGTGGAATCTGAGAACAGATATTTCGGATCCCTTTGAAGACTATAGGGCCAAAGGAAATATCCTCCGATAACAAAGAGTAAGAAGTTTTCTGAGAAACTACTTTGTGTTCTGTGAAATCACCTCACAGAGTTACAGATTTCCCTTCAAGAAGCATATCGCTAAGACAGTTCTTGTGAAATTGGCAAAGGGACATTTGGAAGGCCTTAGAGGGCTATGGTGAAAAAGGAAATATCCTCAGATGAAATCTGGAAAGAAGCTTTCTGAGAAACTGCTTAGTGTTCTGTTAATTCATCTCACAGTGTTACATCTGTATTTCGTGGATCTCTTTGCTAACCTTATTTCTGTGGAATCTGAAAGCAGATATTTCGGATCCCTTTGAAGATTATAGGGCCAAAGGAAATATCCTCCAATAACAAAGAGAAAGAAGCTTTCTGAGAAACTTCTTTGTGTTCTGTGAAATCATCTCACAGAGTTACAGCTTTCCCCTCAAGAAGCCTTTCGCTAAGACAGTTCTTGTGTAATTGGCAAAGTGATATTTGGAAGCCCATAGAGGGCTATGGTGAAAAAGGAAATATCCTCAGATGAAATCTGGAAAGAAGCTTTCTGAGAAACTGCTAAGTGTTCTGTTAATTCTTCTCACAGAGTTACATCTGTATTTCGTGAATCTCTTTGCTAGCCTTATTTCTGTGGAATCTGAGAACAGATATTTCGGATCCCTTTGAAGACTATAGGGCCAAAGGAACTATCCTCCGATAACAAAGAGAAAGAAGCTTTCTGAGAAACTACTTTGTGTTCTGTGAAATCACCTCACAGAGTTACAGCTTTCCCCTCAAGAAGCCTTTCGCTAAGACAGTTCTTGTGGAATTGGCAAAGTGACATTTGGAAGCCCTTAGAGGGCTATGGTGAAAAAGGAAATATCCTCAGATGAAATCAGGAAAGAAGCTTTCTGAGAAAGTGCTTAGTGTTCTGTTAATTCATCTCAGAGAGTTACATCTGTATTTCGTGGATCTCTCTGCTAGCCTTATTTCTGTGGAATCTGAGAACAGATATTTCGGATCCCTTTGAAGACTATATGGCCAAAGGAAATATCCTCCGATAACAAAGAGAAAGAAGCTTACTGAGAAACTACTTTGTGTTCTGTGAAATCATCTCACAGAGTTACAGCTTTCCCCTCAAGAAGCCTTTCGCTAAGACAGTTCTTGTGGAATTGGCAAATTGATATTTGGAAGCCCATAGAGGGCTATGGTGAAAAAGGAAATATCCTCAGATGAAATCTGGAAAGAAGCTTTCTGAGAAACTGCTTAGTGTTGTGTTAATTCATCTCACAGAGTTATATCTGTATTTGGTGGATCTCTTTGCTAGCCTTATTTCTGTGGAATCTGAGAACAGATATTTCGGATCCCTTTGAAGACTATAGGGCCAAAGGAAATATCCTCCGATAACAAAGAGAAAAAAGCTTACTGAGAAACTTCTTTGTGTTCTGTGAAATCATCTCACAGAGTTACAGCTTTCCCCTCAAGAAGCCTTTCGCTAAGACAGTTCTTGTGGAATTGGCAAAGTGATATTTGGAAGCCCATAGAGGGCTATGGTGAAAAAGTAAATATCCTCAGATGAAATCTGGAAAGAAGCTTTCTGAGAAACTGCTCTGTGATGTGTGACTTCCACTCACAGAGTTACATCTGTATTTCGTGGTTCTCTTTTCTAGCCTTATTTTTGTGGAATCTGAGAACAGATATTTCGGATCCCTTTGAAGACTGTAGGGCCAGAGGAAATATCCTCCGATAACAAAGAGGAAGAAGCTTTCTGAGAAACTTCTTTGTGTTCTGTGAAATCATCTCACAGAGTTACAGCTTTCACCTCAAGAAGCCTTTCGCTAAGACAGTTCTTGTGGAATTGGCAAAGTGATATTTGGAAGCCCATAGAGGGCTATGGTGAAAAAGGAAATATCCTCAGATGAAATCAGGAAAGAAGGCTTTTGAGAAACTGCTTAGTGTTCTGTTAATTCCTCTCACAGAGTTACATCTGTATTTCGTGCATCTCTTTGCTAGCCTTATTTCTGTGGAATCTGAGAATAGATATTTCGGATCCCTTTGAAGACTATAGGGCCAAAGGAAATATCCTCCGATAACAAAGAGAAAGAAGTTTTCTGAGAAACTACTTTGTGTTCTGTGAAATCACCTCACACAGTTACAGCTTTCCCTTCAAGAAGCTTATCGCTAAGAGAGTTCTTGTGGAATTGGCAAAGGGACATTTGGAAGGCCTTAGAGGGCTATGGTGAAAAAGGAAATATCCTCAGATGAAATCAGGAAAGAAGCTTTCTGAGAAATTGCTTAGTGTTCGGTTAATTCATCTCACAGAGTTACATCTGTATTTCGTGGATCTCTTTGCTAGCCTTGTTTCTGTGGAATCTGAGAACAGATATTTCGGATCCCTTTGAAGACTATAGGGCCAAAGGAAACATCCTCCCATAACAAAGAGAAAGAAGCTTTCTGAGAAACTTCTTTGTGTTCTGTGAAATCATCTCACAGAGCTACAGCTTTCCCCTCAAGAAGCCTTTCGCTAAGACTGTTCATGTGGAATTTTCAAAGTGATATTTGGAAGCCCATAGAGGGCTATGGTGAAAAAGGAAATATCCTCAGAAGAAATCTGGAAAGAAGCTTTCTGAGAAACTGCTCTGTGATGTGTGACTTCCACTCAGAGAGTTACATCGGTATTTCGTGGATCTCTTTTCTAGCCTTATTTCTGTGGAATCTGAGAACAGATATTTCGGATCCCTTTGAAGACTATAGGGCCAAAGGAAATATCCTCTGATAACAAAGAGAAAGAAGCTTTCTGAGAAACTTCTTTTGTTCTGTGAAATCATCTCACAGAGTTACAGCTTTCCCCTCAAGAAGCCTTTCGCTAAGACAGTTCTTGTGGAAATGGCAAAGTGATATTTGGAAGCCCAAAGAGGGCTATGGTGAAAAAGGAAATATCCTCAGATGAAATCTGGAAAGAAGCTTTCTGAGAAACTGCTCTGTGATGTGTGACTTCCACTCACAGAGTTACATCTGTATTTCGTGGATCTCTTTGCTAGCCTTATTTCTGTGGAATCTGAGAACAGAGATTTCGGATCCCTTTGAAGACTATAGGGCCAGAGGAAATATCCTCCGATAACAAAGAGTAAGAAGCTTTCTGAGAAACTTTTTTGTGTTCTGAGAAATCATCTCACAGAGTTACAGCTTTCCCCTCAAGAAGCCTTTGCCTAAGACAGTTCTTGTGGAATTGTCAAAGTGATATTTGGAAGCCCATAGAGGGCTATGGTGAAAAAGGAAATATCCTCAGATGAAATCTGGAAAGAAGCTTTCTGAGAAACTGCTTAGTGTTCTGTTAATTCATCTCACAGAGTTACATCTGTATTTCGTGGATGTCTTTGCTAGCCTTATTTCTGTGGAATCTGAGAACAGGTATTTCGGATCCCTTTGAAGACTACAGGGCCAAAGGAAATATCCTCCGATAACAAAGAGAAAGAAGCTTTCTGAGAAACTTCTTTGTGTTCCGTGAAATCATCTCACAGAGTTACAGCTTTCCCCTCAAGAAGCCTTTCGCTAAGACACTTCTTGTGGAATTGGCAAAGTGATATTTGGAAGCCCATAGTGTGCTATGGTGAAAAAGGAAATATCCTCAGATGAAATCTGGAAAGAAGCTATCTGAGAAACTGCTCTGTGATGTGGGACTTCCACTCACAGAGTTACATCTGTATTTCGTGGAACTCTTTGCTAGCCTTATTTCTGTGGAATCTGAGAACAGATATTTCGGATCCCTTTGAAGACTATAGGGCCTAAGGAAATATCCTCCGATAACAAAGAGAAAAAAGCTTACTGAGAAACTTCTTTGTGTTCGGTGAAATCATCTCACAGAGTTACAGCTTTCCCCTCAAGAAGCCTTTCGCTAAGACAGTTCTTGTGGAATTGGCAATGTGATATTTGGAAGCCCATAGAGGGCTATGGTGAAAAAGGAAATATCCTCAGATGAAATCTGGAAAGAAGCTTTCTGAGAAACTGCTCTGTGATGTGTGACTTCCACTCACAGAGTTACATCTGTATTTCGTGGATCTCTTTGCTAGCCTTATTTTTGTGGAATCTGAGAACAGATATTTCGGATCCCTTTGAAGTCTATAGGGCCAGAGGAAATATCCTCCGATAACAAAGAGGAAGAAGCTTTCTGAGAAACTTCTTTGTGTTCTGTGAAATCATCTCACAGAGTTACAGCTTTCCCCTCAAGAAGCCTTTCGCTAAGACAGTTCTTGTGGAGTTGGCAAAGTGATATTTGGAAGCCCATAGGGGGCTATGGTGAAAAAGGAAATATCCTCAGATGAAATCTGGAAAGAAGCTTTCTGAGAAACTGCTCTGTGATGTGTGACTTCCACTCCCAGAGTTACATCTGTATTTCCTGGATCTCTTTGATAGCCTTATTTCTGTGGAACCTGAGAACAGATATTTCGGATCCCTTTGAAGACTATAGGGCCAAAGGAAATATCCCCCGATAACAAAGAGAAAGTAGCTTTCTGAGAAACTTCTTTGTGTTCTGTGAAATCATCTCACAGAGCTACAGCTTTCCCCTCAAGAAGACTTTCGCTAAGACAGTTCTTGTGGATTTGGCAAAGTGATACTTGGAAGCCCATAGAGGGCTATGGTGAAAAAGGAAATATCCTCAGAAGAAATCTGGAAAGAAGCTTTCTGAGAAACTGATCTGTGATGTGTGACTTCCACTCCCAGAGTTACATCTGTATTTCCTGGATCTCTTTGCTAGCCTTATTTCTGTGGAACCTGAGAACAGATATTTCGGATCCCTTTGAAGACTATAGGGCCAAAGGAAATATCCCCCGATAACAAAGAGAAAGTAGCTTTCTGAGAAACTTCTTTGTGTTCTGTGAAATCATCTCACAGAGCTACAGCTTTCCCCTCAAGAAGACTTTCGCTAAGACAGTTCTTGTGGATTTGGCAAAGTGATATTTGGAAGCCCATAGAGGGCTATGGTGAAAAAGGAAATATCCTCAGAAGAAATCTGGAAAGAAGCTTTCTGAGAAACTGCTCTGTGATGTGTGACTTCCACTCACAGAGTTACATCTGTATTTCGTGGATCTCTTTGCTAGCCTTGTTTCTGTGGAATCTGAGAACAGATATTTCGGATCCCTTTGAAGACTATAGGGCCAAAGGAAATATCCTCTGATAACAAAGAGAAAGAAGCTTTCTGAGAAACTTCTTTGTGTTCTGTGAAATCATCTCACAGAGTTACAGCTTTCCCCGCAAGAAGCCTTTAGCTAAGACAGTTCTTGTGGAATTGTCAAAGTGATATTTGGAGGCCCATAGAGGGCTATGGTGAAAAAGGAAATATCCTCAGATGAAATCTGGAAAGAAGCTTTCTGAGAAACTGCTTAGTGTTCTGTTAATTCATCTCACAGAGTTATATCTGTATTTCGTGGATCTCTTTGCTAGGCTTATTTCTGTGGAATCTGAGAACAGATATTTCGGATCCCTTTGAAGACTACAGGGCCAAAGGAAATATCCTCCGATAACAAAGAGAAAGAAGCTTTCTGAGAAACTTCTTTGTGTTCCGTGAAATCATCTCACAGAGTTACAGCTTTCCCCTCAAGAAGCCTTTCGCTAAGACAGTTCTTGTGGAATTGGCAAAGTGATGTTTGGAAGCCCATAGTGGGCTATGGTGAAAAAGGAAATATCCTCAGATGAAATCTGGAAAGAAGCTATCTGAGAAACTGCTCTGTGATGTGGGACTTCCACTCACAGAGTTACATCTGTATTTCGTGGAACTCTTTGCTAGCCTTATTTCTGTGGAATCTGAGAACAGATATTTCGGATCCCTTTGAAGACTATAGGGCCAAAGGAAATATCCTCCGATAACAAAGAGAAAAAAGCTTACTGAGAAACTTCTTCGTGTTCTGTGAAATCATCTCACAGAGTTACAGCTTTCCCCTCAAGAAGCGTTTCGCTAAGACAGTTCTTGTGGAATTGGCAAAGTGATATTTGGAAGCCCATAGACGGCTATGGTGAAAAAGGAAATATCCTCAGATGAAATCTGGAAAGAAGCTTTCTGAGAAACTGCTCTGTGATGTGTGACTTCCACTCACAGAGTTACATCTGTATTTCGTGGATCTCTTTGCTAGCCTTATTTCTGTGGAATCTGAGAACAGATATTTCGGATCCCTTTGAAGACTATAGGGCCAGAGGAAATATCCTCCGATAACAAAGAGGAAGAAGCATTTTGAGAAACTTCTTTGTGTTCTGTGAAATCATCTCACAGAGTTACAGCTTTCCCCTCAAGAAGCCTTTCGCTAAGAGAGTTCTTGTGGAATTGGCAAAGTGATATTTGGGAGCCCATATAGGGCTATGGTGAAAAAGGAAATATCCTCAGATGAAATCTGGAAAGAAGCTATCTGAGAAACTGCTCTGTGATGTGGGACTTCCACTCACAGAGTTACATCTGTATTTCGTGGAACTCTTTGCTAGCCTTATTTCTGTGGAATCTGAGAACAGATATTTCGGATCCCTTTGAAGACTATAGGGCCAGAGAAATATACTCCGATAACAAAGAGGAAGAAGCTTTCTGAGAAACTTCTTTGTGTTCTGTGAAATCATCTCAAAGAGTTATAGCTTTCCCCTCAAGAAGACTTTCGCTAAGACAGTTCTTGTGGAATTGGCAAAGTGATATTTGGAAGCCCATAGTGTGCTATGGTGAAATAGGAAATATCCTCAGATGAAATCTGGAAAGAAGCTTTCTGAGAAACTGCTCTGTGATGTGTGACTTCCACTCCCAGAGTTACATCTGTATGTCGTGGATCTCTTTGCTAGCCTTATTTCTGTGGAATCTGAGAACAGATATTTCGGATCCCTTTGAAGACTATAGGGCCAAAGGAAATATTCCCAGATACCAAATAGTAAGTAGCTTTCTGAGAAACTTCTTTGTGTTCTGTGAAATCATCTCACAGAGTTACAGCTTTCCCCTCAAGAAGCCTTTCGCTAAGACAATTCTTGTGAAATTCGCACAGTGATATTTGGAAGCCCATAGAGGGCTATGGTGAAAAAGGAAATATCCTCAGATGAAATCAGGAAACAAGCCTTTTGAGAAACTGCTTAGTGTTCTGTTAATTGATCTCTCAGAGTTACATCTGTATTTCGTGCATCTCTTTGCTAGCCTTATTTCTGTGGAATCTGAGAACAGATATTTCGGATCCCTTTGAAGACTATAGGGCCAAAGGAAATATCCTCCGATAACAAAGAGAAAGAAGTTTTCTGAGAAACTACTTTGTGTTCTGTGAAATCACCTCACAGAGTTACAGCTTTCCCTTCAAGAAGCATATCGCTAAGACAGTTCTTGTGGAATTGGCAAAGGGACATTTGGAAGGCCTTAGAGGGCTATGGTGAAAAAGGAAAAATCCTCAGATGAAATCTGGAAAGAAGCTTTCTGAGAAACTGCTTAGTGTTCTGTTAATTCATCTCACAGTGTTACATCTGTATTTCGTGGATCTCTTTGCTAACCTTATTTCTGTGGAATCTGAAAACAGATATTTCGGATCCCTTTGAAGATTATAGGGCCAAAGGAAATATCCTCCAATAACAAAGACAAAGAAGCTTTCTGAGAAACTTCTTTGTGTTCTGTGAAATCATCTCACAGAGTTACAGCTTTCCCCTCAAGAAGCCTTTCGCTAAGACAGTTCTTGTGGAATTGGCAAAGTGATATTTGGAAGCCCATAGAGGGCTATGGTGAAAAAGGAAATATCCTCAGATGAAATCTGGAAAGAAGCTTTCTGAGAAACTGCTTAGTGTTCTGTTAATTCTTCTCACAGAGTTACATATGTATTTCGTGGATCTCTTTGCTAGCCTTATTTCTGTGGAATCTGAGAACAGATATTTCGGATCCCTTTGAAGACGATAGGGCCAAAGGAAATATCCTCCGATAACAAAGAGAAAGAAGCTTTCTGAGAAACTACTTTGTGTTCTGTGAAATCACCTCACAGAGTTACAGCTTTCCCCTCAAGAAGCCTTTCGCTAAGACAGTTCTTTTGGAATTGGCAAAGTGACATTTGGAAGCCCTTAGAGGGCTATGGTGAAAAAGGAAATATCCTCAGATGAAATCAGGAAAGAAGCTTTCTGAGACACTGCTTAGTGTTCGGTTAATTCATGTCACAGAGTTACATCTGTATTTCCTGGATCTCTTTGCTAGCCTTATTTCTGTGGAATCTGAGAACAGATATTTCGGATCCCTTTGAAGACTATAGGGCCAAAGGAAATATCCTCCCATAACAAAGAGAAAGAAGCTTTCTGAGAAACTTCTTTGGGTTCTGTGAAATCATCTCACAGAGCTACAGTTTTCCCCTCAAGAAGCCTTTCGCTAAGACAGTTCTTGTGGAATTTTCTAAGTGATACTTGGAAGCCCATAGAGGGCTATGGTGAAAAAGGAAATACCCTCAGAAGAAATCTGGAAAGAAGCTTTCTGAGAAACTGATCTGTGATGTGTGACTTCCACTCAGAGAGTTACATCGGTATTTCGTGGATCTCTTTTCTAGCCTTATTTCTGTGGAATCTGAGAACAGATATTTCGGATCCCTTTGAAGACTATAGGGCCAAAGGAATTATCCTCCGATAACAGAGACAAGAAACTTTCTGAGAAACTTCTTTGTGTTCTGTGAAATCATCTCACAGAGTTACAGCTTTCCCCTCAAGAAGCCTTTCGCTAAGACAGTTCTTGTGGAAATGGCAAAGTGATATTTGGAAGCCCAAAGAAGGCTATGGTGAAAAAGGAAATATCCTCAGATGAAATCTGGAAAGAAGCTTTCTGAGAAACTGCTCTGTGATGTGTGACTTCCACTCACAGAGTTACATCTGCATTTCGTGGATCTCTTTGCTAACCTTATTTCTGTGGAATCTGAAAACAGATATTTCGGATCCCTTTGAAGATTATAGGGCCAAAGGAAATATCCTCCAATAACAAAGACAAAGAAGCTTTCTGAGAAACTTCTTTGTGTTCTGTGAAATCATCTCACAGAGTTACAGCTTTCCCCTCAAGAAGCCTTTCGCTAAGACAGTTCTTGTGGAATTGGCAAAGTGATATTTGGAAGCCCATAGGGGGCTATGGTGAAAAAGGAAATATCCTCAGATGAAATCTGGAAAGAAGCTTTCTGAGAAACTGCTCTGTGATGTGTGACTTCCACTCCCAGAGTTACATCTGTATTTCCTGATTCTCTTTGATAGCCTTATTTCTGTGGAATCTGAGAACAGATATTTCGGATCCCTTTGAAGACTATAGGGCCAAAGGAATTATCCCCCGATAACAAAGAGAAAGTAGCTTTCTGAGAAACTTCTTTGTGTTCTGTGAAGTCATCTCACAGAGTTACAGCTTTCCCCTCAAGAAGCCTTTCGCTAAGACAGTTCTTGTGAAATTCGCAAAGTGATATTTGGAAGCCCAAAAAGGGCTATGGTGAAAAAGGAAATATCCTCAGATGAAATCAGGAAAGAAGCTTTGTGAGAAACTGCTTAGTGTTCTGTTAATTCATCTCACAGAGTTACTTCTGTATTTCGTGGATCTCTTTGCTAGCCTTATTTCTGTGGAATCTGAGAACAGATATTTCGGATCCCTTTGAAGACTATAGGGCCAGAGGAAATATCCTCCGATAACAAAGAGGAAGAAGCTTTCTGAGAAACTTCTTTGTGTTCTGTGAAATCATCTCACAGAGTTACAGCTTTCCCCTCAAGAAGCCTTTCGCTAAGACAGTTCTTGTGGAATTGGCAAAGTGATATTTGGAAGCCCATAGAGGGCTATGGTGAAAAAGGAAATATCCTCAGATGAAATCTGGAAAGAAGCTTTCTGAGAAACTGCTTAGTGTTCTGTTAATTCATCTCACAGAGTTACATCTGTATTTCGTGGATCTCTTTGCTAGCCTTATTTCTGTGGAATCAGAGAACAGATATTTCGGATCCCTTTGAAGACTATAGGGCCAAAGGAAATATCCTCCAATAACAAAGAGAAAGAAGCTTTCTGAGAAACTTCTTTGTGTTCTGTGAAATCATCTCACAGAGCTACAGCTTTCCCCTCAAGAAGACTTTCGCTAAGACAGTTCTTGTGGAATTGGCAAAGTGATATTTGGAAGCCCATAGAGGGCTATGGTGAAAAAGGAAATATCCTCAGAAGAAATCTGGAAAGAAGCTTTCTGAGAAACTCCTCTGTGATGTGTGACTTCCACTCACAGAGTTACATCTGTATTTCGTGGATCTCTTTGCTAGCCTTGTTTCTGTGGAATCTGAGAACAGATATTTCGGATCCCTTTGAAGACTATAGGGCCAAAGGAAATATCCTCTGATAACAAAGAGAAAGAAGCTTTCTGAGAAACTTCTTTGTGTTCTGTGAAATCATCTCACAGAGTTACAGCTTTCCCCGCAAGAAGCCTTTAGCTAAGACAGTTCTTGTGGAATTGTCAAAGTGATATTTGGAGGCCCATAGAGGGCTATGGTGAAAAAGGAAATATCCTCAGATGAAATCTGGAAAGAAGCTTTCTGAGAAACTGCTTTGTGTTCTATTAATTCATCTCACAGAGTTATATCTGTATTTCGTGGATCTCTTTGCTAGGCTTATTTCTGTGGAATCTGAGAACAGATATTTCGGATCCCTTTGAAGACTACAGGGCCAAAGGAAATATCCTCCGATAACAAAGAGAAAGAAGCTTTCTGAGAAACTTCTTTGTGTTCCGTGAAATCATCTCCCAGAGTTACAGCTTTCCCCTCAAGAAGCCTTTCGCTAAGACAGTTCTTGTGGAATTGGCAAAGTGATGTTTGGAAGCCCATAGTGGGCTATGGTGAAAAAGGAAATATCCTCAGATGAAATCTGGAAAGAAGGTATCTGAGAAACAGCTCTGTGATGTGGGACTTCCACTCACAGAGTTACATCTGTATTTCGTGGAACTCTTTGCTAGCCTTATTTCTGTGGAATCTGAGAACAGATATTTCGGATCCCTTTGAAGACTATAGGGCCAAAGGAAATATCCTCCGATAACAAAGAGAAAAAAGCTTACTGAGAAACTTCTTCGTGTTCTGTGAAATCATCTCACAGAGTTACAGCTTTCCCCTCAAGAAGCCTTTCGCTAAGACAGTTCTTGTGGAATTGGCAAAGTGATATTTGGAAGCCCATAGACGGCTATGGTGAAAAAGGAAATATCCTCAGATGAAATCTGGAAAGAAGCTTTCTGAGAAACTGCTCTGTGATGTGTGACTTCCACTCACAGAGTTACATCTGTATTTCGTGGATCTCTTTGCTAGCCTTATTTCTGTGGAATCTGAGAACAGATATTTCGGATCCCTTTGAAGACTATAGGGCCAGAGGAAATATCCTCCGATAACAAAGAGGAAGAAGCTTTTTGAGAAACATCTTTGTGTTCTGTGAAATCATCTCACAGAGTTACAGCTTTCCCCTCAAGAAGCCTTTCGCTAAGACAGTTCTTGTGGAATTGTCAAAGTGATATTTGGAAGCCCATATAGGGCTATGGTGAAAAAGGAAATATCCTCAGATGAAATCTGGAAAGAAGCTTTCTGAGAAACTGCTTAGTATTCTGTTAATTCATTTCACAGAGTTATATCTGTATTTCGTGGATCTCTTTGCTAGCCTTATTTCTGTGGAATCTGAGAACAGATATTTCGGATCCCTTTGAAGACTACAGGGCGAAAGGAAATATCCTCCGATAACAAAGAGAAAGAAGCTGTCTAAGAAACTTCTTTGTGTTCTGTGAAATCATCTCACAGAGTTACAGCTTTCCCCTCAAGAAGCCTTTCGCTAAGACAGTTCTTGTGGAATTGGCAAAGTGATATTTGGAAGCCCATAGTGGGCTATGATGAAAAAGGAAATATCCTCAGATGAAATCTGGAAAGAAGCTTTCTGAGAAACTGCTCTGTGATGTGGGACTTCCACTCACAGAGTTACATCTGTATTTCGTGGAACTCTTTGCTAGCCTTATTTCTGTGGAATCTGAGAACAGATATTTCAGATCCCTTTGAAGACTATAGGGCCAAAGGAAATATCCTCCGATAACAAAGAGAAAGAAGCTTACTGAGAAACTTCTTTGTGTTCTGTGAAATCACCTCACAGAGTTACAGCTTTCCCCTCAAGAAGCCTTTCGCTAAGACAGTTCTTGTGGAATTGGCAAAGTGATATTTGGGAGCCCATAGATTGCTATGGTGAAAAAGAAAATATCCTCAGATGAAATCTGGAAAGAAATTTTCTGAGAAACTGCTCTGTGATGTGTGACTTCCACTCACACAGTTACATCTGTATTTCGTGGATCTCTTTGCTAGCCTTATTTCTGTGGAATCTGAGAACCGATATTTCCGATCCCTTTGAAGACTATAGGGCCAGAGAAATATACTCCGATAACAAAGAGGAAGAAGCTTTCTGAGAAACTTCTTTGTGTTCTGTGAAATCATCTCAAAGAGTTACAGCTTTCCCCTCAAGAAGACTTTCGCTAAGACAGTTCTTGTGGAATTGGCAAAGTGATATTTGGAAGCCCATAGGGGGCTATGGTGAAATAGGAAATATCCTCAGATGAAATCTGGAAAGAAGCTTTCTGAGAAACTGCTCTGTGATGTGTGACTTCCACTCCCAGAGTTACATCTGTATGTCGTGGATCTCTTTGCTAGCCTTATTTCTGTGGAATCTGAGAACAGATATTTCGGATCCCTTTGAAGACTATAGGGCCAAAGGAAATATTCCCAGATACCAAAGAGTAAGTAGCTTTCTGAGAAACTTCATTGTGTTCTGTGAAATCATCTCACAGAGTTACAGCTTTCCCCTCAAGAAGCCTTTCGCTAAGACAGTTCTTGTGAAATTCGCAAAGTGATATTTGGAAGCCCATAGAGGGCTATGGTGAAAAAGGAAATATCCTCAGATGAAATCAGGAAACAAGCCTTTTGAGAAACTGCTTAGTGTTCTGTTAATTGATCTCTCAGAGTTACATCTGTATTTCGTGGAACTCTTTGCTAGCCTTATTTCTGTGGAATCTGAGAACAGATATTTCGGATCCCTTTGAAGACTATAGGGCCAAAGGAAATATCCTCCGATAACAAAGAGAAAGAAGTTTTCTGAGAAACTACTTTGTGTTCTGTGAAATCACCTCACAGAGTTACAGCTTTCCCTTCAAGAAGCATATCGCTAAGACAGTTCTTGTGGAATTGGCAAAGGGACATTTGGAAGGCCTTAGAGGGCTATGGTGAAAAAGGAAAAATCCTCAGATGAAATCTGGAAAGAAGCTTTCTGAGAAACTGCTTAGTGTTCTGTTAATTCATCTCACAGTGTTACATCTGTATTTCGTGGATCTCTTTGCTAACCTTATTTCTGTGGAATCTGAAAACAGATATTTCGGATCCCTTTGAAGATTATAGGGCCAAAGGAAATATCCTCCAATAACAAAGACAAAGAAGCTTTCTGAGAAACTTCTTTGTGTTCTGTGAAATCATCTCACAGAGTTACAGCTTTCCCCTCAAGAAGCCTTTCGCTAAGACAGTTCTTGTGGAATTGGCAAAGTGATATTTGGAAGCCCATAGAGGGCTATGGTGAAAAAGGAAATATCCTCAGATGAAATCTGGAAAGAAGCTTTCTGAGAAACTGCTTAGTGTTCTGTTAATTCTTCTTCCAGAGTTACATATGTATTTCGTGGATCTCTTTGCTAGCCTTATTTCTGTGGAATGTGAGAACAGATATTTCGGATCCCTTTGAAGACGATAGGGCCAAAGGAAATATCCTCCGATACCAAAGAGAAAGAATCTTTCTGAGAAACTACTTTGTGTTCTGTGAAATCACCTCACAGAGTTACAGCTTTCCCCTCAAGAAGCCTTTCGCTAAGACAGTTCTTTTGGAATTGGCAAAGTGACATTTGGAAGCCTTTAGAGGGCTATGGTGAAAAAGGAAATATCCTCAGATGAAATCAGGAAAGAAGCTTTCTGAGACACTGCTTAGTGTTCTGTTAATTCATGTCACAGAGTTACATCTGTATTTCGTGGATCTCTTTGCTAGCCTTATTTCTGTGGAATCTGAGAACAGATATTTCGGATCCCTTTGAAGACTATAGGGCCAAAGGAAATATCCTCTGATAACAAAGAGAAAGAAGCTTTCTGAGAAACTTCTTTGTGTTCTGTGAAATCATCTCACAGAGTTACAGCTTTCCCCTCGAGAAGCCTTTCGCTAAGACAGTTCTTGTGGAATTGTCAAAGTGATATTTGGAAGCCCATGGAGGGCTATGGTGAAAAAAGAAATATCCTCAGATGAAATCTGGAAAGAAGCTTTCTGAGAAACTGCTTAGTGTTCTGTTAATTCATCTCACAGAGTTACATCTGTGTTTCGTGGATCTCTTTGCTAGCCTTATTTCTGTGGAATCTGAGAACAGATATTTCCGATCCCTTTGAAGACTATAGGGCCAAAGAAAATATCCTCCGATAACAAAGAGAAAGAAGCTTTCTGAGAAACTACTTTGTGTTCTGTGAAATCACCTCACAGAGTTACAGCTTTCCCCTCAAGAAGCCTTTCGCTAAGACAGTTCTTGTGGAATTGGCAAAGTGACATTTGGAAGCCCTGAGAGGGCTATGGTGAAAAAGGAAATATCCTCAGATGAAATCTGGAAAGAAGATTTCTGAGAAACTGCTCTGTGATGTGTGACTTCCACTCACAGAGCTACATCTGTATTTCGTGGATCTCTTTGCTAGACTTATTTCTGTGGAATCTGAGAACAGATATTTTGGATCCCTTTGAAGACTATAGGGCCAGAGGAAATATTCTCCGATAACAGAGAGGAAGAAGATTTCTGAGAAACTTCTTTGTGTTCTGTGAAATCATCTCACAGAGTTACAGCTTTCCCCTCAAGAAGCCTTTCGCTAAGACAGTTCTTGTGGAATTGGCAAAGTGATATTTGGAAGCCCATAGAGGGCTATGGTGAAAAAGGAAATATCCTCAGATGAAATCTGAAAGAAGCTTTCTCAGAAACTGCTTAGTGTTCTGTTAATTCATCTCACAGAGTTACATCTGTGTTTCCTGGATCTCTTTGCTAGCCTTATTTCTGTGGAATCAGAAAACAGATATTTCGGATCCCTTTGAAGACTATAGGGCCAAAGAAAATATCCTCCGATAACAAAGAGAAAGAAGCTTTCTGAGAAAGTACTTTGTGTTCTGTGAAATCACCTCACAGAGTTACAGCTTTCCCCTCAAGAAGCCTTTCGCTAAGACAGTTCTTGTGGAATTGGCAAAGTGACTTTTGGAAGCCCTGAGAGGGCTATGGTGAAAAAGTAAATATCCTCAGATGAAATCTGGAAAGAAGCTTTCTGAGAAACTACTCTGTGATGTGTGACTTCCACTCACAGAGTTACATCTGTATTTCGTGGATCTCTTTGATAGCCTTATTTCTGTGGAATCTGAGAACAGATATTTCGGATCCCTTTGAAGACTATAGGGCCAGAGGAAATATTCTCTGATAACAAAGAAGGAGAAGATATCTGAGAAACATCTTTGTGTTCTTTGAAATCATCTCACAGAGTTACATCTTTCCCCTCAAGAAGCCTTTCGCTAAGACAGTTCTTGTGGAATTGGCAAAGTGATATTTGGAAGCCCATAGAGGGCTATGGTGAAAAAGGAAATATCCTCAGATGAAATCTGGAAAGAAGCATTCTGAGAAACTGCTTAGTGTTCTGTTAATTCATTTCACAGAGTTACATCTGTATTTCGTGGATCTCTTTGCTAGCCTTATTTCTGTGGAATCTGAGAACAGATATTTCGGATCCCTTTGAAGACTATAGGGCCAAAGGAAATAACCTCCGATAACAAAGAGAAAGAAGCTTTCTGAGAAACTTCTTTGTGTTCTGTGAAGTCATCTCACAGAGTTACAGCTTTCCCCTCAAGAAGCCTTTCGCTAAGACAGTTCTTGTGAAATTCGCAAAGTGATATTTGGAAGCCCAAAAAGGGCTATGGTGAAAAAGGAAATATCCTCAGATGAAATCAGGAAAGAAGCTTTGTGAGAAACTGCTTAGTGTTCTGTTAATTCGTCTCACAGAGTTACTTCTGTATTTCGTGGATCTCTTTGCTAGCCTTATTTCTGTGGAATCTGAGAACAGATATTTCGGATCCCTTTGAAGACTATAGGGCCAGAGGAAATATCCTCCGATAACAAAGAGGAAGAAGCTTTCTGAGAAACTTCTTTGTGTTCTGTGAAATCATCTCACAGAGTTACAGCTTTCCCCTCAAGAAGCCTTTCGCTAAGACAGTTCTTGTGGAATTGGCAAAGTGATATTTGGAAGCCCATAGAGGGCTATGGTGAAAAAGGAAATATCCTCAGATGAAATCTGGAAAGAAGCTTTCTGAGAAACTGCTTATTGTTCTGTTAATTCATCTCACAGAGTTACATCTGTATTTCGTGGATCTCTTTGCTAGCCTTATTTCTGTGGAATCAGAGAACAGATATTTCGGATCCCTTTGAAGACTATAGGGCCAAAGGAAATATCCTCCAATAACAAAGAGAAAGAAGCTTTCTGAGAAACTTCTTTGTGTTCTGTGAAATCATCTCACAGAGCTACAGCTTTCCCCTCAAGAAGACTTTCGCTAAGACAGTTCTTGTGGAATTGGCAAAGTGATATTTGGAAGCCCATAGAGGGCTATGGTGAAAAAGGAAATATCCTCAGAAGAAATCTGGAAAGAAGCTTTCTGAGAAACTGCTCTGTGATGTGTGACTTCAACTCACAGAGTTACATCTGTATTTCGTGGATCTCTTTGCTAGCCTTGTTTCTGTGGAATCTGAGAACAGATATTTCGGATCCCTTTGAAGACTATAGGGCCAAAGGAAATATCCTCTGATAACAAAGAGAAAGAAGCTTTCTGAGAAACTTCTTTGTGTTCTGTGAAATCATCTCACAGAGTTACAGCTTTCCCCGCAAGAAGCCTTTAGCTAAGACAGTTCTTGTGGAATTGTCAAAGTGATATTTGGAGGCCCATAGAGGGCTATGTTGAAAAAGGAAATATCCTCAGATGAAATCTGGAAAGAAGCTTTCTGAGAAACTGCTTTGTGTTCTGTTAATTCATCTCACAGAGTTATATCTGTATTTCGTGGATCTCTTTGCTAGGCTTATTTCTGTGGAATCTGAGAACAGATATTTCGGATCCCTTTGAAGACTACAGGGCCAAAGGAAATATCCTCCGATAACAAAGAGAAAGAAGCTTTCTCAGAAACTTCTTTGTGTTCCGTGAAATCATCTCCCAGAGTTACAGCTTTCCCCTCAAGAAGCCTTTCGCTAAGACAGTTCTTGTGGAATTGGCAAAGTGATGTTTGGAAGCCCATAGTGGGCTATGGTGAAAAAGGAAATATCCTCAGATGAAATCTGGAAAGAAGCTATCTGAGAAACAGCTCTGTGATGTGGGACTTCCACTCACAGAGTTACATCTGTATTTCGTGGAACTCTTTGCTAGCCTTATTTCTGTGGAATCTGAGAACAGATATTTCGGATCCCTTTGAAGACTATAGGGCCAAAGGAAATATCCTCCGATAACAAAGAGAAAAAAGCTTACTGAGAAACTTCTTCGTGTTCTGTGAAATCATCTCACAGAGTTACAGCTTTCCCCTCAAGAAGCCTTTCGCTAAGACAGTTCTTGTGGAATTGGCAAAGTGATATTTGGAAGCCCATAGACGGCTATGGTGAAAAAGGAAATATCCTCAGATGAAATCTGGAAAGAAGCTTTCTGAGAAACTGCTCTGTGATGTGTGACTTCCACTCACAGAGTTACATCTGTATTTCGTGGATCTCTTTGCTAGCCTTATTTCTGTGGAATCTGAGAACAGATATTTCGGATCCCTTTGAAGACTATAGGGCCAGAGGAAATATCCTCCGATAACAAAGAGGAAGAAGCTTTTTGAGAAACATCTTTGTGTTCTGTGAAATCATCTCAGAGAGTTACAGCTTTCCCCTCAAGAAGCCTTTCGCTAAGACAGTTCTTGTGGAATTGTCAAAGTGATATTTGGAAGCCCATATAGGGCTATGGTGAAAAAGGAAATATCCTCAGATGAAATCTGGAAAGAAGCTTTCTGAGAAACTGCTTAGTATTCTGTTAATTCATTTCACAGAGTTACATCTGTATTTCGTGGATCTCTTTGCTAGCCTTATTTCTGTGGAATCTGAGAACAGATATTTCGGATCCCTTTGAAGACTACAGGGCGAAAGGAAATATCCTCCGATAACAAAGAGAAAGAAGCTGTCTAAGAAACTTCTTTGTGTTCTGTGAAATCATCTCACAGAGTTACAGCTTTCCCCTCAAGAAGCCTTTCGCTAAGACAGTTCTTGTGGAATTGGCAAAGTGATATTTGGAAGCCCATAGTGGGCTATGATGAAAAAGGAAATATCCTCAGATGAAATCTGGAAAGAAGCTTTCTGAGAAACTGCTCTGTGATGTGGGACTTCCACTCACAGAGTTACATCTGTATTTCGTGGAACTCTTTGCTAGCCTTATTTCTGTGGAATCTGAGAACAGATATTTCAGATCCCTTTGAAGACTATAGGGCCAAAGGAAATATCCTCCGATAACAAAGAGAAAGAAGCTTACTGAGAAACTTCTTTGTGTTCTGTGAAATCACCTCACAGAGTTACAGCTTTCCCCTCAAGAAGCCTTTCGCTAAGACAGTTCTTGTGGAATTGGCAAAGTGATATTTGGGAGCCCATAGATTGCTATGGTGAAAAAGAAAATATCCTCAGATGAAATCTGGAAAGAAATTTTCTGAGAAACTGCTCTGTGATGTGTGACTTCCACTCACAGAGTTACATCTGTATTTCGTGGATCTCTTTGCTAGCCTTATTTCTGTGGAATCTGAGAACAGATATTTCCGATCCCTTTGAAGACTATAGGGCCAGAGAAATATACTCCGATAACAAAGAGGAAGAAGCTTTCTGAGAAACTTCTTTGTGTTCTGTGAAATCATCTCAAAGAGTTACAGCTTTCCCCTCAAGAAGACTTTCGCTAAGACAGTTCTTGTGGAATTGGCAAAGTGATATTTGGAAGCCCATAGGGGGCTATGGTGAAATAGGAAATATCCTCAGATGAAATCTGGAAAGAAGCTTTCTGAGAAACTGCTCTGTGATGTGTGACTTCCACTCCCAGAGTTACATCTGTATGTCGTGGATCTCTTTGCTAGCCTTATTTCTGTGGAATCTGAGAACAGATATTTCGGATCCCTTTGAAGACTATAGGGCCAAAGGAAATATTCCCAGATACCAAAGAGTAAGTAGCTTTCTGAGAAACTTCTTTGTGTTCTGTGAAATCATCTCACAGAGTTACAGCTTTCCCCTCAAGAAGCCTTTCGCTAAGACAGTTCTTGTGGAATAGGTAAAGTGATATTTGGAAGCCCATAGAGGGCTATGGTGAAAAAGTAAATATCCTCAGATGAAATCTGGAAAGAAGGTTTCTGAGAAACTGCTCTGTGATGTGTGACTTCCACTCACAGAGCTACATCTGTATTTCGTGGATCTCTTTGCTAGACTTATTTCTGTGGAATCTGAGAACAGATATTTCGGATCCCTTTGAAGACTATAGGGCCATAGGAAATATTCTCCGATAACAGAGAGGAAGAAGATTTCTGAGAAACTTCTTTGTGTTCTGTGAAATCATCTCACAGAGTTACAGCTTTCCCCTCAAGAAGCCTTTCGCTAAGACAGTTCTTGTGGAATTGGCAAAGTGATATTTGGAAGCCCATAGAGGGCTATGGTGAAAAAGGAAATATCCTCAGATGAAATCTGGAAAGAAGCTTTCTCAGAAACTGCTTAGTGTTCTGTTAATTCATCTCACAGAGTTACATCTGTGTTTCCTGGATCTCTTTGCTAGCCTTATTTCTGTGGAATCAGAAAACAGATATTTCGGATCCCTTTGAAGACTATAGGGCCAGAGTAAATATCCTCCGATAACAAAGAGAAAGAAGCTTTCTGAGAAACTACTTTGTGTTCTGTGAAATCACCTCACAGAGTTACAGCTTTCCCCTCAAGAAGCCTTTCGCTAAGACAGTTCTTGTGGAATTGGCAAAGTGACTTTTGGAAGCCCTGAGAGGGCTATGGTGAAAAAGGAAATATCCTCAGATGAAATCTGGAAAGAAGCTTTCTGAGAAACTACTCTGTGATGTGTGACTTCCACTCACAGAGTTACATCTGTATTTCGTGGATCTCTTTGATAGCCTTATTTCTGTGGAATCTGAGAACAGATATTTCGGATCCCTTTGAAGACTATAGGGCCAGAGGAAATATTCTCTGATAACAAAGAAGGAGAAGATTTCTGAGAAACATCTTTGTGTTCTTTGAAATCATCTCACAGAGTTACATCTTTCCCCTCAAGAAGCCTTTCGCTAAGACAGTTCTTGTGGAATTGGCAAAGTGATATTTGGAAGCCCATAGAGGGCTATGGTGAAAAAGGAAATATCCTCAGATGAAATCTGGAAAGAAGCATTCTGAGAAACTGCTTAGTGTTCTGTTAATTCATTTCACAGAGTTACATCTGTATTTCGTGGATCTCTTTGCTAGCCTTATTTCTGTGGAATCTGAGAACAGATATTTCGGATCCCTTTGAAGACTATAGGGCCAAAGGAAATAACCTCCGATAACAAAGAGAAAGAAGCTTTCTGAGAAACTTCTTTGTGTTCTGTGAAATCATCTCACAGAGTTACAGCTATCCCCTCAAGAAGCGTTTCGCAATATCATCAGATGAAATCTGGAAAGAAGCTTTCTGAGAAACTGCTTAGTGTTCTGTTAATTCATCTAACAGAGTTACCTCTGAATTTCGAGGATCTCTTTGCTAGCCTTATTTCTGTGGAATCTGAGAACAGATATTTCGGATCCCTTTGAATACTATAGGGCCAAAGGAAATATCCCCCGATAACAAAGAGAAAGTAGCTTTCTGAGAAACTTCTTTGTGTTCTGTGAAATCATCTCACAGAGTAAAAGCTTTCCCCTCAAGAAGCCTTTCGCTAAGACAGTTCTTGTGGAATTGGCAAAGTGATATTTGGAAGCCCATAGAGGGCTATGGTGAAAAAGTAAATATCCTCAGATGAAATCTGGAAAGAAGGTTTCTGAGAAACTGCTCTGTGATGTGTGACTTCCACTCACAGAGTTACATCTGTATTTCGTGGATCTCTTTGCTAGCCTTATTTCTGTGGAATCTGAGAACAGATATTTCGGATCCCTTTGAAGGCTATAGGGCCATAGGAAATATCCTCCGATAAAAAAGAGAAAGAAGGTTTCTGAGAAACTTCTTTGTGTTCTGTGAAATCATCTCACAGAGTTACAGCTTTCCCCTCAAGAAGCCTTTCGCTAAGACAGTTCTTGTGGAATTGGCAAAGTGACGTTTGGAAGCCCTTAGAGGGCTATGGTGAAAAAGGAAATATCCTCAGATGAAATCTGGAAAGAAGCTTTCTGAGAAACTGCTAAGTGTTCTGTTAATTCATGTCACAGAGTTACATCTGTATTTCTTGCATCTCTTTGCTAGCCTTATTTCTGTGGAATCTGAGAACAGATATTTCGGATCCCTTTGAAGACTATAGTGCCAAAGGAAATATCCTCCGATAACAAAGAGAAAGACTTTCTGAGAAACTACTTTGTGTTCTGTGAAATCACCTCACAGAGTTACAGCTTTCCTCTCAAGAAGCCTTTCTCAAAGACAGTTCTTGTGGAATTGGCAAAGTGACATTTGGAAGCCCATAGAGGGCTATGGTGAAAAAGGAAATATCCTCAGATGAAATCTGGAAAGAAGCTTTCTTTGAAACTGCTTAGTGTTCTGTTAATTCATCTCATAGAGTTACATCTGTGTTTCCTGGATCTCTTTGCTAGCCTTATTTCTGTGGAATCAGAGAACAGATATTTCGGATCCCTTTGAAGACTATAGGGCCAAAGAAAATATCCTCCGATAACAAAGAGAAAGAAGCTTTCTGAGAAAGTACTTTGTGTTCTGTGAAATCACCTCACAGAGTTACAGCTTTCCCCTCAAGAAGCCTTTCGCTAAGACAGTTCTTGTGGAATTGGCAAAGTGACATTTGGAAGCCCTGAGAGGGCTATGGTGAAAAAGGAAATATCCTCAGATGAAATCTGGAAACAAGCTTTCTGAGAAACTGCTCTGTGATGTGTGACTTCCACTCACAGAGTTACATCTGTATTTCGTGGATCTCTTTGCTAGCCTTATTTCTGTGGAATCTGAGAACAGATATTTTGGATCCCTTTGAAGGCTATAGGGCCAGATTAAATATTCTCCGATAACAAAGAGGAAGAAGATATCTGAGAAACTTCTTTGTGTTCTGTGAAATCATCTTACAGAGTTACAGCTTTCCCCTCAAGAAGCCTTTCGCTAAGACAGTTCTTGTGGAATTGGCAAAGTGATATTTGGAAGCCCATAGAGGGCTATGGTGAAAAAGGAAATATCCTCAGATGAAATCTGGAAAGAGCATTCTGAGAAACTGCTCTGTGATGTGTGACTTCCACTCCCAGAGTTACATCTGTATTTCGTGGATCTCTTTGCTAGCCTTATTTCTGTGGAATCTGAGAACAGATATTTCGGATCCCTTTGAAGACTATAGGGCCAAAGGAAATAACACCCGATAACAAAGAGAAAGTAGCTTTCTGAGAAACTTCTTTGTGTTCTGTGAAATCATCTCACTGAGTTACAGCTTTCCCCTCAAGAAGCCTTTCGCTAAGACAGTTCATGTGAAATTCGCAAAGTGATATTTGGAAGCCCATAGAGGGCTATGGTGAAAAAGGAAATATCCTCAGATGAAATCAGGAAAGAAGCTTTTTGAGAAACTGCTTAGTGTTCTGTTAATTCATCTCACAGAGTTACATCTGTATTTCGTGGATCTCTTTGCTAGCCTTATTTCGGAGGAATCTGAGAAGAGATATTTCGGTTCCCTTTGAAGACTATAGGGCCAAAGGAAATACCCTCCGATAACTGAGACAAGAAACTTTCTGAGAAACTTCTTTGTGTTCTGTGAAATCATCTCACAGAGTTACAGCTTTCCCCTCAAGAAGCCTTTCGGTAAGACAGTTCTTGTGGAATTGTCAAAGTGATATTTGGAAGCCCATAGAGGGCTATGGTGAAAAAGGAAATATCCTCAGATGAAATCTGGAAAGAAGCTTTCTGAGAAACTGCTTAGTGTTCTGTCAATTCATCTCACAGAGTTACATCTGTATTTCGTGGATCTCTTTGCTAGCCTTATTTCTGTGGAATCTGAGAACAGATATTTCGGATCCCTTTGAAGACTATAGGGCCAAAGGAAATAACCTCCGATAACAAAGAGAAAGAAGCTTTCTGAGAAACTTCTTTGTGTTCTGTGAAATCATCTCACAGAGTTACAGCTATCCCCTCAAGAATCCTTTCGCAATATCATCAGATGAAATCTGGAAAGAAACTTTCTGAGAAACTGCTTAGTGTTCTGTTAATTCATCTAACAGAGTTACCTCTGAATTTCGAGGATCTCTTTGCTAGCCTTATTTCTGTGGAATCTGAGAACAGATATTTCGGATCCCTTTGAAGACTATAGGGACAAAGGAAATATCCTCCGATACAAAGAGAAAGAAGCTTTCTGAGAAACTTCTTTGTGTTCTGTGAAATCATCTCACAGAGTTACAGCTTTCCCCTCAAGAAGGCTTTCGCTAAGACAGTTCTTGTAGAATTGTCAAAGTGATATTTGGAAGCCCATAGAGGGCTATGGTGAAAAAGGAAATATCCTCAGATGAAATCTGGAAAGAAGCTTTCTGAGAAACTGCTCAGTGTTCTGTTAATTCATCTCAGAGAGTTACATCTGTGTTTCGATTATCTCATTGCTAGCCTTATTTCTGTGGAATCTGAGAACAGATATTTCGGATCCCTTTGAATACTATAGGGCCAAAGGAAATATCCTCCGATAACAAAGAGAAAGAAGCTTTCTGAGAAACTTCTTTGTGTTCTTTGAAATCGTCTCACAGTGTTACAGCTTTCCCCTCAAGAAGCCTTTCGCTAAGACAGTTCTTGTGGAATTGGCAAAGTGATATTTGGAAGCCCATGGAGGGCTACGGTGAAAAAGGAAACATCCTCAAATGAAATCTGGAAAGAAGCTTTCTGAGAAACTGCTCTGTGATGTGTGACTTCCACTCACAGAGTTACATCTGTATTTCGTGGTTCTCTTTGCTAGCGTTATTTCTGTGCAATCTGAGAATAGATATTTCGGATCGCTTTGAAGAATATAGGGAAAAAGGAAATATCCTCCGATTACAAAGAGAAAGAAGCTTTCTGAGAAACTTCTTTGTGTTCTGTGAAATCATCTCAGAGTTACAGCTTTCACCTCAAGAAGCCTTTCGCTAAGACAGTTCTTGTGGAATTGTCAAAGTGATATTTGGAAGCCCATAGAGGGCTATGGTGAAAAAGGAAATATCCTCAGATGAAATCTGGAAAGAAGCTTTCTGAGAAACTGCTCTGTGATGTGTGACTTCCACTCACAGAGTTACATCTGTATTTCGTGGAACTCTTTGCTAGCCTTATTTCTGTGGGATCTGAGAACAGATATTTCTGATCCCTTTGAAGGCTATACGGCCAGAGGAAATATCCTCCGATAACAAAGAGAAAGAAGCTTTCTGAGAAACTTCTTTGTGTTCTGTGAAATCATCTCACAGAGTTACAGCTTTTCCCTCAAGAAGCCTTTCGCTAAGACAGTTCTTTTGGAATTGGCATAGTGATATTTGGAAGCCCATAGAGGGCTATGGTGAAAAAGGAAATATCCTCAGAAGAAATCTGGAAAGAAGCTTTCTGAGAAACTGCTCTGTGATGTGTCACTTCCACTCACAGAGTTACATCTGTATTTCGTGGATCTCTTTGCTAGCCTTATTTCTGTGGAATCTGAGAACAGATATTTCTGATCCCTTTGAAGACTATAGGGCCAAAGGAAATAACCTCCGATAACAAAGAGAAAGAAGCTTTCTGAGAAACTTCTTTGTGTTCTGTGAAATCATCTCACAGAGTTACAGCTATCCCCTCAAGAAGCGTTTCGCAATATCATCAGATGAAATCTGGAAAGAAGCTTTCTGAGAAACTGCTTAGTGTTCTGTTAATTCATCTAACAGAGTTACCTCTGAATTTCGAGGATCTCTTTGCTAGCCTTATTTCTGTGGAATCTGAGAACAGATATTTCGGATCCCTTTGAATACTATAGGGCCAAAGGAAATATCCTCCGATAACAAAGAGAAAGAAGCTTTCTGAGAAACTTCTTTGTGTTCTGTTAAATCGTCTCACAGAGTTGCAGCTTTCCCCTCAAGAAGCCTTTCGCTAAGACAGTTCTTGTGGAATTGACAAAGTGATATTTGGAAGCCCATAGAGGTCTACGGTGAAAAAGGAAATATCCTCAGAAGAAATCTGGAAACAAGCTTTCTGAGAAACTGCTCTGTGATGTGTCACTTCCACTCACAGGGTTACATCTGTATTTCGTGGATCTCTTTGCTAGCCTTATTTCTGTGGAATCTGAGAACAGATATTTCGGATCCCTTTGAAGACTATAGGGCCAAAGGAAATATCCTCTGATAACAAAGGGAAAGAAGCTTTCTGAGAAACTTCTTTGTGTTCTGTGAAATCATCTCACAGAGTTACAGCTTTCCCCTCAAGAAGCCTTTCGCTAAGACAGTTCTTGTGGAATTGTCAAAGTGATATTTGGAAGCCCATAGAGGGCTATGGTGAAAAAGGAAATATCCTCAGATGAAATCTGGAAAGAAGCTTTCTGAGAAACTGCTCTGTGATGTGTGACTTCCACTCACAGAGTTACATCTGTATTTTGTGGAACTCTTTGCTAGCCTTATTTCTGTGGAATCTGAGAACAGATATTTCGGAACCCTTTGAAGACTATAGGGCCAAAGGAAATATCCTCCGGTAACAAAGAGAAACAAGCTTTCTAAGAAACTTCTTTGTGTTCTGTGAAATCATCTCACAGAGTTAAAGCTTTCCCCTCAAGAAGCCTTTCGCTAAGACAGTTCTTGTGGAATTGGCAAAGTGATATTTGGAAGCCCATAGAGGGCTATGGTGAAAAAGTAAATATCCTCAGATGAAATCTGGAAAGAAGGTTTCTGAGAAACTGCTCTGTGATGTGTGACTTCCACTCACAGAGTTACATCTGTATTTCGTGGATCTCTTTGCTAGCCTTATTTCTGTGGAATCTGAGAACAGATATTTCGGATCCCTTTGAAGGCTATAGGGCCATAAGAAATATCCTCCGATAAAAAAGAGAAAGAAGCTTTCTGAGAAACTTCTTTGTGTTCTGTGAAATCATCTCACAGAGTTACAGCTTTCCCCTCAAGAAGCCTTTTGCTAAGACAGTTCTTGTGGAATTGGCAAAGTGATATTTGGAAGCATATAGAAGGCTATGGTGAAAAAGGAAATATCCTCAGATGAAATCTGGAAAGAAGCTTTCTGAGAAACTGCTCTGTGATGTGTGACTTCCACTCCCAGAGTTACATCTGTATTTCGTGGATCTCTTTGCTAGCCTTATTTCTGTGGAATCTGAGAACAGATATTTCGGATCCCTTTGAAGACTATAGGGCCAAAGAAAATATCCTCCGATAACAGAGACAAGAAACTTTCTGAGAAACTTCTTTGTGTTCTGTGAAATCACCTCACAGAGTTACAGCTTTCCCCTCAAGAAGCCTTTCGCTAAGACAGTTCTTGTGGAATTGGCAAAGTGACGTTTGGAAGCCCTTAGAGGGCTATGGTGAAAAAGGAAATATCCTCAGATGAAATCTGGAAAGAAGCTTTCTGAGAAACTGCTAAGTGTTCTGTTAGTTCATCTCACAGAGTTACATCTGTATTTCGTGGATCTCTTTGCTAGGCTTATTTCTGTGGAATCTGAGAACAGATATTTCGGATCCCTTTGAAGACTACAGGGCCAAAGGAAATATCCTCCGATAACAAAGAGAAAGAAGCTTTCTCAGAAACTTCTTTGTGTTCCGTGAAATCATCTCCCAGAGTTACAGCTTTCCCCTCAAGAATCCTTTCGCTAAGACAGTTCTTGTGGAATTGGCAAAGTGATGTTTGGAAGCCCATAGTGGGCTATGGTGAAAAAGGAAATATCCTCAGATGAAATCTGGAAAGAAGCTATCTGAGAAACAGCTCTGTGATGTGGGACTTCCACTCACAGAGTTACATCTGTATTTCGTGGAACTCTTTGCTAGCCTTATTTCTGTGGAATCTGAGAACAGATATTTCGGATCCCTTTGAAGACTATAGGGCCAAAGGAAATATCCTCCGATAACAAAGAGAAAAAAGCTTACTGAGAAACTTCTTCGTGTTCTGTGAAATCATCTCACAGAGTTACAGCTTTCCCCTCAAGAAGCCTTTCGCTAAGACAGTTCTTGTGGAATTGGCAAAGTGATATTTGGAAGCCCATAGACGGCTATGGTGAAAAAGGAAATATCCTCAGATGAAATCTGGAAAGAAGCTTTCTGAGAAACTGCTCTGTGATGTGTGACTTCCACTCACAGAGTTACATCTGTATTTCGTGGATCTCTTTGCTAGCCTTATTTCTGTGGAATCTGAGAACAGATATTTCGGATCCCTTTGAAGACTATAGGGCCAGAGGAAATATCCTCCGATAACAAAGAGGAAGAAGCTTTTTGAGAAACATCTTTGTGTTCTGTGAAATCATCTCAGAGAGTTACAGCTTTCCCCTCAAGAAGCCTTTCGCTAAGACAGTTCTTGTGGAATTGTCAAAGTGATATTTGGAAGCCCATATAGGGCTATGGTGAAAAAGGAAATATCCTCAGATGAAATCTGGAAAGAAGCTTTCTGAGAAACTGCTTAGTATTCTGTTAATTCATTTCACAGAGTTACATCTGTATTTCGTGGATCTCTTTGCTAGCCTTATTTCTGTGGAATCTGAGAACAGATATTTCGGATCCCTTTGAAGACTACAGGGCGAAAGGAAATATCCTCCGATAACAAAGAGAAAGAAGCTGTCTAAGAAACTTCTTTGTGTTCTGTGAAATCATCTCACAGAGTTACAGCTTTCCCCTCAAGAAGCCTTTCGCTAAGACAGTTCTTGTGGAATTGGCAAAGTGATATTTGGAAGCCCATAGTGGGCTATGATGAAAAAGGAAATATCCTCAGATGAAATCTGGAAAGAAGCTTTCTGAGAAACTGCTCTGTGATGTGGGACTTCCACTCACAGAGTTACATCTGTATTTCGTGGAACTCTTTGCTAGCCTTATTTCTGTGGAATCTGAGAACAGATATTTCAGATCCCTTTGAAGACTATAGGGCCAAAGGAAATATCCTCCGATAACAAAGAGAAAGAAGCTTACTGAGAAACTTCTTTGTGTTCTGTGAAATCACCTCACAGAGTTACAGCTTTCCCCTCAAGAAGCCTTTCGCTAAGACAGTTCTTGTGGAATTGGCAAAGTGATATTTGGGAGCCCATAGATTGCTATGGTGAAAAAGAAAATATCCTCAGATGAAATCTGGAAAGAAATTTTCTGAGAAACTGCTCTGTGATGTGTGACTTCCACTCACAGAGTTACATCTGTATTTCGTGGATCTCTTTGCTAGCCTTATTTCTGTGGAATCTGAGAACAGATATTTCCGATCCCTTTGAAGACTATAGGGCCAGAGAAATATACTCCGATAACAAAGAGGAAGAAGCTTTCTGAGAAACTTCTTTGTGTTCTGTGAAATCATCTCAAAGAGTTACAGCTTTCCCCTCAAGAAGACTTTCGCTAAGACAGTTCTTGTGGAATTGGCAAAGTGATATTTGGAAGCCCATAGGGGGCTATGGTGAAATAGGAAATATCCTCAGATGAAATCTGGAAAGAAGCTTTCTGAGAAACTGCTCTGTGATGTGTGACTTCCACTCCCAGAGTTACATCTGTATGTCGTGGATCTCTTTGCTAGCCTTATTTCTGTGGAATCTGAGAACAGATATTTCGGATCCCTTTGAAGACTATAGGGCCAAAGGAAATATTCCCAGATACCAAAGAGTAAGTAGCTTTCTGAGAAACTTCTTTGTGTTCTGTGAAATCATCTCACAGAGTTACAGCTTTCCCCTCAAGAAGCCTTTCGCTAAGACAGTTCTTGTGGAATAGGCAAAGTGATATTTGGAAGCCCATAGAGGGCTATGGTGAAAAAGTAAATATCCTCAGATGAAATCTGGAAAGAAGGTTTCTGAGAAACTGCTCTGTGATGTGTGACTTCCACTCACAGAGCTACATCTGTATTTCGTGGATCTCTTTGCTAGACTTATTTCTGTGGAATCTGAGAACAGATATTTCGGATCCCTTTGAAGACTATAGGGCCATAGGAAATATTCTCCGATAACAGAGAGGAAGAAGATTTCTGAGAAACTTCTTTGTGTTCTGTGAAATCATCTCACAGAGTTACAGCTTTCCCCTCAAGAAGCCTTTCGCTAAGACAGTTCTTGTGGAATTGGCAAAGTGATATTTGGAAGCCCATAGAGGGCTATGGTGAAAAAGGAAATATCCTCAGATGAAATCTGGAAAGAAGCTTTCTCAGAAACTGCTTAGTGTTCTGTTAATTCATCTCACAGAGTTACATCTGTGTTTCCTGGATCTCTTTGCTAGCCTTATTTCTGTGGAATCAGAAAACAGATATTTCGGATCCCTTTGAAGACTATAGGGCCAGAGTAAATATCCTCCGATAACAAAGAGAAAGAAGCTTTCTGAGAAACTACTTTGTGTTCTGTGAAATCACCTCACAGAGTTACAGCTCTCCCCTCAAGAAGCCTTTCGCTAAGACAGTTCTTGTGGAATTGGCAAAGTGACTTTTGGAAGCCCTGAGAGGGCTATGGTGAAAAAGGAAATATCCTCAGATGAAATCTGGAAAGAAGCTTTCTGAGAAACTACTCTGTGATGTGTGACTTCCACTCACAGAGTTACATCTGTATTTCGTGGATCTCTTTGATAGCCTTATTTCTGTGGAATCTGAGAACAGATATTTCGGATCCCTTTGAAGACTATAGGGCCAGAGGAAATATTCTCTGATAACAAAGAAGGAGAAGATTTCTGAGAAACATCTTTGTGTTCTTTGAAATCATCTCACAGAGTTACATCTTTCCCCTCAAGAAGCCTTTCGCTAAGACAGTTCTTGTGGAATTGGCAAAGTGATATTTGGAAGCCCATAGAGGGCTATGGTGAAAAAGGAAATATCCTCAGATGAAATCTGGAAAGAAGCATTCTGAGAAACTGCTTAGTGTTCTGTTAATTCATTTCACAGAGTTACATCTGTATTTCGTGGATCTCTTTGCTAGCCTTATTTCTGTGGAATCTGAGAACAGATATTTCGGATCCCTTTGAAGACTATAGGGCCAAAGGAAATAACCTCCGATAACAAAGAGAAAGAAGCTTTCTGAGAAACTTCTTTGTGTTCTGTGAAATCATCTCACAGAGTTACAGCTATCCCCTCAAGAAGCGTTTCGCAATATCATCAGATGAAATCTGGAAAGAAGCTTTCTGAGAAACTGCTTAGTGTTCTGTTAATTCATCTAACAGAGTTACCTCTGAATTTCGAGGATCTCTTTGCTAGCCTTATTTCTGTGGAATCTGAGAACAGATATTTCGGATCCCTTTGAATACTATAGGGCCAAAGGAAATATCCCCCGATAACAAAGAGAAAGTAGCTTTCTGAGAAACTTCTTTGTGTTCTGTGAAATCATCTCACAGAGTAAAAGCTTTCCCCTCAAGAAGCCTTTCGCTAAGACAGTTCTTGTGGAATTGGCAAAGTGATATTTGGAAGCCCATAGAGGGCTATGGTGAAAAAGTAAATATCCTCAGATGAAATCTGGAAAGAAGGTTTCTGAGAAACTGCTCTGTGATGTGTGACTTCCACTCACAGAGTTACATCTGTATTTCGTGGATCTCTTTGCTAGCCTTATTTCTGTGGAATCTGAGAACAGATATTTCGGATCCCTTTGAAGGCTATAGGGCCATAGGAAATATCCTCCGATAAAAAAGAGAAAGAAGGTTTCTGAGAAACTTCTTTGTGTTCTGTGAAATCATCTCACAGAGTTACAGCTTTCCCCTCAAGAAGCCTTTCGCTAAGACAGTTCTTGTGGAATTGGCAAAGTGACGTTTGGAAGCCCTTAGAGGGCTATGGTGAAAAAGGAAATATCCTCAGATGAAATCTGGAAAGAAGCTTTCTGAGAAACTGCTAAGTGTTCTGTTAATTCATGTCACAGAGTTACATCTGTATTTCTTGCATCTCTTTGCTAGCCTTATTTCTGTGGAATCTGAGAACAGATATTTCGGATCCCTTTGAAGACTATAGTGCCAAAGGAAATATCCTCCGATAACAAAGAGAAAGACTTTCTGAGAAACTACTTTGTGTTCTGTGAAATCACCTCACAGAGTTACAGCTTTCCTCTCAAGAAGCCTTTCTCAAAGACAGTTCTTGTGGAATTGGCAAAGTGACATTTGGAAGCCCATAGAGGGCTATGGTGAAAAAGGAAATATCCTCAGATGAAATCTGGAAAGAAGCTTTCTTTGAAACTGCTTAGTGTTCTGTTAATTCATCTCATAGAGTTACATCTGTGTTTCCTGGATCTCTTTGCTAGCCTTATTTCTGTGGAATCAGAGAACAGATATTTCGGATCCCTTTGAAGACTATAGGGCCAAAGAAAATATCCTCCGATAACAAAGAGAAAGAAGCTTTCTGAGAAAGTACTTTGTGTTCTGTGAAATCACCTCACAGAGTTACAGCTTTCCCCTCAAGAAGCCTTTCGCTAAGACAGTTCTTGTGGAATTGGCAAAGTGACATTTGGAAGCCCTGAGAGGGCTATGGTGAAAAAGGAAATATCCTCAGATGAAATCTGGAAACAAGCTTTCTGAGAAACTGCTCTGTGATGTGTGACTTCCACTCACAGAGTTACATCTGTATTTCGTGGATCTCTTTGCTAGCCTTATTTCTGTGGAATCTGAGAACAGATATTTTGGATCCCTTTGAAGGCTATAGGGCCAGATTAAATATTCTCCGATAACAAAGAGGAAGAAGATATCTGAGAAACTTCTTTGTGTTCTGTGAAATCATCTTACAGAGTTACAGCTTTCCCCTCAAGAAGCCTTTCGCTAAGACAGTTCTTGTGGAATTGGCAAAGTGATATTTGGAAGCCCATAGAGGGCTATGGTGAAAAAGGAAATATCCTCAGATGAAATCTGGAAAGAGCATTCTGAGAAACTGCTCTGTGATGTGTGACTTCCACTCCCAGAGTTACATCTGTATTTCGTGGATCTCTTTGCTAGCCTTATTTCTGTGGAATCTGAGAACAGATATTTCGGATCCCTTTGAAGACTATAGGGCCAAAGGAAATAACACCCGATAACAAAGAGAAAGTAGCTTTCTGAGAAACTTCTTTGTGTTCTGTGAAATCATCTCACTGAGTTACAGCTTTCCCCTCAAGAAGCCTTTCGCTAAGACAGTTCATGTGAAATTCGCAAAGTGATATTTGGAAGCCCATAGAGGGCTATGGTGAAAAAGGAAATATCCTCAGATGAAATCAGGAAAGAAGCTTTTTGAGAAACTGCTTAGTGTTCTGTTAATTCATCTCACAGAGTTACATCTGTATTTCGTGGATCTCTTTGCTAGCCTTATTTCGGAGGAATCTGAGAAGAGATATTTCGGTTCCCTTTGAAGACTATAGGGCCAAAGGAAATATCCTCCGATAACTGAGACAAGAAACTTTCTGAGAAACTTCTTTGTGTTCTGTGAAATCATCTCACAGAGTTACAGCTTTCCCCTCAAGAAGCCTTTCGGTAAGACAGTTCTTGTGGAATTGTCAAAGTGATATTTGGAAGCCCATAGAGGGCTATGGTGAAAAAGGAAATATCCTCAGATGAAATCTGGAAAGAAGCTTTCTGAGAAACTGCTTAGTGTTCTGTCAATTCATCTCACAGAGTTACATCTGTATTTCGTGGATCTCTTTGCTAGCCTTATTTCTGTGGAATCTGAGAACAGATATTTCGGATCCCTTTGAAGACTATAGGGCCAAAGGAAATAACCTCCGATAACAAAGAGAAAGAAGCTTTCTGAGAAACTTCTTTGTGTTCTGTGAAATCATCTCACAGAGTTACAGCTATCCCCTCAAGAATCCTTTCGCAATATCATCAGATGAAATCTGGAAAGAAACTTTCTGAGAAACTGCTTAGTGTTCTGTTAATTCATCTAACAGAGTTACCTCTGAATTTCGAGGATCTCTTTGCTAGCCTTATTTCTGTGGAATCTGAGAACAGATATTTCGGATCCCTTTGAAGACTATAGGGACAAAGGAAATATCCTCCGATACAAAGAGAAAGAAGCTTTCTGAGAAACTTCTTTGTGTTCTGTGAAATCATCTCACAGAGTTACAGCTTTCCCCTCAAGAAGGCTTTCGCTAAGACAGTTCTTGTAGAATTGTCAAAGTGATATTTGGAAGCCCATAGAGGGCTATGGTGAAAAAGGAAATATCCTCAGATGAAATCTGGAAAGAAGCTTTCTGAGAAACTGCTCAGTGTTCTGTTAATTCATCTCAGAGAGTTACATCTGTGTTTCGATTATCTCATTGCTAGCCTTATTTCTGTGGAATCTGAGAACAGATATTTCGGATCCCTTTGAATACTATAGGGCCAAAGGAAATATCCTCCGATAACAAAGAGAAAGAAGCTTTCTGAGAAACTTCTTTGTGTTCTTTGAAATCGTCTCACAGTGTTACAGCTTTCCCCTCAAGAAGCCTTTCGCTAAGACAGTTCTTGTGGAATTGGCAAAGTGATATTTGGAAGCCCATGGAGGGCTACGGTGAAAAAGGAAACATCCTCAAATGAAATCTGGAAAGAAGCTTTCTGAGAAACTGCTCTGTGATGTGTGACTTCCACTCACAGAGTTACATCTGTATTTCGTGGTTCTCTTTGCTAGCGTTATTTCTGTGCAATCTGAGAATAGATATTTCGGATCGCTTTGAAGAATATAGGGAAAAAGGAAATATCCTCCGATTACAAAGAGAAAGAAGCTTTCTGAGAAACTTCTTTGTGTTCTGTGAAATCATCTCAGAGTTACAGCTTTCACCTCAAGAAGCCTTTCGCTAAGACAGTTCTTGTGGAATTGTCAAAGTGATATTTGGAAGCCCATAGAGGGCTATGGTGAAAAAGGAAATATCCTCAGATGAAATCTGGAAAGAAGCTTTCTGAGAAACTGCTCTGTGATGTGTGACTTCCACTCACAGAGTTACATCTGTATTTCGTGGAACTCTTTGCTAGCCTTATTTCTGTGGGATCTGAGAACAGATATTTCTGATCCCTTTGAAGGCTATACGGCCAGAGGAAATATCCTCCGATAACAAAGAGAAAGAAGCTTTCTGAGAAACTTCTTTGTGTTCTGTGAAATCATCTCACAGAGTTACAGCTTTTCCCTCAAGAAGCCTTTCGCTAAGACAGTTCTTTTGGAATTGGCATAGTGATATTTGGAAGCCCATAGAGGGCTATGGTGAAAAAGGAAATATCCTCAGAAGAAATCTGGAAAGAAGCTTTCTGAGAAACTGCTCTGTGATGTGTCACTTCCACTCACAGAGTTACATCTGTATTTCGTGGATCTCTTTGCTAGCCTTATTTCTGTGGAATCTGAGAACAGATATTTCTGATCCCTTTGAAGACTATAGGGCCAAAGGAAATAACCTCCGATAACAAAGAGAAAGAAGCTTTCTGAGAAACTTCTTTGTGTTCTGTGAAATCATCTCACAGAGTTACAGCTATCCCCTCAAGAAGCGTTTCGCAATATCATCAGATGAAATCTGGAAAGAAGCTTTCTGAGAAACTGCTTAGTGTTCTGTTAATTCATCTAACAGAGTTACCTCTGAATTTCGAGGATCTCTTTGCTAGCCTTATTTCTGTGGAATCTGAGAACAGATATTTCGGATCCCTTTGAATACTATAGGGCCAAAGGAAATATCCTCCGATAACAAAGAGAAAGAAGCTTTCTGAGAAACTTCTTTGTGTTCTGTTAAATCGTCTCACAGAGTTGCAGCTTTCCCCTCAAGAAGCCTTTCGCTAAGACAGTTCTTGTGGAATTGACAAAGTGATATTTGGAAGCCCATAGAGGTCTACGGTGAAAAAGGAAATATCCTCAGAAGAAATCTGGAAACAAGCTTTCTGAGAAACTGCTCTGTGATGTGTCACTTCCACTCACAGGGTTACATCTGTATTTCGTGGATCTCTTTGCTAGCCTTATTTCTGTGGAATCTGAGAACAGATATTTCGGATCCCTTTGAAGACTATAGGGCCAAAGGAAATATCCTCTGATAACAAAGGGAAAGAAGCTTTCTGAGAAACTTCTTTGTGTTCTGTGAAATCATCTCACAGAGTTACAGCTTTCCCCTCAAGAAGCCTTTCGCTAAGACAGTTCTTGTGGAATTGTCAAAGTGATATTTGGAAGCCCATAGAGGGCTATGGTGAAAAAGGAAATATCCTCAGATGAAATCTGGAAAGAAGCTTTCTGAGAAACTGCTCTGTGATGTGTGACTTCCACTCACAGAGTTACATCTGTATTTTGTGGAACTCTTTGCTAGCCTTATTTCTGTGGAATCTGAGAACAGATATTTCGGAACCCTTTGAAGACTATAGGGCCAAAGGAAATATCCTCCGGTAACAAAGAGAAACAAGCTTTCTAAGAAACTTCTTTGTGTTCTGTGAAATCATCTCACAGAGTTAAAGCTTTCCCCTCAAGAAGCCTTTCGCTAAGACAGTTCTTGTGGAATTGGCAAAGTGATATTTGGAAGCCCATAGAGGGCTATGGTGAAAAAGTAAATATCCTCAGATGAAATCTGGAAAGAAGGTTTCTGAGAAACTGCTCTGTGATGTGTGACTTCCACTCACAGAGTTACATCTGTATTTCGTGGATCTCTTTGCTAGCCTTATTTCTGTGGAATCTGAGAACAGATATTTCGGATCCCTTTGAAGGCTATAGGGCCATAAGAAATATCCTCCGATAAAAAAGAGAAAGAAGCTTTCTGAGAAACTTCTTTGTGTTCTGTGAAATCATCTCACAGAGTTACAGCTTTCCCCTCAAGAAGCCTTTTGCTAAGACAGTTCTTGTGGAATTGGCAAAGTGATATTTGGAAGCATATAGAAGGCTATGGTGAAAAAGGAAATATCCTCAGATGAAATCTGGAAAGAAGCTTTCTGAGAAACTGCTCTGTGATGTGTGACTTCCACTCCCAGAGTTACATCTGTATTTCGTGGATCTCTTTGCTAGCCTTATTTCTGTGGAATCTGAGAACAGATATTTCGGATCCCTTTGAAGACTATAGGGCCAAAGGAAATATCCCCCGATAACCAAGAGAAAGTAGCTTTCTGAGAAACTTCTTTGTGTTCTGTGAAATCATCTCACAGAGTTACAGCTTTCCCCTCAAGAAGCCTTTCGCTAAGACAGTTCTTGTGAAATTCGCAAAGTGATATTTGGAAGCCCATAGAGGGCTATGGTGAAAAAGGAAATATCCTCTGATGAAATCAGGAAAGAAGCTTTTTGAGAAACTGCTTAGTGTTCTGTTAATTCATCTCACAGAGTTACATCTATATTTCGTGGATCTCTTTGCTAGCCTTATTTCCGAGGTATCTGAGAACAGATATTTCGGTTCCCTTTGAAGACTATAGGGCCAAAGAAAATATCCTCCGATAACAGAGACAAGAAACTTTCTGAGAAACTTCTTTGTGTTCTGTGAAATCACCTCACAGAGTTACAGCTTTCCCCTCAAGAAGCCTTTCGCTAAGACAGTTCTTGTGGAATTGGCAAAGTGACGTTTGGAAGCCCTTAGAGGGCTATGGTGAAAAAGGAAATATCCTCAGATGAAATCTGGAAAGAAGCTTTCTGAGAAACTGCTAAGTGTTCTGTTAGTTCATCTCACAGAGTTACATCTGTATTTCGTGGATCTCTTTGCTAGCCTTATTTCTGTGGAATCTGAGAACAGATATTTCGGATCCCTTTGAAGACTATAGGGCCAAAGGAAATATCCTCCCCTAACAAAGAGAAAGAAGCTTTCTGAGAAACTTCTTTGTGTTCTGTGAAATCATCTCACAGAGCTACAGCTTTCCCCTCAAGAAGCCTTTCGCTAAGACAGTTCTTGTGGAAATGGCAAAGTGATATTTGGAAGCCCATAGAGGGCTATGGTGAAAAAGGAAATATCCTCAGATGAAATCTGGAAAGAAGCTTTCTGAGAAACTGCTCTGTGATGTGTGACTTCCACTCACAGAGTTACATCTGTATTTCGTGGAACTCTTTGCTAGCCTTATTTCTGTGGAATCTGAGAACAGATATTTCGGATCCCTTTGAAGACTATAGGGCCAAAGGAAATATCCTCCGATAACAAAGAGAAAGAAGCTTTCTGAGAAACTTCTTTGTGTTCTGTGAAATCATCTCACAGAGTTACAGCTTTCCCCTCAAGAAGCCTTTCGCTAAGACAGTTCTTGTGGAATTGGCAAAGTGACGTTTGGAAGCCCTTAGAGGGCTATGGTGAAAAAGGAAATATCCTCAGATGAAATCTGGAAAGAAGCTTTCTGAGAAACTGCTAAGTGTTCTGTTAATTCATCTCACAGAGTTACATCTGTATTTCGTGGATCTCTTTGCTAGCCTTATTTCTGTGGAATCTGAGAACAGATATTTCGGATCCTTTTGAAGACTATAGGGCCAGAGTAAATATCCTCCGATAACAAAGAGGAAGAAGCTTACTGAGAAACTTCTTCGTGTTCTGTGAAATCATCTCACAGAGTTACAGCTTTCCCCTCAAGAAGCCTTTCGTTAAGACAGTTCTTGTGGAATTGTCAAAGTGATATTTGGAAGCCCATAGAGGGCTATGGTGAAAAAGGAAATATCCTCAGATGAAATCTGGAAAGAAGCTTTCTGAGAAACTGCTTAGTGTTCTGTTAATTCATCTCACAGAGTTACATCTGTATTTCGTGGATCTCTTTGCTAGCCTTATTTCTGTGGAATCTGAGAACAGATATTTCGGATCCCTTTGAAGACTATAGGGCCAAAGGAAATATCCTCCGATAACAAATAGAAAGAAGCTTTCTGAGAAACTACTTTGTGTTCTGTGAAATCACCTCACAGAGTTACAGCTTTCCCCTCAAGAAGCCTTTCGCTAAGACAGTTCTTGTGGAATTGGCAAAGTGATATTTGGAAGCCCTTAGAGGGCTATGGTGAAAAAGGAAATATCCTCAGATGAAATCAGGAAAGAAGCTTTCTGAAAAACTGCTTAGTGTTCTGTTAATTCATCTCACAGAGTTACATCTGTATTTCGTGGATCTCTCTGCTAGCCTTATTTCTGTGGAATCTGAGAACAGATATTTCGGATCCCTTTGAAGACTATAGGGCCAAAGGAAATATCCTCCGATAACAAAGAGAAAGAAGCTTACTGAGAAACTTCTTTGTGTTCTGTGAAATCATCTCACAGAGTTACAGCTTTCCCCTCAAGAAGCCTTTCGCTAAGACAGTTCTTGTGGAATTGGCAAAGTGAAATTTGGAAGCCCATAGAGGGCTATGGTGAAAAAGGAAATATCCTCAGATGATATCTGGAAAGAAGCTTTCTGAGACACTGCTTAGTGTTCTGTTAATTCATGTCACAGAGTTACATCTGTATTTCGTGGATCTCTTTGCTAGCCTTATTTCTGTGGAATCTGAGAACAGATATTTCGGATCCCTTTGAAGACTATAGGGCCAAAGGAAATATCCTCCCCTAACAAAGAGAAAGAAGCTTTCTGAGAAACTTCTTTGTGTTCTGTGAAATCATCTCACAGAGCTACAGCTTTCCCCTCAAGAAGCCTTTCGCTAAGACAGTTCTTGTGGAAATGGCAAAGTGATATTTGGAAGCCCATAGAGGGCTATGGTGAAAAAGGAAATATCCTCAGATGAAATCTGGAAAGAAGCTTTCTGAGAAACTGCTCTGTGATGTGTGACTTCCACTCACAGAGTTACATCTGTATTTCGTGGAACTCTTTGCTAGCCTTATTTCTGTGGAATCTGAGAACAGATATTTCGGATCCCTTTGAAGACTATAGGGCCAAAGGAAATATCCTCCGATAACAAAGAGAAAGAAGCTTTCTGAGAAACTTCTTTGTGTTCTGTGAAATCATCTCACAGAGTTACAGCTTTCCCCTCAAGAAGCCTTTCGCTAAGACAGTTCTTGTGGAATTGGCAAAGTGATATTTGGAAGCCCATAGAGGGCTATGGTGAAAAAGGAAATATCCTCAGATGAAATCTGGAAAGAAGATTTCTGAGAAACTGCTTAGTGTTCTGTTAAGTCATCTCACAGAGTTACATCTGTATTTATTGCATCTCTTTGCTAGCCTTATTTCTGTGGAATCTGAGAACAGATATTTCGGATCCCTTTGAAGACTATAGTGCCAAAGGAAATATCCTCCGATAACAAAGAGAAAGACTTTCTGAGAAACTACTTTGTGTTCTGTGAAATCACCTCACAGAGTTACAGCTTTCCCCTCAAGAAGCCTTTCTCAAATACAGTTCTTGTGGAATTGGCAAAGTGACATTTGGAAGCCCATAGAGGGCTATGGTGAAAAAGGAAATATCCTCAGATGAAATCTGGAAAGAAGCTTTCTTTGAAACTGCTTAGTGTTCTGTTAATTCATCTCATAGAGTTACATCTGTGTTTCCTGGATCTCTTTGCTAGCCTTATTTCTGTGGAATCAGAGAACAGATATTTCGGATCCCTTTGAAGACTATAGGGCCAAAGAAAATATCCTCCGATAACAAAGAGAAAGAAGCTTTCTGAGAAAGTACTTTGTGTTCTGTGAAATCACCTCACAGAGTTACAGCTTTCCCCTCAAGAAGCCTTTCGCTAAGACAGTTCTTGTGGAATTGGCAAAGTGACATTTGGAAGCCCTGAGAGGGCTATGGTGAAAAAGGAAATATCCTCAGATGAAATCTGGAAACAAGCTTTCTGAGAAACTGCTCTGTGATGTGTGACTTCCACTCACAGAGTTACATCTGTATTTCGTGGATCTCTTTGCTAGCCTTATTTCTGTGGAATCAGAGAACAGATATTTCGGATCCCTTTGAAGACTACAGGGCCAAAGGAAATATCCTCCGATAACAAATAGAAAGAAGCTTTCTGAGAAACTTCTTTCTTTTACGTGAAATCATCTCCCAGAGTTACAGCTTTCCCCTCAAGAAGCCTTTCGCTAAGACAGTTCTTGTGGAATTGGAAAAGTGATATTTGGAAGCCCATAGTGGGCTATGGTGAAAAAGGAAATATCCTCAGATGAAATCTGGAAAGAAGCTATCTGAGAAACTGCTCTGTGATGTGGGACTTCCACTCACAGAGTTATATCTGTATTTCGTGGAACTCTTTGCTAGCCTTATTTCTGTGGAATCTGGGAACAGATATTTCGGATCCCTTTGAAGACTATAGGGCCAAAGGAAATATCCTCCGATAACAAAGAGAAAGAAGCGTTCTGAGAAACTTCTTGGTGTTCTGTGAAATCATCTCACAGAGTTACAGCTTTCCCCTCAAGAAGCCATTCGCGAAGACTGTTCTTGTGGAATTGGCAAAGTGACATTTGGAAGCCCATAGAGGGCTATGGTGAAAAAGGAAATATCCTCAGATGAAATCTGGAAAGAAGATTTCTGAGAAACTGCTTAGTGTTCTGTTAATTCATCTCACAGAGTTACATCTGTGTTTCGTGGATCTCTTTGCTAGCCTTATTTCTGTGGAAAATGAGAACAGATATTTCGGATCCCTTTGAAGACTATAGGGCCAAAGAAAATATCCTCCGATAACAAAGAGAAAGAAGCTTTCTGAGAAACTGCTTTGTGTTCTGTGAAATCACCTCACAGAGTTACAGCTTTCCCCTCAAGAAGCCTTTTGCTAAGACAGTTCTTGTGGAATTGGCAAAGTGACATTTGGAAGCCCTGAGAGGGCTATGGTGAAAAAGGAAATATCCTCAGATTAAATCTGGAAAGAAGCTTTCTGAGAAACTGCTTTGTGATGTGTGACTTCCACTCACAGAGTTACATCTGTATTTCGTGGATCTCTTTGCTAGCCTAATTTTGTGGAATCTGAGAACAGATATTTTGGATCCCTTTGAAGACTATAGGGCCAGAGGAAATATCCTCCGATTACAAAGAGGAAGAAGATTACTGAGAAACTTCTTTGTGTTGTGTGAAATCATCTCACAGAGTTACAGCTTTCCCCTAAAGAAGCCTTTCGCTAAGACAGTTCTTGTGGAATTGGCAAAGTGATATTTGGAAGCCCATAGGGGGCTACGGTGAAAAAGGAAATATCCTCAGATGAAATCTGGAAAGAAGCTTTCTGAGAAACTGCTCTGTGATGTGTGACTTCCACTCCCAGAGTTACATCTGTATTTCGTGGATCTCTTTGCTAGCCTTATTTCTGTGGAATCTGAGAACAGATATTTCGGATCCCTTTGAAGACTATAGGGCCAAAGGAAATATCACCCGATAACAAAGAGAAAGTAGCTTTCTGAGAAACTTCTTTGTGTTCTGTGAAATCATCTCACTGAGTTACAGCTTTCCCCTCAAGAAGCCTTTCGCTAAGACAGTTCTTGTGGAATTGGCAAAGTGATATTTGGAAGCCCATAGAGGGCTATGGTGAAAAAGGAAATATCCTCAGATGAAATCAGGAAAGAAGCTTTCTGAAAAACTGCTTAGTGTTCTGTTAATTCATCTCACAGAGTTACATCTGTATTTCGTGGATCTCTCTGCTAGCCTTATTTCTGTGGAATCTGAGAACAGATATTTCGGATCCCTTTGAAGACTATAGGGCCAAAGGAAATATCCTCCGATAACAAAGAGAAAGAAGCTTACTGAGAAACTTCTTTGTGTTCTGTGAAATCATCTCACAGAGTTACAGCTTTCCCCTCAAGAAGCCTTTCGCTAAGACAGTTCTTGTGGAATTGGCAAAGTGAAATTTGGAAGCCCATAGAGGGCTATGGTGAAAAAGGAAATATCCTCAGATGATATCTGGAAAGAAGCTTTCTGAGACACTGCTTAGTGTTCTGTTAATTCATGTCACAGAGTTACATCTGTATTTCGTGGATCTCTTTGCTAGCCTTATTTCTGTGGAATCTGAGAACAGATATTTCGGATCCCTTTGAAGACTATAGGGCCAAAGGAAATATCCTCCCCTAACAAAGAGAAAGAAGCTTTCTGAGAAACTTCTTTGTGTTCTGTGAAATCATCTCACAGAGCTACAGCTTTCCCCTCAAGAAGCCTTTCGCTAAGACAGTTCTTGTGGAAATGGCAAAGTGATATTTGGAAGCCCATAGAGGGCTATGGTGAAAAAGGAAATATCCTCAGATGAAATCTGGAAAGAAGCTTTCTGAGAAACTGCTCTGTGATGTGTGACTTCCACTCACAGAGTTACATCTGTATTTCGTGGAACTCTTTGCTAGCCTTATTTCTGTGGAATCTGAGAACAGATATTTCGGATCCCTTTGAAGACTATAGGGCCAAAGGAAATATCCTCCGATAACAAAGAGAAAGAAGCTTTCTGAGAAACTTCTTTGTGTTCTGTGAAATCATCTCACAGAGTTACAGCTTTCCCCTCAAGAAGCCTTTCGCTAAGACAGTTCTTGTGGAATTGGCAAAGTGATATTTGGAAGCCCATAGAGGGCTATGGTGAAAAAGGAAATATCCTCAGATGAAATCTGGAAAGAAGATTTCTGAGAAACTGCTTAGTGTTCTGTTAAGTCATCTCACAGAGTTACATCTGTATTTATTGCATCTCTTTGCTAGCCTTATTTCTGTGGAATCTGAGAACAGATATTTCGGATCCCTTTGAAGACTATAGTGCCAAAGGAAATATCCTCCGATAACAAAGAGAAAGACTTTCTGAGAAACTACTTTGTGTTCTGTGAAATCACCTCACAGAGTTACAGCTTTCCCCTCAAGAAGCCTTTCTCAAATACAGTTCTTGTGGAATTGGCAAAGTGACATTTGGAAGCCCATAGAGGGCTATGGTGAAAAAGGAAATATCCTCAGATGAAATCTGGAAAGAAGCTTTCTTTGAAACTGCTTAGTGTTCTGTTAATTCATCTCATAGAGTTACATCTGTGTTTCCTGGATCTCTTTGCTAGCCTTATTTCTGTGGAATCAGAGAACAGATATTTCGGATCCCTTTGAAGACTATAGGGCCAAAGAAAATATCCTCCGATAACAAAGAGAAAGAAGCTTTCTGAGAAAGTACTTTGTGTTCTGTGAAATCACCTCACAGAGTTACAGCTTTCCCCTCAAGAAGCCTTTCGCTAAGACAGTTCTTGTGGAATTGGCAAAGTGACATTTGGAAGCCCTGAGAGGGCTATGGTGAAAAAGGAAATATCCTCAGATGAAATCTGGAAACAAGCTTTCTGAGAAACTGCTCTGTGATGTGTGACTTCCACTCACAGAGTTACATCTGTATTTCGTGGATCTCTTTGCTAGCCTTATTTCTGTGGAATCAGAGAACAGATATTTCGGATCCCTTTGAAGACTACAGGGCCAAAGGAAATATCCTCCGATAACAAATAGAAAGAAGCTTTCTGAGAAACTTCTTTCTTTTACGTGAAATCATCTCCCAGAGTTACAGCTTTCCCCTCAAGAAGCCTTTCGCTAAGACAGTTCTTGTGGAATTGGCAAAGTGATATTTGGAAGCCCATAGTGGGCTATGGTGAAAAAGGAAATATCCTCAGATGAAATCTGGAAAGAAGCTATCTGAGAAACTGCTCTGTGATGTGGGACTTCCACTCACAGAGTTATATCTGTATTTCGTGGAACTCTTTGCTAGCCTTATTTCTGTGGAATCTGGGAACAGATATTTCGGATCCCTTTGAAGACTATAGGGCCAAAGGAAATATCCTCCGATAACAAAGAGAAAGAAGCGTTCTGAGAAACTTCTTGGTGTTCTGTGAAATCATCTCACAGAGTTACAGCTTTCCCCTCAAGAAGCCATTCGCGAAGACTGTTCTTGTGGAATTGGCAAAGTGACATTTGGAAGCCCATAGAGGGCTGTGGTGAAAAAGGAAATATCCTCAGATGAAATCTGGAAAGAAGATTTCTGAGAAACTGCTTAGTGTTCTGTTAATTCATCTCACAGAGTTACATCTGTGTTTCGTGGATCTCTTTGCTAGCCTTATTTCTGTGGAATCTGAGAACAGATATTTCGGATCCCTTTGAAGACTATAGGGCCAAAGAAAATATCCTCCGATAACAAAGAGAAAGAAGCTTTCTGAGAAACTGCTTTGTGTTCTGTGAAATCACCTCACAGAGTTACAGCTTTCCCCTCAAGAAGCCTTTTGCTAAGACAGTTCTTGTGGAATTGGCAAAGTGACATTTGGAAGCCCTGAGAGGGCTATGGTGAAAAAGGAAATATCCTCAGATTAAATCTGGAAAGAAGCTTTCTGAGAAACTGCTTTGTGATGTGTGACTTCCACTCACAGAGTTACATCTGTATTTCGTGGATCTCTTTGCTAGCCTAATTTTGTGGAATCTGAGAACAGATATTTTGGATCCCTTTGAAGACTATAGGGCCAGAGGAAATATCCTCCGATTACAAAGAGGAAGAAGATTACTGAGAAACTTCTTTGTGTTGTGTGAAATCATCTCACAGAGTTACAGCTTTCCCCTAAAGAAGCCTTTCGCTAAGACAGTTCTTGTGGAATTGGCAAAGTGATATTTGGAAGCCCATAGGGGGCTACGGTGAAAAAGGAAATATCCTCAGATGAAATCTGGAAAGAAGCTTTCTGAGAAACTGCTCTGTGATGTGTGACTTCCACTCCCAGAGTTACATCTGTATTTCGTGGATCTCTTTGCTAGCCTTATTTCTGTGGAATCTGAGAACAGATATTTCGGATCCCTTTGAAGACTATAGGGCCAAAGGAAATATCACCCGATAACAAAGAGAAAGTAGCTTTCTGAGAAACTTCTTTGTGTTCTGTGAAATCATCTCACTGAGTTACAGCTTTCCCCTCAAGAAGCCTTTCGCTAAGACAGTTCTTGTGAAATTCGCAAAGTGATATTTGGAAGCCCATAGAGGGCTATGGTGAAAAAGGAAATATCCTCAGATGAAATCAGGAAAGAAGCTTTTTGAGAAACTGCTTAGTGTTCTGTTAATTCATCTCACAGAGTTACATCTGTATTTCGTGGATCTCTTTGCTAGCCTTATTTCGGAGGAATCTGAGAAGAGATATTTCGGTTCCCTTTGAAGACTATAGGGCCAAAGGAAATATCCTCCGATAACTGAGACAAGAAACTTTCTGAGAAACTTCTTTGTGTTCTGTGAAATCATCTCACAGAGTTACAGCTTTCACCTCAAGAAGCCTTTCGCTAAGACAGTTCTTGTGGAATTGTCAAAGTGATATTTGGAAGCCCATAGAGGGCTATGGTGAAAAAGGAAATATCCTCAGATGAAATCTGGAAAAAAGCTTTCTGAGAAACTGCTTAGTGTTCTGTTAATTCATCTCACAGAGTTACATCTGTATTTCGTGGATCTCATTGCTAGCCTTATTTCTGTGGAATCTGAGAACAGATATTTCGGATCCCTTTGAAGACTGTAGGGCCAAAGGAAATAACCTCCGATAACAAAGAGAAAGAAGCTTTCTGAGAAACTTCTTTGTGTTCTGTGAAATCATCTCACAGAGTTACAGCTATCCCCTCAAGAATCCTTTCGCAATATCATCAGATGAAATCTGGAAAGAAACTTTCTGAGAAACAGCTTAGTGTTCTGTTAATTCATCTAACAGAGTTACCTCTGAATTTCGAGGATCCCTTTGCTAGCCTTATTTCTGTGGAATCTGAGAACAGATATTTCGGATCCCTTTGAAGACTATAGGGACAAAGGAAATATCCTCCGATACAAAGAGAAAGAAGCTTTCTGAGAAACTTCTTTGTGTTCTGTGAAATCATCTCACAGAGTTACAGCTTTCCCCTCAAGAAGGCTTTCGCTAAGACAGTTCTTGTAGAATTGTCAAAGTGATATTTGGAAGCCCATAGAGGGCTATGGTGAAAAAGGAAATATCCTCAGATGAAATCTGGAAAGAAGCTTTCTGAGAAACGGCTCAGTGTTCTGTTAATTCATCTCACAGAGTTACATCTGTGTTTCGATTATCTCATTGCTAGCCTTATTTCTGTGGAATCTGAGAACAGATATTTCGGATCCCTTTGAATACTATAGGGCCAAAGGAAATATCCTCCGATAACAAAGAGAAAGAAGCTTTCTGAGAAACTAATTTGTGTTCTGTGAAATCGTCTCACAGAGTTACAGCTTTCCCCTCAGGAAGCCTTTCGCTAAGACAGTTCTTGTGGAATTGGCAAAGTGATATTTGGAAGCCCATGGAGGGCTATGGTGAAAAAGGAAACATCCTCAGATGAAATCTGGAAAGAAGCTTTCTGAGAAACTGCTCTGTGATGTGTGACTTCCACTCACAGAGTTACATCTGTATTTCGTGGTTCTCTTTGCTAGCGTTATTTCTGTGGAATATGAGAATAGAGATTTCGGATCGCTTTGAAGAATATAGGGAAAAAGGAAATATCCTCCGATTACAAAGAGAAAGAAGCTTTCTGAGAAACTTCTTTGTGTTCTGTGAAATCATCTCACAAAGTTACAGCTTTCCCCTCAAGAAGCCTTTCGCTAAGACAGTTCTTGTGGAATTGTCAAAGTGATATTTGGAAGCCCATAGAGGGCTATGGTGAAAAAGGAAATATCCTCAGATGAAATCTGGAAAGAAGCTTTCTGAGAAACTGCTTAGTGTTCTGTTAATTCATCTCACAGAGTTACATCTGTATTTCGTGGATCTCTTTGCTAGCCTTATTTCTGTGGAATCTGAGAACAGATATTTCAGATCCCTTTGAAGACGATAGGGCCAAAGGAAATATCCTCCGATACCAAAGAGAAAGAATCTTTCTGAGAAACTACTTTGTGTTCTGTGAAATCACCTCACAGAGTTACAGCTTTCCCCTCAAGAAGCCTTTCGCTAAGACAGTTCTTTTGGAATTGGCAAAGTGACATTTGGAAGCCTTTAGAGGGCTATGGTGAAAAAGGAAATATCCTCAGATGAAATCAGGAAAGAAGCTTTCTGAGACACTGCTTAGTGTTCTGTTAATTCATGTCACAGAGTTACATCTGTATTTCGTGGATCTCTTTGCTAGCCTTATTTCTGTGGAATCTGAGAACAGATATTTCGGATCCCTTTGAAGACTATAGGGCCAAAGGAAATATCCTCTGATAACAAAGAGAAAGAAGCTTTCTGAGAAACTTCTTTGTGTTCTGTGAAATCATCTCACAGAGTTACAGCTTTCCCCTCAAGAAGCCTTTCGCTAAGACAGTTCTTGTGGAATTGTCAAAGTGATATTTGGAAGCCCATAGAGGGCTATGTTGAAAAAGGAAATATCCTCAGATGAAATCTGGAAAGAAGCTTTCTGAGAAACTGCTTAGTGTTCTGTTAATTCATCTCACAGAGTTACATCTGTGTTTCGTGGATCTCTTTGCTAGCCTTATTTCTGTGGAATCTGAGAACAGATATTTCCGATCCCTTTGAAGACTATAGGGCCAAAGAAAATATCCTCCGATAACAAAGAGAAAGAAGCTTTCTGAGAAACTACTTTGTGTTCTGTGAAATCACCTCACAGAGTTACAGCTTTCCCCTCAAGAAGCCTTTCGCTAAGACAGTTCTTGTGGAATTGGCAAAGTGACATTTGGAAGCCCTGAGAGGGCTAAGGTGAAAAAGGAAATATCCTCAGATGAAATCTGAAAAGAAGATTTCTGAGAAACTGCTCTGTGATGTGTGACTTCCACTCACAGAGCTACATCTGTATTTCGTGGATCTCTTTGCTAGACTTATTTCTGTGGAATCTGAGAACAGATATTTTGGATCCCTTTGAAGACTATAGGGCCAGAGGAAATATTCTCCGATAACAGAGAGGAAGAAGATTTCTGAGAAACTTCTTTGTGTTCTGTGAAATCATCTCACAGAGTTACAGCTTTCCCCTCAAGAAGCCTTTCGCTAAGACAGTTCTTGTGGAATTGGCAAAGTGATATTTGGAAGCCCATAGAGGGCTATGGTGAAAAAGTAAATATCCTCAGATGAAATCTGGAAAGAAGGTTTCTGAGAAACTGCTCTGTGATGTGTGACTTCCACTCACAGAGCTACATCTGTATTTCGTGGATCTCTTTGCTAGACTTATTTCTGTGGAATCTGAGAACAGATATTTCGGATCCCTTTGAAGACTATAGGGCCATAGGAAATATTCTCCGATAACAGAGAGGAAGAAGATTTCTGAGAAACTTCTTTGTGTTCTGTGAAATCATCTCACAGAGTTACAGCTTTCCCCTCAAGAAGCCTTTCGCTAAGACAGTTCTTGTGGAATTGGCAAAGTGATATTTGGAAGCCCATAGAGGGCTATGGTGAAAAAGGAAATATCCTCAGATGAAATCTGGAAAGAAGCTTTCTCAGAAACTGCTTAGTGTTCTGTTAATTCATCTCACAGAGTTACATCTGTGTTTCCTGGATCTCTTTGCTAGCCTTATTTCTGTGGAATCAGAAAACAGATATTTCGGATCCCTTTGAAGACTATAGGGCCAGAGTAAATATCCTCCGATAACAAAGAGAAAGAAGCTTTCTGAGAAACTACTTTGTGTTCTGTGAAATCACCTCACAGAGTTACAGCTTTCCCCTCAAGAAGGCTTTCGCTGAGACAGTTCTTGTGGAATTGGCAAAGTGACTTTTGGAAGCCCTGAGAGGGCTATGGTGAAAAAGGAAATATCCTCAGATGAAATCTGGAAAGAAGCTTTCTGAGAAACTACTCTGTGATGTGTGACTTCCACTCACAGAGTTACATCTGTATTTCGTGGATCTCTTTGATAGCCTTATTTCTGTGGAATCTGAGAACAGATATTTCGGATCCCTTTGAAGACTATAGGGCCAGAGGAAATATTCTCTGATAACAAAGAAGGAGAAGATTTCTGAGAAACATCTTTGTGTTCTTTGAAATCATCTCACAGAGTTACATCTTTCCCCTCAAGAAGCCTTTCGCTAAGACAGTTCTTGTGGAATTGGCAAAGTGATATTTGGAAGCCCATAGAGGGCTATGGTGAAAAAGGAAATATCCTCAGATGAAATCTGGAAAGAAGCATTCTGAGAAACTGCTTAGTGTTCTGTTAATTCATTTCACAGAGTTACATCTGTATTTCGTGGATCTCTTTGCTAGCCTTATTTCTGTGGAATCTGAGAACAGATATTTCGGATCCCTTTGAAGACTATAGGGCCAAAGGAAATAACCTCCGATAACAAAGAGAAAGAAGCTTTCTGAGAAACTTCTTTGTGTTCTGTGAAATCATCTCACAGAGTTACAGCTATCCCCTCAAGAAGCGTTTCGCAATATCATCAGATGAAATCTGGAAAGAAGCTTTCTGAGAAACTGCTTAGTGTTCTGTTAATTCATCTAACAGAGTTACCTCTGAATTTCGAGGATCTCTTTGCTAGCCTTATTTCTGTGGAATCTGAGAACAGATATTTCGGATCCCTTTGAATACTATAGGGCCAAAGGAAATATCCCCCGATAACAAAGAGAAAGTAGCTTTCTGAGAAACTTCTTTGTGTTCTGTGAAATCATCTCACAGAGTAAAAGCTTTCCCCTCAAGAAGCCTTTCGCTAAGACAGTTCTTGTGGAATTGGCAAAGTGATATTTGGAAGCCCATAGAGGGCTATGGTGAAAAAGTAAATATCCTCAGATGAAATCTGGAAAGAAGGTTTCTGAGAAACTGCTCTGTGATGTGTGACTTCCACTCACAGAGTTACATCTGTATTTCGTGGATCTCTTTGCTAGCCTTATTTCTGTGGAATCTGAGAACAGATATTTCGGATCCCTTTGAAGGCTATAGGGCCATAGGAAATATCCTCCGATAAAAAAGAGAAAGAAGGTTTCTGAGAAACTTCTTTGTGTTCTGTGAAATCATCTCACAGAGTTACAGCTTTCCCCTCAAGAAGCCTTTCGCTAAGACAGTTCTTGTGGAATTGGCAAAGTGACGTTTGGAAGCCCTTAGAGGGCTATGGTGAAAAAGGAAATATCCTCAGATGAAATCTGGAAAGAAGCTTTCTGAGAAACTGCTAAGTGTTCTGTTAATTCATGTCACAGAGTTACATCTGTATTTCTTGCATCTCTTTGCTAGCCTTATTTCTGTGGAATCTGAGAACAGATATTTCGGATCCCTTTGAAGACTATAGTGCCAAAGGAAATATCCTCCGATAACAAAGAGAAAGACTTTCTGAGAAACTACTTTGTGTTCTGTGAAATCACCTCACAGAGTTACAGCTTTCCCCTCAAGAAGCCTTTCTCAAAGACAGTTCTTGTGGAATTGGCAAAGTGACATTTGGAAGCACATAGAGGGCTATGGTGAAAAAGGAAATATCCTCAGATGAAATCTGGAAAGAAGCTTTCTTTGAAACTGCTTAGTGTTCTGTTAATTCATCTCATAGAGTTACATCTGTGTTTCCTGGATCTCTTTGCTAGCCTTATTTCTGTGGAATCAGAGAACAGATATTTCGGATCCCTTTGAAGACTATAGGGCCAAAGAAAATATCCTCCGATAACAAAGAGAAAGAAGCTTTCTGAGAAAGTACTTTGTGTTCTGTGAAATCACCTCACAGAGTTACAGCTTTCCCCTCAAGAAGCCTTTCGCTAAGACAGTTCTTGTGGAATTGGCAAAGTGACATTTGGAAGCCCTGAGAGGGCTATGGTGAAAAAGGAAATATCCTCAGATGAAATCTGGAAACAAGCTTTCTGAGAAACTGCTCTGTGATGTGTGACTTCCACTCACAGAGTTACATCTGTATTTCGTGGATCTCTTTGCTAGCCTTATTTCTGTGGAATCTGAGAACAGATATTTTGGATCCCTTTGAAGGCTATAGGGCCAGATTAAATATTCTCCGATAACAAAGAGGAAGAAGATATCTGAGAAACTTCTTTGTGTTCTGTGAAATCATCTCACAGAGTTACAGCTTTCCCCTCAAGAAGCCTTTCGCTAAGACAGTTCTTGTGGAATTGGCAAAGTGATATTTGGAAGCCCATAGAGGGCTATGGTGAAAAAGGAAATATCCTCAGATGAAATCTGGAAAGAAGCATTCTGAGAAACTGCTCTGTGATGTGTGACTTCCACTCCCAGAGTTACATCTGTATTTCGTGGATCTCTTTGCTAGCCTTATTTCTGTGGAATCTGAGAACAGATATTTCGGATCCCTTTGAAGACTATAGGGCCAAAGGAAATAACACCCGATAACAAAGAGAAAGTAGCTTTCTGAGAAACTTCTTTGTGTTCTGTGAAATCATCTCACTGAGTTACAGCTTTCCCCTCAAGAAGCCTTTCGCTAAGACAGTTCATGTGAAATTCGCAAAGTGATATTTGGAAGCCCATAGAGGGCTATGGTGAAAAAGGAAATATCCTCAGATGAAATCAGGAAAGAAGCTTTTTGAGAAACTGCTTAGTGTTCTGTTAATTCATCTCACAGAGTTACATCTGTATTTCGTGGATCTCTTTGCTAGCCTTATTTCGGAGGAATCTGAGAAGAGATATTTCGGTTCCCTTTGAAGACTATAGGGCCAAAGGAAATATCCTCCGATAACTGAGACAAGAAACTTTCTGAGAAACTTCTTTGTGTTCTGTGAAATCATCTCACAGAGTTACAGCTTTCCCCTCAAGAAGCCTTTCGGTAAGACAGTTCTTGTGGAATTGTCAAAGTGATATTTGGAAGCCCATAGAGGGCTATGGTGAAAAAGGAAATATCCTCAGATGAAATCTGGAAAGAAGCTTTCTGAGAAACTGCTTAGTGTTCTGTCAATTCATCTCACAGAGTTACATCTGTATTTCGTGGATCTCTTTGCTAGCCTTATTTCTGTGGAATCTGAGAACAGATATTTCGGATCCCTTTGAAGACTATAGGGCCAAAGGAAATAACCTCCGATAACAAAGAGAAAGAAGCTTTCTGAGAAACTTCTTTGTGTTCTGTGAAATCATCTCACAGAGTTACAGCTATCCCCTCAAGAATCCTTTCGCAATATCATCAGATGAAATCTGGAAAGAAACTTTCTGAGAAACTGCTTAGTGTTCTGTTAATTCATCTAACAGAGTTACCTCTGAATTTCGAGGATCTCTTTGCTAGCCTTATTTCTGTGGAATCTGAGAACAGATATTTCGGATCCCTTTGAAGACTATAGGGACAAAGGAAATATCCTCCGATACAAAGAGAAAGAAGCTTTCTGAGAAACTTCTTTGTGTTCTGTGAAATCATCTCACAGAGTTACAGCTTTCCCCTCAAGAAGGCTTTCGCTAAGACAGTTCTTGTAGAATTGTCAAAGTGATATTTGGAAGCCCATAGAGGGCTATGGTGAAAAAGGAAATATCCTCAGATGAAATCTGGAAAGAAGCTTTCTCAGAAACTGCTTAGTGTTCTGTTAATTCATCTCACAGAGTTACATCTGTGTTTCCTGGATCTCTTTGCTAGCCTTATTTCTGTGGAATCAGAAAACAGATATTTCGGATCCCTTTGAAGACTATAGGGCCAGAGTAAATATCCTCCGATAACAAAGAGAAAGAAGCTTTCTGAGAAACTACTTTGTGTTCTGTGAAATCACCTCACAGAGTTACAGCTTTCCCCTCAAGAAGCCTTTCGCTAAGACAGTTCTTGTGGAATTGGCAAAGTGACTTTTGGAAGCCCTGAGAGGGCTATGGTGAAAAAGGAAATATCCTCAGATGAAATCTGGAAAGAAGCTTTCTGAGAAACTACTCTGTGATGTGTGACTTCCACTCACAGAGTTACATCTGTATTTCGTGGATCTCTTTGATAGCCTTATTTCTGTGGAATCTGAGAACAGATATTTCGGATCCCTTTGAAGACTATAGGGCCAGAGGAAATATTCTCTGATAACAAAGAAGGAGAAGATTTCTGAGAAACATCTTTGTGTTCTTTGAAATCATCTCACAGAGTTACATCTTTCCCCTCAAGAAGCCTTTCGCTAAGACAGTTCTTGTGGAATTGGCAAAGTGATATTTGGAAGCCCATAGAGGGCTATGGTGAAAAAGGAAATATCCTCAGATGAAATCTGGAAAGAAGCATTCTGAGAAACTGCTTAGTGTTCTGTTAATTCATTTCACAGAGTTACATCTGTATTTCGTGGATCTCTTTGCTAGCCTTATTTCTGTGGAATCTGAGAACAGATATTTCGGATCCCTTTGAAGACTATAGGGCCAAAGGAAATAACCTCCGATAACAAAGAGAAAGAAGCTTTCTGAGAAACTTCTTTGTGTTCTGTGAAATCATCTCACAGAGTTACAGCTATCCCCTCAAGAAGCGTTTCGCAATATCATCAGATGAAATCTGGAAAGAAGCTTTCTGAGAAACTGCTTAGTGTTCTGTTAATTCATCTAACAGAGTTACCTCTGAATTTCGAGGATCTCTTTGCTAGCCTTATTTCTGTGGAATCTGAGAACAGATATTTCGGATCCCTTTGAATACTATAGGGCCAAAGGAAATATCCCCCGATAACAAAGAGAAAGTAGCTTTCTGAGAAACTTCTTTGTGTTCTGTGAAATCATCTCACAGAGTAAAAGCTTTCCCCTCAAGAAGCCTTTCGCTAAGACAGTTCTTGTGGAATTGGCAAAGTGATATTTGGAAGCCCATAGAGGGCTATGGTGAAAAAGTAAATATCCTCAGATGAAATCTGGAAAGAAGGTTTCTGAGAAACTGCTCTGTGATGTGTGACTTCCACTCACAGAGTTACATCTGTATTTCGTGGATCTCTTTGCTAGCCTTATTTCTGTGGAATCTGAGAACAGATATTTCGGATCCCTTTGAAGGCTATAGGGCCATAGGAAATATCCTCCGATAAAAAAGAGAAAGAAGGTTTCTGAGAAACTTCTTTGTGTTCTGTGAAATCATCTCACAGAGTTACAGCTTTCCCCTCAAGAAGCCTTTCGCTAAGACAGTTCTTGTGGAATTGGCAAAGTGACGTTTGGAAGCCCTTAGAGGGCTATGGTGAAAAAGGAAATATCCTCAGATGAAATCTGGAAAGAAGCTTTCTGAGAAACTGCTAAGTGTTCTGTTAATTCATGTCACAGAGTTACATCTGTATTTCTTGCATCTCTTTGCTAGCCTTATTTCTGTGGAATCTGAGAACAGATATTTCGGATCCCTTTGAAGACTATAGTGCCAAAGGAAATATCCTCCGATAACAAAGAGAAAGACTTTCTGAGAAACTACTTTGTGTTCTGTGAAATCACCTCACAGAGTTACAGCTTTCCCCTCAAGAAGCCTTTCTCAAAGACAGTTCTTGTGGAATTGGCAAAGTGACATTTGGAAGCACATAGAGGGCTATGGTGAAAAAGGAAATATCCTCAGATGAAATCTGGAAAGAAGCTTTCTTTGAAACTGCTTAGTGTTCTGTTAATTCATCTCATAGAGTTACATCTGTGTTTCCTGGATCTCTTTGCTAGCCTTATTTCTGTGGAATCAGAGAACAGATATTTCGGATCCCTTTGAAGACTATAGGGCCAAAGAAAATATCCTCCGATAACAAAGAGAAAGAAGCTTTCTGAGAAAGTACTTTGTGTTCTGTGAAATCACCTCACAGAGTTACAGCTTTCCCCTCAAGAAGCCTTTCGCTAAGACAGTTCTTGTGGAATTGGCAAAGTGACATTTGGAAGCCCTGAGAGGGCTATGGTGAAAAAGGAAATATCCTCAGATGAAATCTGGAAACAAGCTTTCTGAGAAACTGCTCTGTGATGTGTGACTTCCACTCACAGAGTTACATCTGTATTTCGTGGATCTCTTTGCTAGCCTTATTTCTGTGGAATCTGAGAACAGATATTTTGGATCCCTTTGAAGGCTATAGGGCCAGATTAAATATTCTCCGATAACAAAGAGGAAGAAGATATCTGAGAAACTTCTTTGTGTTCTGTGAAATCATCTCACAGAGTTACAGCTTTCCCCTCAAGAAGCCTTTCGCTAAGACAGTTCTTGTGGAATTGGCAAAGTGATATTTGGAAGCCCATAGAGGGCTATGGTGAAAAAGGAAATATCCTCAGATGAAATCTGGAAAGAAGCATTCTGAGAAACTGCTCTGTGATGTGTGACTTCCACTCCCAGAGTTACATCTGTATTTCGTGGATCTCTTTGCTAGCCTTATTTCTGTGGAATCTGAGAACAGATATTTCGGATCCCTTTGAAGACTATAGGGCCAAAGGAAATAACCTCCGATAACAAAGAGAAAGAAGCTTTCTGAGAAACTTCTTTGTGTTCTGTGAAATCATCTCACAGAGTTACAGCTATCCCCTCAAGAATCCTTTCGCAATATCATCAGATGAAATCTGGAAAGAAACTTTCTGAGAAACTGCTTAGTGTTCTGTTAATTCATCTAACAGAGTTACCTCTGAATTTCGAGGATCTCTTTGCTAGCCTTATTTCTGTGGAATCTGAGAACAGATATTTCGGATCCCTTTGAAGACTATAGGGACAAAGGAAATATCCTCCGATACAAAGAGAAAGAAGCTTTCTGAGAAACTTCTTTGTGTTCTGTGAAATCATCTCACAGAGTTACAGCTTTCCCCTCAAGAAGGCTTTCGCTAAGACAGTTCTTGTAGAATTGTCAAAGTGATATTTGGAAGCCCATAGAGGGCTATGGTGAAAAAGGAAATATCCTCAGATGAAATCTGGAAAGAAGCTTTCTGAGAAACTGCTCAGTGTTCTGTTAATTCATCTCAGAGAGTTACATCTGTGTTTCGATTATCTCATTGCTAGCCTTATTTCTGTGGAATCTGAGAACAGATATTTCGGATCCCTTTGAATACTATAGGGCCAAAGGAAATATCCTCCGATAACAAAGAGAAAGAAGCTTTCTGAGAAACTTCTTTGTGTTCTTTGAAATCGTCTCACAGTGTTACAGCTTTCCCCTCAAGAAGCCTTTCGCTAAGACAGTTCTTGTGGAATTGGCAAAGTGATATTTGGAAGCCCATGGAGGGCTACGGTGAAAAAGGAAACATCCTCAAATGAAATCTGGAAAGAAGCTTTCTGAGAAACTGCTCTGTGATGTGTGACTTCCACTCACAGAGTTACATCTGTATTTCGTGGTTCTCTTTGCTAGCGTTATTTCTGTGCAATCTGAGAATAGATATTTCGGATCGCTTTGAAGAATATAGGGAAAAAGGAAATATCCTCCGATTACAAAGAGAAAGAAGCTTTCTGAGAAACTTCTTTGTGTTCTGTGAAATCATCTCAGAGTTACAGCTTTCACCTCAAGAAGCCTTTCGCTAAGACAGTTCTTGTGGAATTGTCAAAGTGATATTTGGAAGCCCATAGAGGGCTATGGTGAAAAAGGAAATATCCTCAGATGAAATCTGGAAAGAAGCTTTCTGAGAAACTGCTCTGTGATGTGTGACTTCCACTCACAGAGTTACATCTGTATTTCGTGGAACTCTTTGCTAGCCTTATTTCTGTGGGATCTGAGAACAGATATTTCTGATCCCTTTGAAGGCTATACGGCCAGAGGAAATATCCTCCGATAACAAAGAGAAAGAAGCTTTCTGAGAAACTTCTTTGTGTTCTGTGAAATCATCTCACAGAGTTACAGCTTTTCCCTCAAGAAGCCTTTCGCTAAGACAGTTCTTTTGGAATTGGCATAGTGATATTTGGAAGCCCATAGAGGGCTATGGTGAAAAAGGAAATATCCTCAGAAGAAATCTGGAAAGAAGCTTTCTGAGAAACTGCTCTGTGATGTGTCACTTCCACTCACAGAGTTACATCTGTATTTCGTGGATCTCTTTGCTAGCCTTATTTCTGTGGAATCTGAGAACAGATATTTCTGATCCCTTTGAAGACTATAGGGCCAAAGGAAATAACCTCCGATAACAAAGAGAAAGAAGCTTTCTGAGAAACTTCTTTGTGTTCTGTGAAATCATCTCACAGAGTTACAGCTATCCCCTCAAGAAGCGTTTCGCAATATCATCAGATGAAATCTGGAAAGAAGCTTTCTGAGAAACTGCTTAGTGTTCTGTTAATTCATCTAACAGAGTTACCTCTGAATTTCGAGGATCTCTTTGCTAGCCTTATTTCTGTGGAATCTGAGAACAGATATTTCGGATCCCTTTGAATACTATAGGGCCAAAGGAAATATCCTCCGATAACAAAGAGAAAGAAGCTTTCTGAGAAACTTCTTTGTGTTCTGTTAAATCGTCTCACAGAGTTGCAGCTTTCCCCTCAAGAAGCCTTTCGCTAAGACAGTTCTTGTGGAATTGACAAAGTGATATTTGGAAGCCCATAGAGGTCTACGGTGAAAAAGGAAATATCCTCAGAAGAAATCTGGAAACAAGCTTTCTGAGAAACTGCTCTGTGATGTGTCACTTCCACTCACAGGGTTACATCTGTATTTCGTGGATCTCTTTGCTAGCCTTATTTCTGTGGAATCTGAGAACAGATATTTCGGATCCCTTTGAAGACTATAGGGCCAAAGGAAATATCCTCTGATAACAAAGGGAAAGAAGCTTTCTGAGAAACTTCTTTGTGTTCTGTGAAATCATCTCACAGAGTTACAGCTTTCCCCTCAAGAAGCCTTTCGCTAAGACAGTTCTTGTGGAATTGTCAAAGTGATATTTGGAAGCCCATAGAGGGCTATGGTGAAAAAGGAAATATCCTCAGATGAAATCTGGAAAGAAGCTTTCTGAGAAACTGCTCTGTGATGTGTGACTTCCACTCACAGAGTTACATCTGTATTTTGTGGAACTCTTTGCTAGCCTTATTTCTGTGGAATCTGAGAACAGATATTTCGGAACCCTTTGAAGACTATAGGGCCAAAGGAAATATCCTCCGATAACAAAGAGAAACAAGCTTTCTAAGAAACTTCTTTGTGTTCTGTGAAATCATCTCACAGAGTTAAAGCTTTCCCCTCAAGAAGCCTTTCGCTAAGACAGTTCTTGTGGAATTGGCAAAGTGATATTTGGAAGCCCATAGAGGGCTATGGTGAAAAAGTAAATATCCTCAGATGAAATCTGGAAAGAAGGTTTCTGAGAAACTGCTCTGTGATGTGTGACTTCCACTCACAGAGTTACATCTGTATTTCGTGGATCTCTTTGCTAGCCTTATTTCTGTGGAATCTGAGAACAGATATTTCGGATCCCTTTGAAGGCTATAGGGCCATAAGAAATATCCTCCGATAAAAAAGAGAAAGAAGCTTTCTGAGAAACTTCTTTGTGTTCTGTGAAATCATCTCACAGAGTTACAGCTTTCCCCTCAAGAAGCCTTTTGCTAAGACAGTTCTTGTGGAATTGGCAAAGTGATATTTGGAAGCATATAGAAGGCTATGGTGAAAAAGGAAATATCCTCAGATGAAATCTGGAAAGAAGCTTTCTGAGAAACTGCTCTGTGATGTGTGACTTCCACTCCCAGAGTTACATCTGTATTTCGTGGATCTCTTTGCTAGCCTTATTTCTGTGGAATCTGAGAACAGATATTTTGGATCCCTTTGAAGACTATAGGGCCAAAGGAAATATCCCCCGATAACCAAGAGAAAGTAGCTTTCTGAGAAACTTCTTTGTGTTCTGTGAAATCATCTCACAGAGTTACAGCTTTCCCCTAAAGAAGCCTTTCGCTAAGACAGTTCTTGTGAAATTCGCAAAGTGATATTTGGAAGCCCATAGAGGGCTATGGTGAAAAAGGAAATATCCTCTGATGAAATCAGGAAAGAAGCTTTTTGAGAAACTGCTTAGTGTTCTGTTAATTCATCTCACAGAGTTACATCTATATTTCGTGGATCTCTTTGCTAGCCTTATTTCCGAGGTATCTGAGAACAGATATTTCGGTTCCCTTTGAAGACTATAGGGCCAAAGAAAATATCCTCCGATAACAGAGACAAGAAACTTTCTGAGAAACTTCTTTGTGTTCTGTGAAATCACCTCACAGAGTTACAGCTTTCCCCTCAAGAAGCCTTTCGCTAAGACAGTTCTTGTGGAATTGGCAAAGTGACGTTTGGAAGCCCTTAGAGGGCTATGGTGAAAAAGGAAATATCCTCAGATGAAATCTGGAAAGAAGCTTTCTGAGAAACTGCTAAGTGTTCTGTTAGTTCATCTCACAGAGTTACATCTGTATTTCGTGGATCTCTTTGCTAGCCTTATTTCTGTGGAATCTGAGAACAGATATTTCGGATCCTTTTGAAGACTATAGGGCCAGAGTAAATATCCTCCGATAACAAAGAGGAAGAAGCTTTCTGAGAAACTTCTTTGTGTTCTGTGAAATCATCTCACAGAGTTACAGCTTTCCCCTCAAGAAGCCTTTCGTTAAGACAGTTCTTGTGGAATTGGCAAAGTGATATTTGGAAGCCCATAGAGGGCTATGGTGAAAAAGGAAATATCCTCAGATGAAATCTGGAAAGAAGCTTTCTGAGAAACTGCTTAGTGTTCTGTTAATTCTTCTCACAGAGTTACATCTGTATTTCGTGGATCTCTTTGCTAGCCTTATTTCTGTGGAATCTGAGAACAGATATTTCGGATCCCTTTGAAGACTATAGGGCCAAAGGAAATATCCTCCGATAACAAATAGAAAGAAGCTTTCTGAGAAACTACTTTGTGTTCTGTGAAATCACCTCACAGAGTTACAGCTTTCCCCTCAAGAAGCCTTTCGCTAAGACAGTTTTGTAGAATTGGCAAAGTGATATTTGGAAGCCCTTAGAGGGCTATGGTGAAAAAGGAAATATCCTCAGATGAAAACAGGAAAGAAGCTTTCTGAGAAACTGCTTAGTGTTCTGTTAATTCATGTCACAGAGTTACATCTGTATTTCGTGGATCTCTTTGCTAGCCTTATTTCTGTGGAATCTGAGAACAGATATTTCGGATCCCTTTGAAGACTATAGGGCCAAAGGAAATATCCTCCCCTAACAAAGAGAAAGAAGCTTTCTGAGAAACTTCTTTGTGTTCTGTGAAATCATCTCACAGAGCTACAGCTTTCCCCTCAAGAAGCCTTTCGCTAAGACAGTTCTTGTGGAAATGGCAAAGTGATATTTGGAAGCCCATAGAGGGCTATGGTGAAAAAGGAAATATCCTCAGATGAAATCTGGAAAGAAGCTTTCTGAGAAACTGCTCTGTGATGTGTGACTTCCACTCACAGAGTTACATCTGTATTTCGTGGAACTCTTTGCTAGCCTTATTTCTGTGGAATCTGAGAACAGATATTTCGGATCCCTTTGAAGACTATAGGGCCAAAGGAAATATCCTCCGATAACAAAGAGAAAGAAGCTTTCTGAGAAACTTCTTTGTGTTCTGTGAAATCATCTCACAGAGTTACAGCTTTCCCCTCAAGAAGCCTTTCGCTAAGACAGTTCTTGTGGAATTGGCAAAGTGACGTTTGGAAGCCCTTAGAGGGCTATGGTGAAAAAGGAAATATCCTCAGATGAAATCTGGAAAGAAGCTTTCTGAGAAACTGCTAAGTGTTCTGTTAATTCATCTCACAGAGTTACATCTGTATTTCGTGGATCTCTTTGCTAGCCTTATTTCTGTGGAATCTGAGAACAGATATTTCGGATCCTTTTGAAGACTATAGGGCCAGAGTAAATATCCTCCGATAACAAAGAGGAAGAAGCTTTCTGAGAAACTTCTTCGTGTTCTGTGAAATCATCTCATAGAGTTACAGCTTTCCCCTCAAGAAGCCTTTCGTTAAGACAGTTCTTGTGGAATTGTCAAAGTGATATTTGGAAGCCCATAGAGGGCTATGGTGAAAAAGGAAATATCCTCAGATGAAATCTGGAAAGAAGCTTTCTGAGAAACTGCTTAGTGTTCTGTTAATTCATCTCACAGAGTTACATCTGTATTTCGTGGATCTCTTTGCTAGCCTTCTTTCTGTGGAATCTGAGAACAGATATTTCGGATCCCTTTGAAGACTATAGGGCCAAAGGAAATATCCTCCGATAACAAATAGAAAGAAGCTTTCTGAGAAACTACTTTGTGTTCTGTGAAATCACCTCACAGAGTTACAGCTTTCCCCTCAAGAAGCCTTTCGCTAAGACAGTTCTTGTGGAATTGGCAAAGTGATATTTGGAAGCCCTTAGAGGGCTATGGTGAAAAAGGAAATATCCTCAGATGAAATCAGGAAAGAAGCTTTCTGAAAAACTGCTTAGTGTTCTGTTAATTCATCTCACAGAGTTACATCTGTATTTCGTGGATCTCTCTGCTAGCCTTATTTCTGTGGAATCTGAGAACAGATATTTCGGATCCCTTTGAAGACTATAGGGCCAAAGGAAATATCCTCCCCTAACAAAGAGAAAGAAGCTTTCTGAGAAACTTCTTTGTGTTCTGTGAAATCATCTCACAGAGCTACAGCTTTCCCCTCAAGAAGCCTTTCGCTAAGACAGTTCTTGTGGAAATGGCAAAGTGATATTTGGAAGCCCATAGAGGGCTATGGTGAAAAAGGAAATATCCTCAGATGAAATCTGGAAAGAAGCTTTCTGAGAAACTGCTCTGTGATGTGTGACTTCCACTCACAGAGTTACATCTGTATTTCGTGGAACTCTTTGCTAGCCTTATTTCTGTGGAATCTGAGAACAGATATTTCGGATCCCTTTGAAGACTATAGGGCCAAAGGAAATATCCTCCGATAACAAAGAGAAAGAAGCTTTCTGAGAAACTTCTTTGTGTTCTGTGAAATCATCTCACAGAGTTACAGCATTCCCCTCAAGAAGCCTTTCGCTAAGACAGTTCTTGTGGAATTGGCAAAGTGATATTTGGAAGCCCATAGAGGGCTATGGTGAAAAAGGAAATATCCTCAGATGAAATCTGGAAAGAAGATTTCTGAGAAACTGCTTAGTGTTCTGTTAAGTCATCTCACAGAGTTACATCTGTATTTATTGCATCTCTTTGCTAGCCTTATTTCTGTGGAATCTGAGAACAGATATTTCGGATCCCTTTGAAGACTATAGTGCCAAAGGAAATATCCTCCGATAACAAAGAGAAAGAAGCTTTCTGAGAAAGTACTTTGTGTTCTGTGAAATCACCTCACAGAGTTACAGCTTTCCCCTCAAGAAGCCTTTCGCTAAGACAGTTCTTGTGGAATTGGCAAAGTGACATTTGGAAGCCCTGAGAGGGCTATGGTGAAAAAGGAAATATCCTCAGATGAAATCTGGAAACAAGCTTTCTGAGAAACTGCTCTGTGATGTGTGACTTCCACTCACAGAGTTACATCTGTATTTCGTGGATCTCTTTGCTAGCCTTATTTCTGTGGAATCAGAGAACAGATATTTCGGATCCCTTTGAAGACTACAGGGCCAAAGGAAATATCCTCCGATAACAAATAGAAAGAAGCTTTCTGAGAAACTTCTTTCTTTTACGTGAAATCATCTCCCAGAGTTACAGCTTTCCCCTCAAGAAGCCTTTCGCTAAGACAGTTCTTGTGGAATTGGAAAAGTTATATTTGGAAACCCATAGTGGGCTATGGTGAAAAAGGAAATATCCTCAGATGAAATCTGGAAAGAAGCTATCTGAGAAACTGCTCTGTGATGTGGGACTTCCACTCACAGAGTTATATCTGTATTTCGTGGAACTCTTTGCTAGCCTTATTTCTGTGGAATCTGGGAACAGATATTTCGGATCCCTTTGAAGACTATAGGGCCAAAGGAAATATCCTCCGATAACAAAGAGAAAGAAGCGTTCTGAGAAACTTCTTGGTGTTCTGTGAAATCATCTCACAGAGTTACACCTTCCCCTCAAGAAGCCATTCGCGAAGACTGTTCTTGTGGAATTGGCAAAGTGACATTTGGAAGCCCATAGAGGGCTATGGTGAAAAAGGAAATATCCTCAGATGAAATCTGGAAAGAAGATTTCTGAGAAACTGCTTAGTGTTCTGTTAATTCATCTCACAGAGTTACATCTGTGTTTCGTGGATCTCTTTGCTAGCCTTATTTCTGTGGAATCTGAGAACAGATATTTCGGATCCCTTTGAAGACTATAGGGCCAAAGAAAATATCCTCCGATAACAAAGAGAAAGAAGCTTTCTGAGAAACTGCTTTGTGTTCTGTGAAATCACCTCACAGAGTTACAGCTTTCCCCTCAAGAAGCCTTTTGCTAAGACAGTTCTTGTGGAATTGGCAAAGTGACATTTGGAAGCCCTGAGAGGGCTATGGTGAAAAAGGAAATATCCTCAGATTAAATCTGGAAAGAAGCTTTCTGAGAAACTGCTTTGTGATGTGTGACTTCCACTCACAGAGTTACATCTGTATTTCGTGGATCTCTTTGCTAGCCTAATTTTGTGGAATCTGAGAACAGATATTTTGGATCCCTTTGAAGACTATAGGGCCAGAGGAAATATCCTCCGATTACAAAGAGGAAGAAGATTACTGAGAAACTTCTTTGTGTTGTGTGAAATCATCTCACAGAGTTACAGCTTTCCCCTAAAGAAGCCTTTCGCTAAGACAGTTCTTGTGGAATTGGCAAAGTGATATTTGGAAGCCCATAGGGGGCTACGGTGAAAAAGGAAATATCCTCAGATGAAATCTGGAAAGAAGCTTTCTGAGAAACTGCTCTGTGATGTGTGACTTCCACTCCCAGAGTTACATCTGTATTTCGTGGATCTCTTTGCTAGCCTTATTTCTGTGGAATCTGAGAACAGATATTTCGGATCCCTTTGAAGACTATAGGGCCAAAGGAAATATCACCCGATAACAAAGAGAAAGTAGCTTTCTGAGAAACTTCTTTGTGTTCTGTGAAATCATCTCACTGAGTTACAGCTTTCCCCTCAAGAAGCCTTTCGCTAAGACAGTTCTTGTGAAATTCGCAAAGTGATATTTGGAAGCCCATAGAGGGCTATGGTGAAAAAGGAAATATCCTCAGATGAAATCAGGAAAGAAGCTTTTTGAGAAACTGCTTAGTGTTCTGTTAATTCATCTCACAGAGTTACATCTGTATTTCGTGGATCTCTTTGCTAGCCTTATTTCGGAGGAATCTGAGAAGAGATATTTCGGTTCCCTTTGAAGACTATAGGGCCAAAGGAAATATCCTCCGATAACTGAGACAAGAAACTTTCTGAGAAACTTCTTTGTGTTCTGTGAAATCATCTCACAGAGTTACAGCTTTCACCTCAAGAAGCCTTTCGCTAAGACAGTTCTTGTGGAATTGTCAAAGTGATATTTGGAAGCCCATAGAGGGCTATGGTGAAAAAGGAAATATCCTCAGATGAAATCTGGAAAAAAGCTTTCTGAGAAACTGCTTAGTGTTCTGTTAATTCATCTCACAGAGTTACATCTGTATTTCGTGGATCTCATTGCTAGCCTTATTTCTGTGGAATCTGAGAACAGATATTTCGGATCCCTTTGAAGACTGTAGGGCCAAAGGAAATAACCTCCGATAACAAAGAGAAAGAAGCTTTCTGAGAAACTTCTTTGTGTTCTGTGAAATCATCTCACAGAGTTACAGCTATCCCCTCAAGAATCCTTTCGCAATATCATCAGATGAAATCTGGAAAGAAACTTTCTGAGAAACAGCTTAGTGTTCTGTTAATTCATCTAACAGAGTTACCTCTGAATTTCGAGGATCCCTTTGCTAGCCTTATTTCTGTGGAATCTGAGAACAGATATTTCGGATCCCTTTGAAGACTATAGGGACAAAGGAAATATCCTCCGATACAAAGAGAAAGAAGCTTTCTGAGAAACTTCTTTGTGTTCTGTGAAATCATCTCACAGAGTTACAGCTTTCCCCTCAAGAAGGCTTTCGCTAAGACAGTTCTTGTAGAATTGTCAAAGTGATATTTGGAAGCCCATAGAGGGCTATGGTGAAAAAGGAAATATCCTCAGATGAAATCTGGAAAGAAGCTTTCTGAGAAACGGCTCAGTGTTCTGTTAATTCATCTCACAGAGTTACATCTGTGTTTCGATTATCTCATTGCTAGCCTTATTTCTGTGGAATCTGAGAACAGATATTTCGGATCCCTTTGAATACTATAGGGCCAAAGGAAATATCCTCCGATAACAAAGAGAAAGAAGCTTTCTGAGAAACTAATTTGTGTTCTGTGAAATCGTCTCACAGAGTTACAGCTTTCCCCTCAGGAAGCCTTTCGCTAAGACAGTTCTTGTGGAATTGGCAAAGTGATATTTGGAAGCCCATGGAGGGCTATGGTGAAAAAGGAAACATCCTCAGATGAAATCTGGAAAGAAGCTTTCTGAGAAACTGCTCTGTGATGTGTGACTTCCACTCACAGAGTTACATCTGTATTTCGTGGTTCTCTTTGCTAGCGTTATTTCTGTGGAATATGAGAATAGAGATTTCGGATCGCTTTGAAGAATATAGGGAAAAAGGAAATATCCTCCGATTACAAAGAGAAAGAAGCTTTCTGAGAAACTTCTTTGTGTTCTGTGAAATCATCTCACAAAGTTACAGCTTTCCCCTCAAGAAGCCTTTCGCTAAGACAGTTCTTGTGGAATTGTCAAAGTGATATTTGGAAGCCCATAGAGGGCTATGGTGAAAAAGGAAATATCCTCAGATGAAATCTGGAAAGAAGCTTTCTGAGAAACTGCTTAGTGTTCTGTTAATTCATCTCACAGAGTTACATCTGTATTTCGTGGATCTCTTTGCTAGCCTTATTTCTGTGGAATCTGAGAACAGATATTTCAGATCCCTTTGAAGACGATAGGGCCAAAGGAAATATCCTCCGATACCAAAGAGAAAGAATCTTTCTGAGAAACTACTTTGTGTTCTGTGAAATCACCTCACAGAGTTACAGCTTTCCCCTCAAGAAGCCTTTCGCTAAGACAGTTCTTTTGGAATTGGCAAAGTGACATTTGGAAGCCTTTAGAGGGCTATGGTGAAAAAGGAAATATCCTCAGATGAAATCAGGAAAGAAGCTTTCTGAGACACTGCTTAGTGTTCTGTTAATTCATGTCACAGAGTTACATCTGTATTTCGTGGATCTCTTTGCTAGCCTTATTTCTGTGGAATCTGAGAACAGATATTTCGGATCCCTTTGAAGACTATAGGGCCAAAGGAAATATCCTCTGATAACAAAGAGAAAGAAGCTTTCTGAGAAACTTCTTTGTGTTCTGTGAAATCATCTCACAGAGTTACAGCTTTCCCCTCAAGAAGCCTTTCGCTAAGACAGTTCTTGTGGAATTGTCAAAGTGATATTTGGAAGCCCATAGAGGGCTATGTTGAAAAAGGAAATATCCTCACATGAAATCTGGAAAGAAGCTTTCTGAGAAACTGCTTAGTGTTCTGTTAATTCATCTCACAGAGTTACATCTGTGTTTCGTGGATCTCTTTGCTAGCCTTATTTCTGTGGAATCTGAGAACAGATATTTCCGATCCCTTTGAAGACTATAGGGCCAAAGAAAATATCCTCCGAAAACAAAGAGAAAGAAGCTTTCTGAGAAACTACTTTGTGTTCTGTGAAATCACCTCACAGAGTTACAGCTTTCCCCTCAAGAAGCCTTTCGCTAAGACAGTTCTTGTGGAATTGGCAAAGTGACATTTGGAAGCCCTGAGAGGGCTAAGGTGAAAAAGGAAATATCCTCAGATGAAATCTGAAAAGAAGATTTCTGAGAAACTGCTCTGTGATGTGTGACTTCCACTCACAGAGCTACATCTGTATTTCGTGGATCTCTTTGCTAGACTTATTTCTGTGGAATCTGAGAACAGATATTTTGGATCCCTTTGAAGACTATAGGGCCAGAGGAAATATTCTCCGATAACAGAGAGGAAGAAGATTTCTGAGAAACTTCTTTGTGTTCTGTGAAATCATCTCACAGAGTTACAGCTTTCCCCTCAAGAAGCCTTTCGCTAAGACAGTTCTTGTGGAATTGGCAAAGTGATATTTGGAAGCCCATAGAGGGCTATGGTGAAAAAGTAAATATCCTCAGATGAAATCTGGAAAGAAGGTTTCTGAGAAACTGCTCTGTGATGTGTGACTTCCACTCACAGAGCTACATCTGTATTTCGTGGATCTCTTTGCTAGAATTATTTCTGTGGAATCTGAGAACAGATATTTCGGATCCCTTTGAAGACTATAGGGCCAAAGGAAATAACCTCCGATAACAAAGAGAAAGAAGCTTTCTGAGAAACTTCTTTGTGTTCTGTGAAATCATCTCACAGAGTTACAGCTATCCCCTCAAGAAGCGTTTCGCAATATCATCAGATGAAATCTGGAAAGAAGCTTTCTGAGAAACTGCTTAGTGTTCTGTTAATTCATCTAACAGAGTTACCTCTGAATTTCGAGGATCTCTTTGCTAGCCTTATTTCTGTGGAATCTGAGAACAGATATTTCGGATCCCTTTGAATACTATAGGGCCAAAGGAAATATCCCCCGATAACAAAGAGAAAGTAGCTTTCTGAGAAACTTCTTTGTGTTCTGTGAAATCATCTCACAGAGTAAAAGCTTTCCCCTCAAGAAGCCTTTCGCTAAGACAGTTCTTGTGGAATTGGCAAAGTGATATTTGGAAGCCCATAGAGGGCTATGGTGAAAAAGTAAATATCCTCAGATGAAATCTGGAAAGAAGGTTTCTGAGAAACTGCTCTGTGATGTGTGACTTCCACTCACAGAGTTACATCTGTATTTCGTGGATCTCTTTGCTAGCCTTATTTCTGTGGAATCTGAGAACAGATATTTCGGATCCCTTTGAAGGCTATAGGGCCATAGGAAATATCCTCCGATAAAAAAGAGAAAGAAGGTTTCTGAGAAACTTCTTTGTGTTCTGTGAAATCATCTCACAGAGTTACAGCTTTCCCCTCAAGAAGCCTTTCGCTAAGACAGTTCTTGTGGAATTGGCAAAGTGACGTTTGGAAGCCCTTAGAGGGCTATGGTGAAAAAGGAAATATCCTCAGATGAAATCTGGAAAGAAGCTTTCTGAGAAACTGCTAAGTGTTCTGTTAATTCATGTCACAGAGTTACATCTGTATTTCTTGCATCTCTTTGCTAGCCTTATTTCTGTGGAATCTGAGAACAGATATTTCGGATCCCTTTGAAGACTATAGTGCCAAAGGAAATATCCTCCGATAACAAAGAGAAAGACTTTCTGAGAAACTACTTTGTGTTCTGTGAAATCACCTCACAGAGTTACAGCTTTCCCCTCAAGAAGCCTTTCTCAAAGACAGTTCTTGTGGAATTGGCAAAGTGACATTTGGAAGCCCATAGAGGGCTATGGTGAAAAAGGAAATATCCTCAGATGAAATCTGGAAAGAAGCTTTCTTTGAAACTGCTTAGTGTTCTGTTAATTCATCTCATAGAGTTACATCTGTGTTTCCTGGATCTCTTTGCTAGCCTTATTTCTGTGGAATCAGAGAACAGATATTTCGGATCCCTTTGAAGACTATAGGGCCAAAGAAAATATCCTCCGATAACAAAGAGAAAGAAGCTTTCTGAGAAAGTACTTTGTGTTCTGTGAAATCACCTCACAGAGTTACAGCTTTCCCCTCAAGAAGCCTTTCGCTAAGACAGTTCTTGTGGAATTGGCAAAGTGACATTTGGAAGCCCTGAGAGGGCTATGGTGAAAAAGGAAATATCCTCAGATGAAATCTGGAAACAAGCTTTCTGAGAAACTGCTCTGTGATGTGTGACTTCCACTCACAGAGTTACATCTGTATTTCGTGGATCTCTTTGCTAGCCTTATTTCTGTGGAATCTGAGAACAGATATTTTGGATCCCTTTGAAGGCTATAGGGCCAGATTAAATATTCTCCGATAACAAAGAGGAAGAAGATATCTGAGAAACTTCTTTGTGTTCTGTGAAATCATCTCACAGAGTTACAGCTTTCCCCTCAAGAAGCCTTTCGCTAAGACAGTTCTTGTGGAATTGGCAAAGTGATATTTGGAAGCCCATAGAGGGCTATGGTGAAAAAGGAAATATCCTCAGATGAAATCTGGAAAGAAGCATTCTGAGAAACTGTTCTGTGATGTGTGACTTCCACTCCCAGAGTTACATCTGTATTTCGTGGATCTCTTTGCTAGCCTTATTTCTGTGGAATCTGAGAACAGATATTTCGGATCCCTTTGAAGACTATAGGGCCAAAGGAAATAACACCCGATAACAAAGAGAAAGTAGCTTTCTGAGAAACTTCTTTGTGTTCTGTGAAATCATCTCACTGAGTTACAGCTTTCCCCTCAAGAAGCCTTTCGCTAAGACAGTTCATGTGAAATTCGCAAAGTGATATTTGGAAGCCCATAGAGGGCTATGGTGAAAAAGGAAATATCCTCAGATGAAATCAGGAAAGAAGCTTTTTGAGAAACTGCTTAGTGTTCTGTTAATTCATCTCACAGAGTTACATCTGTATTTCGTGGATCTCTTTGCTAGCCTTATTTCGGAGGAATCTGAGAAGAGATATTTCGGTTCCCTTTGAAGACTATAGGGCCAAAGGAAATATCCTCCGATAACTGAGACAAGAAACTTTCTGAGAAACTTCTTTGTGTTCTGTGAAATCATCTCACAGAGTTACAGCTTTCCCCTCAAGAAGCCTTTCGGTAAGACAGTTCTTGTGGAATTGTCAAAGTGATATTTGGAAGCCCATAGAGGGCTATGGTGAAAAAGGAAATATCCTCAGATGAAATCTGGAAAGAAGCTTTCTGAGAAACTGCTTAGTGTTCTGTCAATTCATCTCACAGAGTTACATCTGTATTTCGTGGATCTCTTTGCTAGCCTTATTTCTGTGGAATCTGAGAACAGATATTTCGGATCCCTTTGAAGACTATAGGGCCAAAGGAAATAACCTCCGATAACAAAGAGAAAGAAGCTTTCTGAGAAACTTCTTTGTGTTCTGTGAAATCATCTCACAGAGTTACAGCTATCCCCTCAAGAATCCTTTCGCAATATCATCAGATGAAATCTGGAAAGAAACTTTCTGAGAAACTGCTTAGTGTTCTGTTAATTCATCTAACAGAGTTACCTCTGAATTTCGAGGATCTCTTTGCTAGCCTTATTTCTGTGGAATCTGAGAACAGATATTTCGGATCCCTTTGAAGACTATAGGGACAAAGGAAATATCCTCCGATACAAAGAGAAAGAAGCTTTCTGAGAAACTTCTTTGTGTTCTGTGAAATCATCTCACAGAGTTACAGCTTTCCCCTCAAGAAGGCTTTCGCTAAGACAGTTCTTGTAGAATTGTCAAAGTGATATTTGGAAGCCCATAGAGGGCTATGGTGAAAAAGGAAATATCCTCAGATGAAATCTGGAAAGAAGCTTTCTGAGAAACTGCTCAGTGTTCTGTTAATTCATCTCAGAGAGTTACATCTGTGTTTCGATTATCTCATTGCTAGCCTTATTTCTGTGGAATCTGAGAACAGATATTTCGGATCCCTTTGAATACTATAGGGCCAAAGGAAATATCCTCCGATAACAAAGAGAAAGAAGCTTCCTGAGAAACTTCTTTGTGTTCTTTGAAATCGTCTCACAGTGTTACAGCTTTCCCCTCAAGAAGCCTTTCGCTAAGACAGTTCTTGTGGAATTGGCAAAGTGATATTTGGAAGCCCATGGAGGGCTACGGTGAAAAAGGAAACATCCTCAAATGAAATCTGGAAAGAAGCTTTCTGAGAAACTGCTCTGTGATGTGTGACTTCCACTCACAGAGTTACATCTGTATTTCGTGGTTCTCTTTGCTAGCGTTATTTCTGTGCAATCTGAGAATAGATATTTCGGATCGCTTTGAAGAATATAGGGAAAAAGGAAATATCCTCCGATTACAAAGAGAAAGAAGCTTTCTGAGAAACTTCTTTGTGTTCTGTGAAATCATCTCAGAGTTACAGCTTTCACCTCAAGAAGCCTTTCGCTAAGACAGTTCTTGTGGAATTGTCAAAGTGATATTTGGAAGCCCATAGAGGGCTATGGTGAAAAAGGAAATATCCTCAGATGAAATCTGGAAAGAAGCTTTCTGAGAAACTGCTCTGTGATGTGTGACTTCCACTCACAGAGTTACATCTGTATTTCGTGGAACTCTTTGCTAGCCTTATTTCTGTGGGATCTGAGAACAGATATTTCTGATCCCTTTGAAGGCTATACGGCCAGAGGAAATATCCTCCGATAACAAAGAGAAAGAAGCTTTCTGAGAAACTTCTTTGTGTTCTGTGAAATCATCTCACAGAGTTACAGCTTTTCCCTCAAGAAGCCTTTCGCTAAGACAGTTCTTTTGGAATTGGCATAGTGATATTTGGAAGCCCATAGAGGGCTATGGTGAAAAAGGAAATATCCTCAGAAGAAATCTGGAAAGAAGCTTTCTGAGAAACTGCTCTGTGATGTGTCACTTCCACTCACAGAGTTACATCTGTATTTCGTGGATCTCTTTGCTAGCCTTATTTCTGTGGAATCTGAGAACAGATATTTCTGATCCCTTTGAAGACTATAGGGCCAAAGGAAATAACCTCCGATAACAAAGAGAAAGAAGCTTTCTGAGAAACTTCTTTGTGTTCTGTGAAATCATCTCACAGAGTTACAGCTATCCCCTCAAGAAGCGTTTCGCAATATCATCAGATGAAATCTGGAAAGAAGCTTTCTGAGAAACTGCTTAGTGTTCTGTTAATTCATCTAACAGTGTTACCTCTGAATTTCGAGGATCTCTTTGCTAGCCTTATTTCTGTGGAATCTGAGAACAGATATTTCGGATCCCTTTGAATACTATAGGGCCAAAGGAAATATCCTCCGATAACAAAGAGAAAGAAGCTTTCTGAGAAACTTCCTTGTGTTCTGTTAAATCGTCTCACAGAGTTGCAGCTTTCCCCTCAAGAAGCCTTTCGCTAAGACAGTTCTTGTGGAATTGACAAAGTGATATTTGGAAGCCCATAGAGGTCTACGGTGAAAAAGGAAATATCCTCAGAAGAAATCTGGAAAGAAGCTTTCTGAGAAACTGCTCTGTGATGTGTCACTTCCACTCACAGGGTTACATCTGTATTTCGTGGATCTCTTTGCTAGCCTTATTTCTGTGGAATCTGAGAACAGATATTTCGGATCCCTTTGAAGACTATAGGGCCAAAGGAAATATCCTCTGATAACAAAGGGAAAGAAGCTTTCTGAGAAACTTCTTTGTGTTCTGTGAAATCATCTCACAGAGTTACAGCTTTCCCCTCAAGAAGCCTTTCGCTAAGACAGTTCTTGTGGAATTGTCAAAGTGATATTTGGAAGCCCATAGAGGGCTATGGTGAAAAAGGAAATATCCTCAGATGAAATCTGGAAAGAAGCTTTCTGAGAAACTGCTCTGTGATGTGTGACTTCCACTCACAGAGTTACATCTGTATTTTGTGGAACTCTTTGCTAGCCTTATTTCTGTGGAATCTGAGAACAGATATTTCGGAACCCTTTGAAGACTATAGGGCCAAAGGAAATATCCTCCGATAACAAAGAGAAACAAGCTTTCTAAGAAACTTCTTTGTGTTCTGTGAAATCATCTCACAGAGTTAAAGCTTTCCCCTCAAGAAGCCTTTCGCTAAGACAGTTCTTGTGGAATTGGCAAAGTGATATTTGGAAGCCCATAGAGGGCTATGGTGAAAAAGTAAATATCCTCAGATGAAATCTGGAAAGAAGGTTTCTGAGAAACTGCTCTGTGATGTGTGACTTCCACTCACAGAGTTACATCTGTATTTCGTGGATCTCTTTGCTAGCCTTATTTCTGTGGAATCTGAGAACAGATATTTCGGATCCCTTTGAAGGCTATAGGGCCATAAGAAATATCCTCCGATAAAAAAGAGAAAGAAGCTTTCTGAGAAACTTCTTTGTGTTCTGTGAAATCATCTCACAGAGTTACAGCTTTCCCCTCAAGAAGCCTTTTGCTAAGACAGTTCTTGTGGAATTGGCAAAGTGATATTTGGAAGCATATAGAAGGCTATGGTGAAAAAGGAAATATCCTCAGATGAAATCTGGAAAGAAGCTTTCTGAGAAACTGCTCTGTGATGTGTGACTTCCACTCCCAGAGTTACATCTGTATTTCGTGGATCTCTTTGCTAGCCTTATTTCTGTGGAATCTGAGAACAGATATTTCGGATCCCTTTGAAGACTATAGGGCCAAAGGAAATATCCCCCGATAACCAAGAGAAAGTAGCTTTCTGAGAAACTTCTTTGTGTTCTGTGAAATCATCTCACAGAGTTACAGCTTTCCCCTCAAGAAGCCTTTCGCTAAGACAGTTCTTGTGAAATTCGCAAAGTGATATTTGGAAGCCCATAGAGGGCTATGGTGAAAAAGGAAATATCCTCTGATGAAATCAGGAAAGAAGCTTTTTGAGAAACTGCTTAGTGTTCTGTTAATTCATCTCACAGAGTTACATCTATATTTCGTGGATCTCTTTGCTAGCCTTATTTCTGTGGAATCTGAGAACAGATATTTCGGATCCCTTTGAAGACTATAGGGCCAAAGGAAATATCCTCCGATAACAAATAGAAAGAAGCTTTCTGAGAAACTACTTTGTGTTCTGTGAAATCACCTCACAGAGTTACAGCTTTCCCCTCAAGAAGCCTTTCGCTAAGACAGTTTTGTAGAATTGGCAAAGTGATATTTGGAAGCCCTTAGAGGGCTATGGTGAAAAAGGAAATATCCTCAGATGAAATCAGGAAAGAAGCTTTCTGAGAAACTGCTTAGTGTTCTGTTAATTCATGTCACAGAGTTACATCTGTATTTCGTGGATCTCTTTGCTAGCCTTATTTCTGTGGAATCTGAGAACAGATATTTCGGATCCCTTTGAAGACTATAGGGCCAAAGGAAATATCCTCCCCTAACAAAGAGAAAGAAGCTTTCTGAGAAACTTCTTTGTGTTCTGTGAAATCATCTCACAGAGCTACAGCTTTCCCCTCAAGAAGCCTTTCGCTAAGACAGTTCTTGTGGAAATGGCAAAGTGATATTTGGAAGCCCATAGAGGGCTATGGTGAAAAAGGAAATATCCTCAGATGAAATCTGGAAAGAAGCTTTCTGAGAAACTGCTCTGTGATGTGTGACTTCCACTCACAGAGTTACATCTGTATTTCGTGGAACTCTTTGCTAGCCTTATTTCTGTGGAATCTGAGAACAGATATTTCGGATCCCTTTGAAGACTATAGGGCCAAAGGAAATATCCTCCGATAACAAAGAGAAAGAAGCTTTCTGAGAAACTTCTTTGTGTTCTGTGAAATCATCTCACAGAGTTACAGCTTTCCCCTCAAGAAGCCTTTCGCTAAGACAGTTCTTGTGGAATTGGCAAAGTGACGTTTGGAAGCCCTTAGAGGGCTATGGTGAAAAAGGAAATATCCTCAGATGAAATCTGGAAAGAAGCTTTCTGAGAAACTGCTAAGTGTTCTGTTAATTCATCTCACAGAGTTACATCTGTATTTCGTGGATCTCTTTGCTAGCCTTATTTCTGTGGAATCTGAGAACAGATATTTCGGATCCTTTTGAAGACTATAGGGCCAGAGTAAATATCCTCCGATAACAAAGAGGAAGAAGCTTTCTGAGAAACTTCTTCGTGTTCTGTGAAATCATCTCACAGAGTTACAGTTTTCCCCTCAAGAAGCCTTTCGTTAAGACAGTTCTTGTGGAATTGTCAAAGTGATATTTGGAAGCCCATAGAGGGCTATGGTGAAAAAGGAAATATCCTCAGATGAAATCTGGAAAGAAGCTTTCTGAGAAACTGCTTAGTGTACTGTTAATTCATCTCACAGAGTTACATCTGTATTTCGTGGATCTCTTTGCTAGCCTTATTTCTGTGGAATCTGAGAACAGATATTTCGGATCCCTTTGAAGACTATAGTGCCAAAGGAAATATCCTCCGATAACAAAGAGAGAGAAGCTTACTGAGAAACTTCTTTGTGGTCTGTGAAATCATCTCACAGAGTTACAGCTTTCCCCTCAAGAAGCCTTTCGCTAAGACAGTTCTTGTGGAATTGGCAAAGTGAAATTTGGAAGCCCATAGAGGGCTATGGTGAAAAAGGAAATATCCTCACATGATATCTGGAAAGAAGCTTTCTGAGACACTGCTTAGTGTTCTGTTAATTCATGTCACAGAGTTACATCTGTATTTCGTGGATCTCTTTGCTAGCCTTATTTCTGTGGAATCTGAGAACAGATATTTCGGATCCCTTTGAAGACTATAGGGCCAAAGGAAATATCCTCCCCTAACAAAGAGAAAGAAGCTTTCTGAGAAACTTCTTTGTGTTCTGTGAAATCATCTCACAGAGCTACAGCTTTCCCCTCAAGAAGCCTTTCGCTAAGACAGTTCTTGTGGAAATGGCAAAGTGATATTTGGAAGCCCATAGAGGGCTATGGTGAAAAAGGAAATATCCTCAGATGAAATCTGGAAAGAAGCTTTCTGAGAAACTGCTCTGTGATGTGTGACTTCCACTCACAGAGTTACATCTGTATTTCGTGGAACTCTTTGCTAGCCTTATTTCTGTGGAATCTGAGAACAGATATTTCGGATCCCTTTGAAGACTATAGGGCCAAAGGAAATATCCTCCGATAACAAAGAGAAAGAAGCTTTCTGAGAAACTTCTTTGTGTTCTGTGAAATCATCTCACAGAGTTACAGCTTTCGCCTCAAGAAGCCTTTCGCTAAGACAGTTCTTGTGGAATTGGCAAAGTGATATTTGGAAGCCCATAGAGGGCTATGGTGAAAAAGGAAATATCCTCAGATGAAATCTGGAAAGAAGATTTCTGAGAAACTGCTTAGTGTTCTGTTAAGTCATCTCACAGAGTTACATCTGTATTTATTGCATCTCTTTGCTAGCCTTATTTCTGTGGAATCTGAGAACAGATATTTCGGATCCCTTTGAAGACTATAGTGCCAAAGGAAATATCCTCCGATAACAAAGAGAAAGACTTTCTGAGAAACTACTTTGTGTTCTGTGAAATCACCTCACAGAGTTACAGCTTTCCCCTCAAGAAGCCTTTCTCAAATACAGTTCTTGTGGAATTGGCAAAGTGACATTTGGAAGCCCATAGAGGGCTATGGTGAAAAAGGAAATATCCTCAGATGAAATCTGGAAAGAAGCTTTCTTTGAAACTGCTTAGTGTTCTGTTAATTCATCTCATAGAGTTACATCTGTGTTTCCTGGATCTCTTTGCTAGCCTTATTTCTGTGGAATCAGAGAACAGATATTTCGGATCCCTTTGAAGACTATAGGGCCAAAGAAAATATCCTCCGATAACAAAGAGAAAGAAGCTTTCTGAGAAAGTACTTTGTGTTCTGTGAAATCACCTCACAGAGTTACAGCTTTCCCCTCAAGAAGCCTTTCGCTAAGACAGTTCTTGTGGAATTGGCAAAGTGACATTTGGAAGCCCTGAGAGGGCTATGGTGAAAAAGGAAATATCCTCAGATGAAATCTGGAAACAAGCTTTCTGAGAAACTGCTCTGTGATGTGTGACTTCCACTCACAGAGTTACATCTGTATTTCGTGGATCTCTTTGCTAGCCTTATTTCTGTGGAATCTGAGAACAGATATTTTGGATCCCTTTGAAGGCTATAGGGCCAGAGGAAATATTCTCCGATAACAAAGAGGAAGAAGATATCTGAGAAACTTCTTTGTGTTCTGTGAAATCATCTCACAGAGTTACAGCTTTCCCCTCAAGAAGCCTTTCGCTAAGACAGTTCTTGTGGAATTGGCAAAGTGATATTTGGAAGCCCATAGAGGGCTATGGTGAAAAAGGAAATATCCTCAGATGAAATCTGGAAAGAAGCATTCTGAGAAACTGCTCTGTGATGTGTGACTTCCACTCCCAGAGTTACATCTGTATTTCGTGGATCTCTTTGCTAGCCTTATTTCTGTGGAATCTGAGAACAGATATTTCGGATCCCTTTGAAGACTATAGGGCCAAAGGAAATATCACCCGATAACAAAGAGAAAGTAGCTTTCTGAGAAACTTCTTTGTGTTCTGTGAAATCATCTCACTGAGTTACAGCTTTCCCCTCAAGAAGCCTTTCGCTAAGACAGTTCATGTGAAATTCGCAAAGTGATATTTGGAAGCCCATAGAGGGCTATGATGAAAAAGGAAATATCCTCAGATGAAATCAGGAAAGAAGCTTTTTGAGAAACTGCTTAGTGTTCTGTTAATTCATCTCACAGAGTTACATCTGTATTTCATGGATCTCTTTGCTAGCCTTATTTCGGAGGAATCTGAGAAGAGATATTTCGGTTCCCTTTGAAGACTATAGGGCCAAAGGAAATATCCTTCGATAACTGAGACAAGAAACTTTCTGAGAAACTTCTTTGTGTTCTGTGAAATCATCTCACAGAGTTACAGCTTTCCCCTCAAGAAGCCTTTCGGTAAGACAGTTCTTGTGGAATTGTCAAAGTGATATTTGGAAGCCCATAGAGGGCTATGGTGAAAAAGGAAATATCCTCAGATGAAATCTGGAAAGAAGCTTTCTGAGAAACTGCTTAGTGTTCTGTTAATTCATCTCACAGAGTTACATCTGTATTTCGTGGATCTCTTTGCTAGCCTTATTTCTGTGGAATCTGAGAACAGATATTTCGGATCCCTTTGAAGACTATAGGGCCAAAGGAAATAACCTCCGATAACAAAGAGAAAGAAGCTTTCTGAGAAACTTCTTTGTGTTCTGTGAAATCATCTCACAGAGTTACAGCTATCCCCTCAAGAATCCTTTCGCAATATCATCAGATGAAATCTGGAAAGAAACTTTCTGAGAAACTGCTTAGTGTTCTGTAAATTCATCTAACAGAGTTACCTCTGAATTTCGAGGATCTCTTTGCTAGCCTTATTTCTGTGGAATCTGAGAACAGATATTTCGGATCCCTTTGAAGACTATAGGGACAAAGGAAATATCCTCCGATACAAAGAGAAAGAAGCTTTCTGAGAAACTTCTTTGTGTTCTGTGAAATCATCTCACAGAGTTACAGCTTTCCCCTCAAGAAGGCTTTCGCTAAGACAGTTCTTGTAGAATTGTCAAAGTGATATTTGGAAGCCCATAGAGGGCTATGGTGAAAAAGGAAATATCCTCAGATGAAATCTGGAAAGAAGCTTTCTGAGAAACTGCTCAGTGTTCTGTTAATTCATCTCAGAGAGTTACATCTGTGTTTCGATTATCTCATTGCTAGCCTTATTTCTGTGGAATCTGAGAACAGATATTTCGGATCCCTTTGAATACTATAGGGCCAAAGGAAATATCCTCCGATAACAAAGAGAAAGAAGCTTTCTGAGAAACTTCTTTGTGTTCTGTGAAATCGTCTCACAGTGTTACAGCTTTCCCCTCAAGAAGCCTTTCGCTAAGACAGTTCTTGTGGAATTGGCAAAGTGATATTTGGGAGCCCATGGAGGGCTACGGTGAAAAAGGAAACATCCTCAAATGAAATCTGGAAAGAAGCTTCCTGAGAAACTGCTCTGTGATGTGTGACTTCCACTCACAGAGTTACATCTGTATTTCGTGGTTCTCTTTGCTAGCGTTATTTCTGTGGAATCTGAGAATAGATATTTCGGATCGCTTTGAAGAATATAGGGAAAAAGGAAATATCCTCCGATTACAAAGAGAAAGAAGCTTTCTGAGAAACTTCTTTGTGTTCTGTGAAATCATCTCAGAGTTACAGCTTTCACCTCAAGAAGCCTTTCGCTAAGACAGTTCTTGTGGAATTGTCAAAGTGATATTTGGAAGCCCATAGAGGGCTATGGTGAAAAAGGAAATATCCTCAGATGAAATCTGGAAAGAAGCTTTCTGAGAAACTGCTCTGTGATGTGTGACTTCCACTCACAGAGTTACATCTGTATTTCGTGGAACTCTTTGCTAGCCTTATTTCTGTGGGATCTGAGAACAGATATTTCTGATCCCTTTGAAGGCTATACGGCCAGAGGAAATATCCTCCGATAACAAAGAGAAAGAAGCTTTCTGAGAAACTTCTTTGTGTTCTGTGAAATCATCTCACAGAGTTACAGCTTTTCCCTCAAGAAGCCTATCGCTAAGACAGTTCTTTTGGAATTGGCATAGTGATATTTGGAAGCCCATAGAGGGCTATGGTGAAAAAGGAAATATCCTCAGAAGAAATCTGGAAAGAAGCTTTCTGAGAAACTGCTCTGTGATGTGTCACTTCCACTCACAGAGTTACATCTGTATTTCGTGGATCTCTTTGCTAGCCTTATTTCTGTGGAATCTGAGAACAGATATTTCTGATCCCTTTGAAGACTATAGGGCCAAAGGAAATATCCTCTGATAACAAAGGGAAAGAAGCTTTCTGAGAAACTTCTTTGTGTTCTGTGAAATCATCTCACAGAGTTACAGCTTTCCCCTCAAGAAGCCTTTCGCTAAGACAGTTCTTGTGGGATTGTCAAAGTGATATTTGGAAGCCCATAGAGGGCTATGTTGAAAAAGGAAATATCCTCAGATGAAATCTGGAAAGAAGCTTTCTGAGAAACTGCTTAGTGTTCTGTTAATTCATCTCACAGAGTTATATCTGTATTTCGTGAATCTCTTTGCTAGCCTTATTTCTGTGGATTCTGAGAACAGATATTTCGGATCCCTTTGAAGACTACAGGGCCAAAGGAAATATCCTCCGATAACAAATAGAAAGAAGCTTTCTGAGAAACTTCTTTCTTTTACGTGAAATCATCTCCCAGAGTTACAGCTTTCCCCTCAAGAAGCCTTTCGCTAAGACAGTTCTTGTGGAATTGGAAAAGTGATATTTGGAAGCCCATAGTGGGCTATGGTGAAAAAGGAAATATCCTCAGATGAAATCTGGAAAGAAGCTATCTGAGAAACTGCTCTGTGATGTGGGACTTCCACTCACAGAGTTATATCTGTATTTCGTGGAACTCTTTGCTAGCCTTATTTCTGTGGAATCTGGGAACAGATATTTCGGATCCCTTTGAAGACTATAGGGCCAAAGGAAATATCCTCCGATAACAAAGAGAAAGAAGCGTTCTGAGAAACTTCTTGGTGTTCTGTGAAATCATCTCACAGAGTTACAGCTTTCCCCTCAAGAAGCCATTCGCGAAGACTGTTCTTGTGGAATTGGCAAAGTGACATTTGGAAGCCCATAGAGGGCTATGGTGAAAAAGGAAATATCCTCAGATGAAATCTGGAAAGAAGATTTCTGAGAAACTGCTTAGTGTTCTGTTAATTCATCTCACAGAGTTACATCTGTGTTTCGTGGATCTCTTTGCTAGCCTTATTTCTGTGGAATCTGAGAACAGATATTTCGGATCCCTTTGAAGACTATAGGGCCAAAGAAAATATCCTCCGATAACAAAGAGAAAGAAGCTTTCTGAGAAACTGCTTTGTGTTCTGTGAAATCACCTCACAGAGTTACAGCTTTCCCCTCAAGAAGCCTTTTGCTAAGACAGTTCTTGTGGAATTGGCAAAGTGACATTTGGAAGCCCTGAGAGGGCTATGGTGAAAAAGGAAATATCCTCAGATTAAATCTGGAAAGAAGCTTTCTGAGAAACTGCTTTGTGATGTGTGACTTCCACTCACAGAGTTACATCTGTATTTCGTGGATCTCTTTGCTAGCCTAATTTTGTGGAATCTGAGAACAGATATTTTGGATCCCTTTGAAGACTATAGGGCCAGAGGAAATATCCTCCGATTACAAAGAGGAAGAAGATTACTGAGAAACTTCTTTGTGTTGTGTGAAATCATCTCACAGAGTTACAGCTTTCCCCTAAAGAAGCCTTTCGCTAAGACAGTTCTTGTGGAATTGGCAAAGTGATATTTGGAAGCCCATAGGGGGCTATGGTGAAAAAGGAAATATCCTCAGATGAAATCTGGAAAGAAGCTTTCTGAGAAACTGCTCTGTGATGTGTGACTTCCACTCCCAGAGTTACATCTGTATTTCGTGGATCTCTTTGCTAGCCTTATTTCTGTGGAATCTGAGAAGAGATATTTCGGATCCCTTTGAAGACTATAGGGCCAAAGGAAATATCACCCGATAACAAAGAGAAAGTAGCTTTCTGAGAAACTTCTTTGTGTTCTGTGAAATCATCTCACTGAGTTACAGCTTTCCCCTCAAGAAGCCTTTCGCTAAGACAGTTCTTGTGAAATTCGCAAAGTGATATTTGGAAGCTCATAGAGGGCTATGGTGAAAAAGGAAATATCCTCAGATGAAATCAGGAAAGAAGCTTTTTGAGAAACTGCTTAGTGTTCTGTTAATTCATCTCACAGAGTTACATCTGTATTTCGTGGATCTCTTTGCTAGCCTTATTTCGGAGGAATCTGAGAAGAGATATTTCGGTTCCCTTTGAAGACTATAGGGCCAAAGGAAATATCCTCCGATAACTGAGACAAGAAACTTTCTGAGAAACTTCTTTGTGTTCTGTGAAATCATCTCACAGAGTTACAGCTTTCACCTCAAGAAGCCTTTCGCTAAGACAGTTCTTGTGGAATTGTCAAAGTGATATTTGGAAGCCCATAGAGGGCTATGGTGAAAAAGGAAATATCCTCAGATGAAATCTGGAAAAAAGCTTTCTGAGAAACTGCTTAGTGTTCTGTTAATTCATCTCACAGAGTTACATCTGTATTTCGTGGATCTCATTGCTAGCCTTATTTCTGTGGAATCTGAGAACAGATATTTCGGATCCCTTTGAAGACTGTAGGGCCAAAGGAAATAACCTCCGATAACAAAGAGAAAGAAGCTTTCTGAGAAACTTCTTTGTGTTCTGTGAAATCATCTCACAGAGTTACAGCTATCCCCTCAAGAATCCTTTCGCAATATCATCAGATGAAATCTGGAAAGAAACTTTCTGAGAAACAGCTTAGTGTTCTGTTAATTCATCTAACAGAGTTACCTCTGAATTTCGAGGATCACTTTGCTAGCCTTATTTCTGTGGAATCTGAGAACAGATATTTCGGATCCCTTTGAAGACTATAGGGACAAAGGAAATATCCTCCGATACAAAGAGAAAGAAGCTTTCTGAGAAACTTCTTTGTGTTCTGTGAAATCATCTCACAGAGTTACAGCTTTCCCCTCAAGAAGGCTTTCGCTAAGACAGTTCTTGTAGAATTGTCAAAGTGATATTTGGAAGCCCATAGAGGGCTATGGTGAAAAAGGAAATATCCTCAGATGAAATCTGGAAAGAAGCTTTCTGAGAAACTGCTTAGTGTTCTGTTAATTCATCTCACAGAGTTATATCTGTATTTCGTGAATCTCTTTGCTAGCCTTATTTCTGTGGATTCTGAGAACAGATATTTCGGATCCCTTTGAAGACTACAGGGCCAAAGGAAATATCCTCCGATAACAAATAGAAAGAAGCTTTCTGAGAAACTTCTTTGTGTTCTGTGAAATCATCTCACAGAGTTACAGCTTTCCCCTCAAGAAGCCTTTCGCTAAGACAGTTCTTGTGGAATTGGAAAAGTGATATTTGGAAGCCCATAGTGGGCTATGGTGAAAAAGGAAATATCCTCAGATGAAATCTGGAAAGAAGCTATCTGAGAAACTGCTCTGTGATGTGGGACTTCCACTCACAGAGTTATATCTGCATTTCGTGGAACTCTTTGCTAGCCTTATTTCGGTGGAATCTAGGAACAGATATTTCGGATCCCTTTGAAGACTATAGGGCCAAAGGAAATATCCTCCGATAACAAAGAGAAAGAAGCTTTCTGAGAAACTTCTTTGTGTTCTGTGAAATCCTCTCACAGAGTTACAGCTTTCCCCTCAAGAAGCCTTTCGCTAAGACAGTTCTTGTGGAATTGGCAAAGTGATATTTGGAAGCCCATAGAGGGCTATGGTGAAAAAGGAAATATCCTCAGATGAAATCTGGAAAGAAGATTTCTGAGAAACTGCTTAATGTTCTGTTAAGTCATCTCACAGAGTTACATCTGTATTTCTTGCATCTCTTTGCTAGCCTTATTTCTGTGGAATCTGAGAACAGATATTTCGGATCCCTTTGAAGACTATAGTGCCAAAGGAAATATCCTCCGATAACAAAGAGAAAGACTTTCTGAGAAACTACTTTGTGTTCTGTGAAATCACCTCACAGAGTTACAGCTTTCCCCTCAAGAAGCCTTTCTCAAAGACAGTTCTTGTGGAATTGGCGAAGTGACATTTGGAAGCCCATAGAGGGCTATGGTGAAAAAGGAAATATCCTCAGATGAAATCTGGAAAGAAGCTTTCTTAGAAACTGCTTAGTGTTCTGTTAATTCATCTCATAGAGTTACATCTGTGTTTCCTGGATCTCTTTGCTAGCCTTATTTCTGGGGAATCAGAGAACAGATATTTCGGATCCCTTTGAAGACTATAGGGCCAAAGAAAATATCCTCCGATAACAAAGAGAAAGAAGCTTTCTGAGAAAGTACTTTGTGTTCTGTGAAATAACCTCACAGAGTTACAGCTTTCCCCTCAAGAAGCCTTTCGCTAAGACAGTTCTTGTGGAATTGGCAAAGTGACATTTGGAAGCCCTGAGAGGGCTATGGTGAAAAAGGAAATATCCTCAGATGAAATCTGGAAACAAGCTTTCTGAGAAACTGCTCTGTGATGTGTGACTTCCACTCACAGAGTTACATCTGTATTTCGTGGATCTCTTTGCTAGCCTTATTTCTGTGGAATCTGAGAACAGATATTTTGGATCCCTTTGAAGGCTATAGGGCCAGAGGAAATATTCTCCGATAACAAAGAGGAAGAAGATATCTGAGAAACTTCTTTGTGTTCTGTGAAATCATCTCACAGAGTTACAGCTTTCCCCTCAAGAAGCCTTTCGCTAAGACAGTTCTTGTGGAATTGGCAAAGTGATATTTGGAAGCCCATAGAGGGCTATGGTGAAAAAGGAAATATCCTCAGATGAAATCTGGAAAGAAGCATTCTGAGAAACTGCTCTGTGATGTGTGACTTCCACTCCCAGAGTTACATCTGTATTTCGTGGATCTCTTTGCTAGCCTTATTTCTGTGGAATCTGAGAACAGATATTTCGGATCCCTTTGAAGACTATAGGGCCAAAGGAAATATCACCCGATAACAAAGAGAAAGTAGCTTTCTGAGAAACTTCTTTGTGTTCTGTGAAATCATCTCACTGAGTTACAGCTTTCCCCTCAAGAAGCCTTTCGCTAAGACAGTTCATGTGAAATTCGCAAAGTGATATTTGGAAGCCCATAGAGGGCTATGGTGAAAAAGGAAATATCCTCAGATGAAATCTGGAAAGAAGCTATCTGAGAAACTGCTCTGTGATGTGGGACTTCCACTCACAGAGTTATATCTGCATTTCGTGGAACTCTTTGCTAGCCTTATTTCGGTGGAATCTGGGAACAGATATTTCGGATGCCTCTGAAGACTATAGGGCCAAAGGAAATATCCTCCGATAACAAAGAGAAAGAAGCGTTCTGAGAAACTTCTTTGTGTTCCGTGAAATCATCTCACAGAGTTACAGCTTTCCCCTCAAGAAGCCTTTCGCTAAGACTGTTCTTGTGGAATTGGCAAAGTGACATTTGGAAGCCCATAGAGGGCTATGGTGAAAAAGGAAATATCCTCAGATGAAATCTGGAAAGAAGCTTTCTGAGAAACTGCTTAGTGTTCTGTTAATTCATCTCACAGAGTTACATCTGTGTTTGGTGGATCTCTTTGCTAGCCTTATTTCTGTGGAATCTGAGAACAGATATTTCGGATCCCTTTGAAGACTATAGGGCCAAAGAAAATATCCTCCGATAACAAAGAGAAAGAAGCTTTCTGAAACTACTTTGTGTTCTGTGAAATCACCTCACAGAGTTACAGCTTTCCCCTCAAGAAGCCTTTCGCTAAGACAGTTCTTGTGGAATTGGCAAAGTGACATTTGGAAGCCCGTAGAGGGCTATGGTGAAAAAGGAAATATCCTCAGATGAAATCTGGAAAGAAGCTTTCTGAGAAACTGCTTTGTGATGTGTGACTTCCACTCACAGAGTTACATCTGTATTTCGTGGATCTCTTTGCTAGCCTAATTTTGCGGAATCTGAGAACAGATATTTTGGATCCCTTTGAAGACTATAGGGCCAGAGGAAATATTCTCCGATAACAAAGAGGAAGAAGATTACTTAGAAACTTCTTTGTGTTCTGTGAAATCATCTCACAGAGTTACAGCTTTCCCCTCAAGAAGCCTTTCGCTAAGACATTTCTTGTGGAATTGGCATAGTGATATTTGGAAGCCCATAGACGGCTATGGTGAAAAAGGAAATATCCTCAGATGAAATCTGGAAAGAAGCTTTCTGAGAAACTGCTTAGTGTTCTGTTAATTCATCTCACAGAGTTACATCTGTGTTTCGTTGATCTCTTTGCTAGCCTTATTTCTGTGGAATCTGAGAACAGATATTTCGGATCCCTTGGAAGACTATAGGGCCAAAGAAAATATCCTCCGATAACAAAGAGAAAGAAGCTTTCTGAGAAACTACTTTGTGTTCTGTGAAATCACCTCACAGAGTTACAGCTTTCCCCTCAAGAAGCCTTTCGCTAAGACAGTTCTTGTGGAATTGGCAAAGTGACATTTGGAAGCCCTGAGAGGGCTATGGTGAAAAAGGAAATATCCTCAGATGAAATCTGGAAAGAAGCTTTCTGAGAAACTGCTCTGTGATGTGTGACTTCCACTCACAGAGTTACATCTGTATTTCGTGGATCTCTTTGCTAGCCTTATTTCTGTGGAATCTGAGAACAGATATTTTGGATTCCTTTGAAGACTATAGGGCCAGAGGAAATATTCTCCGATAACAAAGAGGAAGAAGATTACTGAGAAACTTCTTTGTGTTCTGTGAAATCATCTCACAGAGTTACAGCTTTCCCCTCAAGAAGCCTTTCGGTAAGACAGTTCTTGTGGAATTGTCAAAGTGATATTTGGAAGCCCATAGAGGGCTATGGTGAAAAAGGAAATATCCTCAGATGAAATCTGGAAAGAAGCTTTCTGAGAAACTGCTTAGTGTTCTGTTAATTCATCTCACAGAGTTACATCTGTATTTCGTGGATCTCTTTGCTAGCCTTATTTCTGTGGAATCTGAGAACAGATATTTCGGATCCCTTTGAAGACTATAGGGCCAAAGGAAATAACCTCCGATAACAAAGAGAAAGAAGCTTTCTGAGAAACTTCTTTGTGTTCTGTGAAATCATCTCACAGAGTTACAGCTATCCCCTCAAGAAGCCTTTCGCAATATCATCAGATGAAATCTGGAAAGAAGCTTTCTGAGATACTGCTTAGTGTTCTGTTAATTCATCAAACAGAGTTACCTCTGAATTTCGAGGATCTCTTTGCTAGCCTTATTTCTGTGGAATCTGAGAACAGATATTTCGGATCCCTTTGAAGACTATAGGGAAAAAGGAAATATCCTCCGATACAAAGAGAAAGAAGCTTTCTGAGAAACTTCTTCGTGTTCTGTGAAATCATCTCTCAGAGTTACAGCTTTCCCCTCAAGAAGGCTTTCGCTAAGACAGTTCTTGTAGAGTTGTCAAAGTGATATTTGGAAGCCCATAGAGGGCTATGGTGAAAAAGAAAATATCCTCAGATGAAATCTGGAAAGAAGCTTTCTGAGAAACTGCTCAGGGTTCTGTTAATTCATCTCACAGAGTTACATCTGTGTTTCGAGGATCTCATTGCTAGACTTATTTCTGTGGAATCTGAGAACAGATATTTCGGATCCCTTTGAATACTATAGGGCCAAAGGAAATATACTCCGATAACAAAGAGAAAGAAGCTTTCTGAGAAACTTCTTTGTGTTCTGTGAAATCGTCTCACAGAGTTACAGCTTTCCCCTCAAGAAGCCTTTCGCTAAGACAGTTCTTGTGGAATTGGCAAAGTGATATTTGGAAGCCCATGGAGGGCTATGGTGAAAAAGGAAACATCCTCAGATGAAATCAGGAAAGAAGCTTTTTGAGAAACTGCTCTGTGATGTGCGACTTCCACTCACAGAGTTACATCTGTATTTCGTGGTTCTCTTTGCTAGCGTTATTTCTGTGGAATCTGAGAATAGATATTTCGGATCGCTTTGAAGAATATAGCGAAAAAGGAAATATCCTCCGATTACAAAGAGAAAGAAGCTTTCTGAGAAACTTCTTTGTGTTCTGTGAAATCACCTCACAGAGTTACAGCTTTCCCCTCAAGAAGCCTTTCGCTAAGACAGTTCTTGTGGAATTGGCAAAGTGACGTTTGGAAGCCGTTAGAGGGCTATGGTGAAAAAGGAAATATCCTCAGATGAAATCTGGAAAGAAGCTTTCTGAGAAACTGCTTAGTGTTCTGTTAATTCATCTCACAGAGTTACATCTGTATTTCGTGGATCTCTTTGCTAGCCTTATTTCTGTGGAATCTGAGAACAGATATTTCGGATCCCTTTGAAGACTATAGGGCCAGAGTAAATATCCTCCGATAACAAATAGAAAGAAGCTTTCTGAGAAACTTCTTTGTGTTCTGTGAAATCATCTCACAGAGTTACAGCCTTCCCCTCAAGAAGCCTTTCGCTAAGACAGTTCTTGTGGAATTGGCAAAGTGATATTTGGAAGCCCATAGAGGGCTATGGTGAAAAAGGAAATATCCTCAGAAGAAATCTGGAAAGAAGCTTTCTGAGAAACTGCTCTGTGATGTGTCACTTCCACTCACAGAGTTACATCTGTATTTCGTGGATCTCTTTGCTAGCCTTATTTCTGTGGAATCTGAGAAATGATACTTCGGATCCCTTTGAAGACTATAGGGCCAAAGGAAATATCCTCCGATAACAAAGAGAAAGACTTTCTGAGAAACTACTTTGTGTTCTGTGAAATCACCTCACAGAATTACAGCTTTCCCCTCAAGAAGCCTTTCGCAAAGACAGTTCTTGTGGAATTGGCAAAGTGACATTTGGAAGCCCATAGAGGGCTATGGTGAAAAAGGAAATATCCTCAGATGAAATCTGGAAAGAAGCTTTCTGAGAAACTGCTTAGTGTTCTGTTAATTCATCTCACAGAGTTACATCTGTGTTTCGTGGATTTCTTTGCTAGCCTTATTTCTGTGGAATCAGAGAACAGATATTTCGGATCCCTTTGAAGACTATAGGGCCAAAGAAAATATCCTCCGATAACAAAGAGAAAGAAGCTTTCTGAGAAACTACTTTGTGTTCTGTGAAATCACCTCATAGAGTTACAGCTTTCCCCTCAAGAAGCCTTTCGCTAAGACAGTTCCTGTGGAATTGGCAAAGTGACATTTGGAAGGCCTGAGAGGGCTATGGTGAAAAAGGAAATATCCTCAGATGAAATCTGGAAAGAAGCTTTCTGAGAAACTACTCTGTGATGTGTGACTTCCACTCACAGAGTTACATCTGTATTTCGTGGATCTCTTTGCTAGCCTTATTTCTGTGGAATCTGAGAACAGATATTTTGGATCCCTTTGAAGACTATAAGGCCAGAGGAAATATTCTCCGATAACAAAGAGGAAGAAGATTTCTGAGAAACTTCTTTGTGTTCTGTGAAATCATCTCACAGAGTTACAGCTTTCCCCTCAAGAAGCCTGTCGCTAAGACAGTTCTTGTGGAATTGTCAAAGTGATATTTGGAAGCCCATAGAGGGCTATGGTGAAAAAGGAAATATCCTCAGATGAAATCTGGAAAGAAGCTTTCTGAGAAACTTCTCTGTGATGTGTGACTTCCACTCCCAGAGTTACATCTGTATTTCGTGGATCTCTTTGCTAGCCTTATTTCTGTGGAATCTGAGAACAGATATTTCGGATCCCTTTGAAGACTACAAGGCCAAAGGAAATATCACCCGATAACAAAGAGAAAGTAGCTTTCTGAGAAACTTCTTTGTGTTCTGTTAAATCATCTCACAGAGTTACAGCATTCCCCTGAAGAAGCCTTTCGGTAAGACAGTTCTTGTGGAATTGTCAAAGTGATATTTGGAAGCCCATATAAGGCTATGTTGAAAAAGGAAATATCCTCAGATGAAATCTGGAAGGAAGCTTTCTGAGAAACTGCTTAGTGTTCTGTTAATTCATCTAACAGAGTTACCTCTGAATTTCGAGGATCTCTTTGCTAGCCTTATTTCTGTGGAATCTGAGAACAGATATTTCGGATCCCTTTGAAGACTATAGGGACAAAGGAAATATCCTCCGATACAAAGAAAAAGAAGCTTTCTGAGAAACTTCTTTGTGTTCTGTGAAATCATCTAACAGAGTTACAGCTTTCCCCTCAAGAAGGCTTTCGCTAAGACAGTTCTTGTGGAATTGTCAAAGTGATATTTGGAAGCCCGTAGAGGGCTATGGTGAAAAAGGAAATATCCTCAGATGAAATCTGGAAAGAAGCTTTCTGAGAAACTGCTCAGTGTTCTGTTAATTCATCTCACAGAGTTACATCTGTGTTTCGAGGATCTCATTGCTAGCCTTATTTCTGTGGAATCTGAGAACAGATATTTCGGATCCCTTTGAATACTATAGGGCCAAAGGATATATCCTCCGATAACAAAGAGAAAGAAGCTTTCTGAGAAACTACTTTGTGTTCTGTGAAATCACCTCACAGAGTTACAGCTTTCCCCTCAAGAAGCCTTTCGCTAAGACAGTTCTTGTGGAATAGACAAAGTGACATTTGAAGCCCTTAGAGGGCTATGGTGAAAAAGGAAATATCCTCAGATGAAATCAGGAAAGAAGCTTTTTGAGAAACTGCTTAGTGTTCTGTTAATTCATCACACAGAGTTACATCTGTATTTCGTGGATCTCTTTGCTAGCCTTATTTCGGAGGAATCTGAGAAGAGATATTTCGGTTCCCTTTGAAGACTATAGGGACAAAGGAAATATCCTCTGATAACAAAGAGAAAGAAGCTTTCTGAGAAACTTCTTTGTGTTCTGTGAAATCATCTCACAGAGTTACAGCTTTCCCCTCAAGAAGCCTTTCGCTAAGACAGTTCTTGTGGAATTAGCAAAGTGATATTTGGAAGCCCATAGAGGGCTATGGTGAAAAAGGAAATATCCTCAGATGAAATCTGGAAAGAAGCTTTCTGAGAAACTTCTCTGTGATGTGTGACTTCCACTCACAGAGTTACATCTGTATTTCGTGGAACTCTTTGCTAGCCTTATTTCTGTGGAATCTGAGAACAGATATTTCGGATCCCGTTGAAGGCTATAGGGCCAGAGGAAATATCCTCCGATAACAAAGAGAAAGAAGCTTTCTGAGAAACTTCTTTGTGTTCTGTGAAATCATCTCACAGAGTTACAGCTTTCCCCTCAAGAAGCCTTTCTCTAAGACAGTTCTTGTGGAATTGGCAAAGTGATATTTGGAAGCCCATAGAGGGCTATGGTGAAAAAGGAAATATCCTCAGAAGAAATCTGGAAAGAAGCTTTGTGAGAAACTGCTCTGTGATGTGTCACTTCCACTCAGAGAGTTACATCTGTATTTCGTGGATCTCTCTGCTAGCCTTATTTCTGTGGAATCTCAGAACAGATATTTCGGATCCCTTTGAAGACTATAGGGCCAAAGGAAATATCCTCCGATAACAAAGAGAAAGACTTTCTGAGAAACTACTTTCTGTTCTGTGAAATCACCTCACAGAATTACAGCTTTCCCCTCAAGAAGCCTTTCGCAAAGACAGTTCTTGTGGAATTGGCAAAGTGACATTTGGAAGCCCATAGAGGGCTATGGTAAAAAAGGAAATATCCTCAGATGAAATCTGGAAAGAAGCTTTCTGAGAAACTGCTTAGTGTTTTGTTAATTCATCTCACCGAGTTACATCTGTGTTTCGTGGATCTCTTTGCTAGCCTTATTTCTGTGGAATCAGAGAACAGATATTTCGGATCCCTTTGAAGACTATAGGGCCAAAGAAAATATCCTCCGATAACAAAGAGAAAGAAGCTTTCTGAGAAACTACTTTGTGTTCTGTGAAATCACCTCATAGAGTTACAGCTTTCCCCTCAAGAAGCCTTTCGCTAAGACAGTTCCAGTGGAATTGGCAAAGTGACATTTGGAAGGCCTGAGAGGGCTATGGTGAAAAAGGAAATATCCTCAGATGAAATCTGGAAAGAAGCTTTCTGAGAAACTACTCTGTGATGTGTGACTTCCACTCACAGAGTTACATCTGTATTTCGTGGATCTCTTTGCTAGCCTTATTTCTGTGGAATCTGAGAACAGATATTATGGATCCCTTTGAAGACTATAGGGCCAGAGGAAATATTCTCCGATAACAAAGAGGAAGAAGATTTCTGAGAAACTTCTTTGTGTTCTGTGAAATCATCTCACAGAGTTACAGCTTTCCCCTCAAGAAGCCTTTCGCTAAGACAGTTCTTGTGGAATTGGCAAAGTGATATTTGGAAGCCCATAGAGGGCTATGGTGAAAAAGGAAATATCCTCAGATGAAATCTGGAAAGAAGCTTTCTGAGAAACTTCTCTGTGATGTGTGACTTCGACTCCCAGAGTTACATCTGTATTTCGTGGATCTCTTTGCTAGCCTTATTTCTGTGGAATCTGAGAACAGATATTTCGGATCCCTTTGAAGACTATAGGGCCAAAGGAAATATCACCCGATAACAAAGAGAAAGTAGCTTTCTGAGAAACTTCTTTGTGTTCTGTGAAATCATCTCACAGAATTACAGCATTCCCCTGAAGAAGCCTTTCGGTAAGACAGTTCTTGTGGAATTGTCAAAGTGATATTTGGAAGCCCATAGAAGGCTATGTTGAAAAAGGAAATATCCTCAGATGAAATGTGGAAAGAAGCTTTCTGAGAAACTGCTTAGTGTTCTGTTAATTCATCTCACAGAGTTACATCTGTATTTCGTGGATCTCTTTGCTAGCCTTATTTCTGTGGAATCTGAGAACAGATATTTCGGATCCCTTTGAAGACTATAGGGCCAAAGGAAATAACCTCCGATAACAAAGAGAAAGAAGCTTTCTGAGAAACTTCTTTGTGTTCTGTGAAATCATCTCACAGAGTTACAGCTTTCCCCTCAAGAAGCCTTTCGCTAAGACAGTTCTTGTGGAATTGGCAAAGTGATATTTGGAAGCCCATAGAGGGCTATGGTGAAAAAGGAAATATCCTCAGATGAAATCTGGAAAGAAGCTTTCTGAGACACTGCTTAGTGTTCTGTTAATTCATGTCACAGAGTTACATCTGTATTTCGTGGATCTCTTTGCTAGCCTTATTTCTGTGGAATCTGAGAACAGATATTTCGGATCCCTTTGATGACTATAGGGCCAAAGGAAATATCTTCCCCTAACAAAGAGAAAGAAGCTTTCTGAGAAACTTCTTTGTGTTCTGTGAAATCATCTCACAGAGTTACAGCTTTCCCCTCAAGAAGCCTTTCTCTAAGACAGTTCTTGTGGAATTGGCAAAGTGATATTTGGAAGCCCATAGAGGGCTATGGTGAAAAAGGAAATATCCTCAGAAGAAATCTGGAAAGAAGCTTTGTGAGAAACTGCTCTGTGATGTGTCACTTCCACTCAGAGAGTTACATCTGTATTTCGTGGATCTCTCTGCTAGCCTTATTTCTGTGGAATCTGAGAACAGATATTTCGGATCCCTTTGAAGACTATAGGGCCAAAGGAAATATCCTCCGATAACAAAGAGAAAGACTTTCTGAGAAACTACTTTCTGTTCTGTGAAATCACCTCACAGAACTACAGCTTTCCCCTCAAGAAGCCTTTCGCAAAGACAGTTCTTGTGGAATTGGCAAAGTGACATTTGGAAGCCCATAGAGGGCTATGGTGAAAAAGGAAATATCCTCAGATGAAATCTGGAAAGAAGCTTTCTGAGAAACTGCTTAGTGTTTTGTTAATTCATCTCACCGAGTTACATCTGTGTTTCGTGGATCTCTTTGCTAGCCTTATTTCTGTGGAATCAGAGAACAGATATTTCGGATCCCTTTGAAGACTATAGGGCCAAAGAAAATATCCTCCGATAACAAAGAGAAAGAAGCTTTCTGAGAAACTACTTTGTGTTCTGTGAAATCACCTCATAGAGTTACAGCTTTCCCCTCAAGAAGCCTTTCGCTAAGACAGTTCCTGTGGAATTGGCAAAGTGACATTTGGAAGGCCTGAGAGGGCTATGGTGAAAAAGGAAATATCCTCAGATGAAATCTGGAAAGAAGCTTTCTGAGAAACTACTCTGTGATGTGTGACTTCCACTCACAGAGTTACATCTGTATTTCGTGGATCTCTTTGCTAGCCTTATTTCTGTGGAATCTGAGAACAGATATTATGGATCCCTTTGAAGACTATAGGGCCAGAGGAAATATTCTCCGATAACAAAGAAAAAGAAGCTTTCTGAGAAAATTCTTTGTGTTCTGTGAAATCATCTCACAGAGCTACAGCTTTCCCCTCAAGAAGCCTTTCGCTAAGACAGTTCTTGTGGAAATGGCAAAGTGATATTTGGAAGCCCATAGAGGGCTATGGTGAAAAAGGAAATATCCTCAGATGAAATCTGGAAAGAAGCTTTCTGAGAAACTGCTCTGTGATGTTTGACTTCCACTCACAGAGTTACATCTGTATTTCGTGGAACTCTTTGCTAGCCTTATTTCTGTGGAATCTGAGAACAGATATTTCGGATCCCTTTGAAGACTATAGGGCCAAAGGAAATATCCTCCGATAACAAAGAGAAAGAAGCTTTCTGAGAAACTTCTTTGTGTTCTGTGAAATCATCTCACAGAGTTACAGCTTTCCCCTCAAGAAGCCTTTCGCTAAGACAGTTCTTGTGGAATTGGCAAAGTGACGTTTGGAAGCCCTTAGAGGGCTATGGTGAAAAAGGAAATATCCTCAGATGAAATCTGGAAAGAAGCTTTCTGAGAAACTGCTACGTGTTCTGTTAATTCATCTCACAGAGTTACATCTGTATTTCGTGGATCTCTTTGCTAGCCTTATTTCTGTGGAATCTGAGAACAGATATTTCGGATCCTTTTGAAGACTATAGGGCCAGAGTAAATATCCTCCGATAACAAAGAGGAAGAAGCTTTCTGAGAAACTTCTTTGTGTTCTGTGAAATCATCTCACAGAGTTACAGCTTTCCCCTCAAGAAGCCTTTCGTTAAGACAGTTCTTGTGGAATTGGCAAAGTGATATTTGGAAGCCCATAGAGGGCTATGGTGAAAAAGGAAATATCCTCAGATGAAATCTGGAAAGAAGCTTTCTGAGAAACTGCTTAGTGTTCTGTTAATTCTTCTCACAGAGTTACATCTGTATTTCGTGGATCTCTTTGCTAGCCTTATTTCTGTGGAATCTGAGAACAGATATTTCGGATCCCTTTGAAGACTATAGGCCCAAAGGAAATATCCTCCGATAACAAATGGAAAGAAGCTTTCTGAGAAACTACTTTGTGTTCTGTGAAATCACCTCACAGAGTTACAGCTTTCCCCTCAAGAAGCCTTTCGCTAAGACAGTTCTTGTGGAATTGGCAAAGTGATATTTGGAAGCCCTTAGAGGGCTATGGTGAAAAAGGAAATATCCTCAGATGAAATAAGGAAAGAAGCTTTCTGAGAAACTGCTTAGTGTTCTGTTAATTCATCTCACAGAGTTACATCTGTATTTCGTGGATCTCTCTGCTAGCCTTATTTCTGTGGAATCTGAGAACAGATATTTCGGATCCCTTTGAAGACTATAGGGCCAAAGGAAATATCCTCCGATAACAAAGAGAAAGAAGCTTACTGAGAAACTTCTTTGTGTTCTGTGAAATCATCTCACAGAGCTACAGCTTTCCCCTCAAGAAGCCTTTCGCTAAGACAGTTCTTGTGAAATTGGCAAAGTGAAATTTGGAAGCCCATAGAGGGCTATGGTGAAAAAGGAAATATCCTCAGATGAAATCTGGAAAGAAGCTTTCTGAGACACTGCTTAGTGTTCTGTTAATTCATGTCACAGAGTTACATCTGTATTTCGTGGATCTCTTTGCTAGCCTTATTTCTGTGGAATCTGAGAACAGATATTTCGGATCCCTTTGAAGACTATAGGGCCAAAGGAAATATCCTCCCCTAACAAAGAGAAAGAAACTTTCTGAGAAACTTCTTTGTGTTCTGTGAAATCATCTCACAGAGCTACAGCTTTTCCCTAAAGAAGCCTTTCGCTAAGACAGTTCTTGTGGAAATGGCAAAGTGATATTTGGAAGCCCATAGAGGGCTATGGTGAAAAAGGAAATATCCTCAGATGAAATCTGGAAAGAAGCTTTCTGAGAAACTGCTCTGTGATGTGTGACTTCCACTCACAGAGTTACATCTGTATTTCGTGGAACTCTTTGCTAGCCTTATTTCTGTGGAATCTGAGAACAGATATTTCGGATCCCGTTGAAGACTATAGGGCCAAAGGAAATATCCTCCGATAACAAAGAGAAAGAAGCTTTCTGAGAAACTTCTTTGTGTTCTGTGAAATCATCTCACAGAGTTACAGCTTTCCCCTCAAGAAGCCTTTCGCTAAGAGAGTTCTTGTGGAATTGGCAAAGTGATATTTGGAAGCCCATAGAGGGCTATGGTGAAAAAGGAAATATCCTCAGATGAAATCTGGAAAGAAGATTTCTGAGAAACTGCTTAGTGTTCTGTTAAGTCATCTCACAGAGTTACATCTGTATTTCTTGCATCTCTTTGCTAGCCTTATTTCTGTGGAATCTGAGAACAGATATTTCGGATCCCTTGGAAGACTATAGTGCCAAAGGAAATATCCTCCAATAACAAAGAGAAAGACTTTCTGAGAAACTACTTTGTGTTCTGTGAAATCACCTCACAGAGTTACAGCTTTCCCCTCAAGAAGCCTTTCCCAAAGACAGTTCTTGTGGAATTGGCAAAGTGACATTTGGAAGCCGATAGAGGGCTATGGTGAAAAAGGAAATATCCTCAGATGAAATCTGGAAAGAAGCTTTCTTAGAAACTGCTTAGTGTTCTGTTAATTCATCTCATAGAGTTACATCTGTGTTTCCTGGATCTCTTTGCTAGCCTTATTTCTGTGGAATCAGAGAACAGATATTTCGGATCCCTTTGAAGACTATAGGGCCAAAGAAAATATCCTCCGATAACAAAGAGAAAGAAGCTTTCTGAGAAAGTACTTTGTGTTCTGTGAAATCACCTCACAGAGTTACAGCTTTCCCCTCAAGAAGCCTTTCGCTAAGACAGTTCTTGTGAAATTGGCAAAGTGACATTTGGAAGCCCTGAGAGGGCTATGGTGAAAAAGGAAATATCCTCAGATGAAATCTGGAAACAAGCCTTCTGAGAAACTGCTCTGTGATGTGTGACTTCCACTCACAGAGTTACATCTGTATTTCGTGGATCTCTTTGCTAGCCTTATTTCTGTGGAATCTGAGAACAGATATTTTGGATCCCTTTGAAGGCTATAGGGCCAGAGGAAATACTCTCCGATAACAAAGAGGAAGAAGATATCTGAGAAACTTCTTTGTGTTCTGTGAAATCATCTCACAGAGTTACAGCTTTCCCCTCAAGAAGCCTTTCGCTAAGACAGTTCTTGTGGAATTGGCAAAGTGATATTTGGAAGCCCATAGAGGGCTATGGTGAAAAAGGAAATATCCTCAGATGAAATCTGGAAAGAAGCATTCTGAGAAACTACTCTGTGATGTGTGACTTCCACTCCAAGAGTTACATCTGTATTTCGTGGATCTCTTTGCTAGCCTTATTTCTGTGGAATCTGAGAACAGATATTTCGGATCCCTTTGAAGACTATAGGGCCAAAGGAAATATCACCCGATAACAAAGAGAAAGTAGCTTTCTGAGAAACTTCTTTGTGTACTGTGAAATCATCTCACTGAGTTACAGCTTTCCCCTCAAGAAGCCTTTCGCTAAGACAGTTCATGTGAAATTCGCAAAGTGATATTTGGAAGCCCATAGAGGGCTATGGTGAAAAAGGAAATATCCTCAGATGAAATCAGGAAAGAAGCTTTTTGAGAAACTGCTTAGTGTTCTGTTAATTCATCTCACAGAGTTACATCTGTATTTCGTGGATCTCTTTGCTAGCCTTATTTCGGAGGAATCTGAGAAGAGATATTTCGGTTCCCTTTGAAGACTATAGGGCCAAAGGAAATATCCTCCGATAACTGAGACAAGAAACTTTCTTAGAAACTTCTTTGTGTTCTTTGAAATCATTTCACAGAGTTACAGCTTTCCCCTCAAGAAGCCTTTCGGTAAGACAGTTCTTGTGGAATTGTCAAAGTGATATTTGGAAGCCCATAGAGGGCTATGGTGAAAAAGGAAATATCCTCAGATGAAATCTGGAAAGAAGCTTTCTGAGAAACTGCTTAGTGTTCTGTTAATTCATCTCATAGAGTTACATCTGTATTTCGTGGATCTCTTTGCTAGCATTATTTCTGTGGAATCTGAGAACAGATATTTCGGATCCCTTTGAAGACTATAGGGCCAAAGGAAATATCCTCCGATAACAAAGAGAAAGAAGCTTTCTGAGAAACTTCTTTGTGTTCTGTGAAATCATCTCACAGAGTTACAGCTTTCCCCTCAAGAAGCCTTTCGCTAAGACAGTTCTTGTGGAATTGGCAAAGTGATGTTTGGAAGCCCTTAGAGGGCTATGGTGAAAAAGGAAATATCCTCAGATGAAATCTGGAAAGAAGATTTCTGAGAAACTGCTAAGTGTTCTGTTAATTCATCTCACAGAGTTACATCTGTATTTCGTGGATCTCTTTGCTAGCCTTATTTCTGTGGAATCTGAGAACAGATATTTCGGATCCTTTTGAAGACTATAGGGCCAGAGTAAATATCCTCCGATAACAAAGAGGAAGAAGCTTTCTGAGAAACTTCTTTGTGTTCTGTGAAATCATCTCACAGAGTTACAGCTTTCCCCTCAAGAAGCCTTTCGTTAAGACAGTTCTTGTGGAATTGGCAAAGTGATATTTGGAAGCCCATAGAGGGCTATGGTGAAAAAGGAAATATCCTCAGATGAAATCTGGAAAGAAGCTTTCTGAGAAACTGCTTAGTGTTCTGTTAATTCATCTCACAGAGTTACATCTGTATTTCGTGGATCTCTCTGCTAGCCTTATTTCTGTGGAATCTGAGAACAGATATTTCGGATCCCTTTGAAGACTATAGGGCCAAAGGAAATAACCTCCGATAACAAAGAGAAAGAAGCTTTCTGAGAAACTTCTTTGTGTTCTGTGAAATCATCTCACAGAGCTACAGCTTTTCCCTCAAGAAGCCTTTCGCTAAGACAGTTCTTGTGGAAATGGCAAAGTGATATTTGGAAGCCCATAGAGGGCTATGGTGAAAAAGGAAATATCCTCAGATGAAATCTGGAAAGAAGCTTTCTGAGAAAGTGCTCTGTGATGTGTGACTTCCACTCACAGAGTTACATCTGTATTTCGTGGAACTCTTTGCTAGCGTTATTTCTGTGGAATCTGAGAACAGATATTTCGGATCCCTTTGAAGACTATAGGGCCAAAGGAAATATCCTCCGATAACAAAGAGAAAGAAGCTTTCTGAAACTACTTTGTGTTCTGTGAAATCACCTCACAGAGTTACAGCTTTCCCCTCAAGAAGCCTTTCGCTAAGACAGTTCTTGTGGAATTGGCAAAGTGACATTTGGAAGCCCGTAGAGGGCTATGGTGAAAAAGGAAATATCCTCAGATGAAATCTGGAAAGAAGCTTTCTGAGAAACTGCTTTGTGATGTGTGACTTCCACTCACAGAGTTACATCTGTATTTCGTGGATCTCTTTGCTAGCCTAATTTTGCGGAATCTGAGAACAGATATTTTGGATCCCTTTGAAGACTATAGGGCCAGAGGAAATATTCTCCGATAACAAAGAGGAAGAAGATTACTTAGAAACTTCTTTGTGTTCTGTGAAATCATCTCACAGAGTTACAGCTTTCCCCTCAAGAAGCCTTTCGCTAAGACATTTCTTGTGGAATTGGCATAGTGATATTTGGAAGCCCATAGACGGCTATGGTGAAAAAGGAAATATCCTCAGATGAAATCTGGAAAGAAGCTTTCTGAGAAACTGCTTAGTGTTCTGTTAATTCATCTCACAGAGTTACATCTGTGTTTCGTTGATCTCTTTGCTAGCCTTATTTCTGTGGAATCTGAGAACAGATATTTCGGATCCCTTGGAAGACTATAGGGCCAAAGAAAATATCCTCCGATAACAAAGAGAAAGAAGCTTTCTGAGAAACTACTTTGTGTTCTGTGAAATCACCTCACAGAGTTACAGCTTTCCCCTCAAGAAGCCTTTCGCTAAGACAGTTCTTGTGGAATTGGCAAAGTGACATTTGGAAGCCCTGAGAGGGCTATGGTGAAAAAGGAAATATCCTCAGATGAAATCTGGAAAGAAGCTTTCTGAGAAACTGCTCTGTGATGTGTGACTTCCACTCACAGAGTTACATCTGTATTTCGTGGATCTCTTTGCTAGCCTTATTTCTGTGGAATCTGAGAACAGATATTTTGGATTCCTTTGAAGACTATAGGGCCAGAGGAAATATTCTCCGATAACAAAGAGGAAGAAGATTACTGAGAAACTTCTTTGTGTTCTGTGAAATCATCTCACAGAGTTACAGCTTTCCCCTCAAGAAGCCTTTCGGTAAGACAGTTCTTGTGGAATTGTCAAAGTGATATTTGGAAGCCCATAGAGGGCTATGGTGAAAAAGGAAATATCCTCAGATGAAATCTGGAAAGAAGCTTTCTGAGAAACTGCTTAGTGTTCTGTTAATTCATCTCACAGAGTTACATCTGTATTTCGTGGATCTCTTTGCTAGCCTTATTTCTGTGGAATCTGAGAACAGATATTTCGGATCCCTTTGAAGACTATAGGGCCAAAGGAAATAACCTCCGATAACAAAGAGAAAGAAGCTTTCTGAGAAACTTCTTTGTGTTCTGTGAAATCATCTCACAGAGTTACAGCTATCCCCTCAAGAAGCCTTTCGCAATATCATCAGATGAAATCTGGAAAGAAGCTTTCTGAGATACTGCTTAGTGTTCTGTTAATTCATCAAACAGAGTTACCTCTGAATTTCGAGGATCTCTTTGCTAGCCTTATTTCTGTGGAATCTGAGAACAGATATTTCGGATCCCTTTGAAGACTATAGGGAAAAAGGAAATATCCTCCGATACAAAGAGAAAGAAGCTTTCTGAGAAACTTCTTTGTGTTCTGTGAAATCATCTCTCAGAGTTACAGCTTTCCCCTCAAGAAGGCTTTCGCTAAGACAGTTCTTGTAGAGTTGTCAAAGTGATATTTGGAAGCCCATAGAGGGCTATGGTGAAAAAGAAAATATCCTCAGATGAAATCTGGAAAGAAGCTTTCTGAGAAACTGCTCAGGGTTCTGTTAATTCATCTCACAGAGTTACATCTGTGTTTCGAGGATCTCATTGCTAGACTTATTTCTGTGGAATCTGAGAACAGATATTTCGGATCCCTTTGAATACTATAGGGCCAAAGGAAATATACTCCGATAACAAAGAGAAAGAAGCTTTCTGAGAAACTTCTTTGTGTTCTGTGAAATCGTCTCACAGAGTTACAGCTTTCCCCTCAAGAAGGCTTTCGCTAAGACAGTTCTTGTGGAATTGGCAAAGTGATATTTGGAAGCCCATGGAGGGCTATGGTGAAAAAGGAAACATCCTCAGATGAAATCAGGAAAGAAGCTTTTTGAGAAACTGCTCTGTGATGTGCGACTTCCACTCACAGAGTTACATCTGTATTTCGTGGTTCTCTTTGCTAGCGTTATTTCTGTGGAATCTGAGAATAGATATTTCGGATCGCTTTGAAGAATATAGCGAAAAAGGAAATATCCTCCGATTACAAAGAGAAAGAAGCTTTCTGAGAAACTTCTTTGTGTTCTGTGAAATCACCTCACAGAGTTACAGCTTTCCCCTCAAGAAGCCTTTCGCTAAGACAGTTCTTGTGGAATTGGCAAAGTGACGTTTGGAAGCCGTTAGAGGGCTATGGTGAAAAAGGAAATATCCTCAGATGAAATCTGGAAAGAAGCTTTCTGAGAAACTGCTTAGTGTTCTGTTAATTCATCTCACAGAGTTACATCTGTATTTCGTGGATCTCTTTGCTAGCCTTATTTCTGTGGAATCTGAGAACAGATATTTCGGATCCCTTTGAAGACTATAGGGCCAGAGTAAATATCCTCCGATAACAAATAGAAAGAAGCTTTCTGAGAAACTTCTTTGTGTTCTGTGAAATCATCTCACAGAGTTACAGCCTTCCCCTCAAGAAGCCTTTCGCTAAGACAGTTCTTGTGGAATTGGCAAAGTGATATTTGGAAGCCCATAGAGGGCTATGGTGAAAAAGGAAATATCCTCAGAAGAAATCTGGAAAGAAGCTTTCTGAGAAACTGCTCTGTGATGTGTCACTTCCACTCACAGAGTTACATCTGTATTTCGTGGATCTCTTTGCTAGCCTTATTTCTGTGGAATCTGAGAAATGATACTTCGGATCCCTTTGAAGACTATAGGGCCAAAGGAAATATCCTCCGATAACAAAGAGAAAGACTTTCTGAGAAACTACTTTGTGTTCTGTGAAATCACCTCACAGAATTACAGCTTTCCCCTCAAGAAGCCTTTCGCAAAGACAGTTCTTGTGGAATTGGCAAAGTGACATTTGGAAGCCCATATAGGGCTATGGTGAAAAAGGAAATATCCTCAGATGAAATCTGGAAAGAAGCTTTCTGAGAAACTGCTTAGTGTTCTGTTAATTCATCTCACAGAGTTACATCTGTGTTTCGTGGATTTCTTTGCTAGCCTTATTTCTGTGGAATCAGAGAACAGATATTTCGGATCCCTTTGAAGACTATAGGGCCAAAGAAAATATCCTCCGATAACAAAGAGAAAGAAGCTTTCTGAGAAACTACTTTGTGTTCTGTGAAATCACCTCATAGAGTTACAGCTTTCCCCTCAAGAAGCCTTTCGCTAAGACAGTTCCTGTGGAATTGGCAAAGTGACATTTGGAAGGCCTGAGAGGGCTATGGTGAAAAAGGAAATATCCTCAGATGAAATCTGGAAAGAAGCTTTCTGAGAAACTACTCTGTGATGTGTGACTTCCACTCACAGAGTTACATCTGTATTTCGTGGATCTCTTTGCTAGCCTTATTTCTGTGGAATCTGAGAACAGATATTTTGGATCCCTTTGAAGACTATAAGGCCAGAGGAAATATTCTCCGATAACAAAGAGGAAGAAGATTTCTGAGAAACTTCTTTGTGTTCTGTGAAATCACCTCACAGAGTTACAGCTTTCCCCTCAAGAAGCCTGTCGCTAAGACAGTTCTTGTGGAATTGTCAAAGTGATATTTGGAAGCCCATAGAGGGCTATGGTGAAAAAGGAAATATCCTCAGATGAAATCTGGAAAGAAGCTTTCTGAGAAACTTCTCTGTGATGTGTGACTTCCACTCCCAGAGTTACATCTGTATTTCGTGGATCTCTTTGCTAGCCTTATTTCTGTGGAATCTGAGAACAGATATTTCGGATCCCTTTGAAGACTACAAGGCCAAAGGAAATATCACCCGATAACAAAGAGAAAGTAGCTTTCTGAGAAACTTCTTTGTGTTCTGTTAAATCATCTCACAGAGTTACAGCATTCCCCTGAAGAAGCCTTTCGGTAAGACAGTTCTTGTGGAATTGTCAAAGTGATATTTGGAAGCCCATATAAGGCTATGTTGAAAAAGGAAATATCCTCAGATGAAATCTGGAAGGAAGCTTTCTGAGAAACTGCTTAGTGTTCTGTTAATTCATCTAACAGAGTTACCTCTGAATTTCGAGGATCTCTTTGCTAGCCTTATTTCTGTGGAATCTGAGAACAGATATTTCGGATCCCTTTGAAGACTATAGGGACAAAGGAAATATCCTCCGATACAAAGAAAAAGAAGCTTTCTGAGAAACTTCTTTGTGTTCTGTGAAATCATCTAACAGAGTTACAGCTTTCCCCTCAAGAAGGCTTTCGCTAAGACAGTTCTTGTGGAATTGTCAAAGTGATATTTGGAAGCCCGTAGAGGGCTATGGTGAAAAAGGAAATATCCTCAGATGAAATCTGGAAAGAAGCTTTCTGAGAAACTGCTCAGTGTTCTGTTAATTCATCTCACAGAGTTACATCTGTGTTTCGAGGATCTCATTGCTAGCCTTATTTCTGTGGAATCTGAGAACAGATATTTCGGATCCCTTTGAATACTATAGGGCCAAAGGATATATCCTCCGATAACAAAGAGAAAGAAGCTTTCTGAGAAACTACTTTGTGTTCTGTGAAATCACCTCACAGAGTTACAGCTTTCCCCTCAAGAAGCCTTTCGCTAAGACAGTTCTTGTGGAATAGACAAAGTGACATTTGAAGCCCTTAGAGGGCTATGGTGAAAAAGGAAATATCCTCAGATGAAATCAGGAAAGAAGCTTTTTGAGAAACTGCTTAGTGTTCTGTTAATTCATCACACAGAGTTACATCTGTATTTCGTGGATCTCTTTGCTAGCCTTATTTCGGAGGAATCTGAGAAGAGATATTTCGGTTCCCTTTGAAGACTATAGGGACAAAGGAAATATCCTCTGATAACAAAGAGAAAGAAGCTTTCTGAGAAACTTCTTTGTGTTCTGTGAAATCATCTCACAGAGTTACAGCTTTCCCCTCAAGAAGCCTTTCGCTAAGACAGTTCTTGTGGAATTAGCAAAGTGATATTTGGAAGCCCATAGAGGGCTATGGTGAAAAAGGAAATATCCTCAGATGAAATCTGGAAAGAAGCTTTCTGAGAAACTGCTCTGTGATGTGTGACTTCCACTCACAGAGTTACATCTGTATTTCGTGGAACTCTTTGCTAGCCTTATTTCTGTGGAATCTGAGAACAGATATTTCGGATCCCGTTGAAGGCTATAGGGCCAGAGGAAATATCCTCCGATAACAAAGAGAAAGAAGCTTTCTGAGAAACTTCTTTGTGTTCTGTGAAATCATCTCACAGAGTTACAGCTTTCCCCTCAAGAAGCCTTTCTCTAAGACAGTTCTTGTGGAATTGGCAAAGTGATATTTGGAAGCCCATAGAGGGCTATGGTGAAAAAGGAAATATCCTCAGAAGAAATCTGGAAAGAAGCTTTGTGAGAAACTGCTCTGTGATGTGTCACTTCCACTCAGAGAGTTACATCTGTATTTCGTGGATCTCTCTGCTAGCCTTATTTCTGTGGAATCTCAGAACAGATATTTCGGATCCCTTTGAAGACTATAGGGCCAAAGGAAATATCCTCCGATAACAAAGAGAAAGACTTTCTGAGAAACTACTTTCTGTTCTGTGAAATCACCTCACAGAATTACAGCTTTCCCCTCAAGAAGCCTTTCGCAAAGACAGTTCTTGTGGAATTGGCAAAGTGACATTTGGAAGCCCATAGAGGGCTATGGTAAAAAAGGAAATATCCTCAGATGAAATCTGGAAAGAAGCTTTCTGAGAAACTGCTTAGTGTTTTGTTAATTCATCTCACCGAGTTACATCTGTGTTTCGTGGATCTCTTTGCTAGCCTTATTTCTGTGGAATCAGAGAACAGATATTTCGGATCCCTTTGAAGACTATAGGGCCAAAGAAAATATCCTCCGATAACAAAGAGAAAGAAGCTTTCTGAGAAACTACTTTGTGTTCTGTGAAATCACCTCATAGAGTTACAGCTTTCCCCTCAAGAAGCCTTTCGCTAAGACAGTTCCAGTGGAATTGGCAAAGTGACATTTGGAAGGCCTGAGAGGGCTATGGTGAAAAAGGAAATATCCTCAGATGAAATCTGGAAAGAAGCTTTCTGAGAAACTACTCTGTGATGTGTGACTTCCACTCACAGAGTTACATCTGTATTTCGTGGATCTCTTTGCTAGCCTTATTTCTGTGGAATCTGAGAACAGATATTATGGATCCCTTTGAAGACTATAGGGCCAGAGGAAATATTCTCCGATAACAAAGAGGAAGAAGATTTCTGAGAAACTTCTTTGTGTTCTGTGAAATCATCTCACAGAGTTACAGCTTTCCCCTCAAGAAGCCTTTCGCTAAGACAGTTCTTGTGGAATTGGCAAAGTGATATTTGGAAGCCCATAGAGGGCTATGGTGAAAAAGGAAATATCCTCAGATGAAATCTGGAAAGAAGCTTTCTGAGAAACTTCTCTGTGATGTGTGACTTCGACTCCCAGAGTTACATCTGTATTTCGTGGATCTCTTTGCTAGCCTTATTTCTGTGGAATCTGAGAACAGATATTTCGGATCCCTTTGAAGACTATAGGGCCAAAGGAAATATCACCCGATAACAAAGAGAAAGTAGCTTTCTGAGAAACTTCTTTGTGTTCTGTGAAATCATCTCACAGAATTACAGCATTCCCCTGAAGAAGCCTTTCGGTAAGACAGTTCTTGTGGAATTGTCAAAGTGATATTTGGAAGCCCATAGAAGGCTATGTTGAAAAAGGAAATATCCTCAGATGAAATGTGGAAAGAAGCTTTCTGAGAAACTGCTTAGTGTTCTGTTAATTCATCTCACAGAGTTACATCTGTATTTCGTGGATCTCTTTGCTAGCCTTATTTCTGTGGAATCTGAGAACAGATATTTCGGATCCCTTTGAAGACTATAGGGCCAAAGGAAATAACCTCCGATAACAAAGAGAAAGAAGCTTTCTGAGAAACTTCTTTGTGTTCTGTGAAATCATCTCACAGAGTTACAGCTTTCCCCTCAAGAAGCCTTTCGGTAAGACAGTTCTTGTGGAATTGGCAAAGTGATATTTGGAAGCCCATAGAGGGCTATGGTGAAAAAGGAAATATCCTCAGATGAAATCTGGAAAGAAGCTTTCTGAGACACTGCTTAGTGTTCTGTTAATTCATGTCACAGAGTTACATCTGTATTTCGTGGATCTCTTTGCTAGCCTTATTTCTGTGGAATCTGAGAACAGATATTTCGGATCCCTTTGATGACTATAGGGCCAAAGGAAATATCTTCCCCTAACAAAGAGAAAGAAGCTTTCTGAGAAACTTCTTTGTGTTCTGTGAAATCATCTCACAGAGTTACAGCTTTCCCCTCAAGAAGCCTTTCTCTAAGACAGTTCTTGTGGAATTGGCAAAGTGATATTTGGAAGCCCATAGAGGGCTATGGTGAAAAAGGAAATATCCTCAGAAGAAATCTGGAAAGAAGCTTTGTGAGAAACTGCTCTGTGATGTGTCACTTCCACTCAGAGAGTTACATCTGTATTTCGTGGATCTCTCTGCTAGCCTTATTTCTGTGGAATCTGAGAACAGATATTTCGGATCCCTTTGAAGACTATAGGGCCAAAGGAAATATCCTCCGATAACAAAGAGAAAGACTTTCTGAGAAACTACTTTCTGTTCTGTGAAATCACCTCACAGAACTACAGCTTTCCCCTCAAGAAGCCTTTCGCAAAGACAGTTCTTGTGGAATTGGCAAAGTGACATTTGGAAGCCCATAGAGGGCTATGGTGAAAAAGGAAATATCCTCAGATGAAATCTGGAAAGAAGCTTTCTGAGAAACTGCTTAGTGTTTTGTTAATTCATCTCACCGAGTTACATCTGTGTTTCGTGGATCTCTTTGCTAGCCTTATTTCTGTGGAATCAGAGAACAGATATTTCGGATCCCTTTGAAGACTATAGGGCCAAAGAAAATATCCTCCGATAACAAAGAGAAAGAAGCTTTCTGAGAAACTACTTTGTGTTCTGTGAAATCACCTCATAGAGTTACAGCTTTCCCCTCAAGAAGCCTTTCGCTAAGACAGTTCCTGTGGAATTGGCAAAGTGACATTTGGAAGGCCTGAGAGGGCTATGGTGAAAAAGGAAATATCCTCAGATGAAATCTGGAAAGAAGCTTTCTGAGAAACTACTCTGTGATGTGTGACTTCCACTCACAGAGTTACATCTGTATTTCGTGGATCTCTTTGCTAGCCTTATTTCTGTGGAATCTGAGAACAGATATTATGGATCCCTTTGAAGACTATAGGGCCAGAGGAAATATTCTCCGATAACAAAGAGGAAGAAGATTTCTGAGAAACTTCTTTGTGTTCTGTGAAATCATCTCACAGAGTTACAGCTTTCCCCTCAAGAAGCCTTTCGCTAAGACAGTTCTTGTGGAATTGGCAAAGTGATATTTGGAAGCCCATAGAGGGTTATGGTGAAAAAGGAAATATCCTCAGATGAAATCTGGAAAGAAGCTTTCTGAGAAACTTCTCTGTGATGTGTGACTTCCACTCCCAGAGTTACATCTGTATTTCGTGGATCTCTTTGCTAGCCTTATTTCTGTGGAATCTGAGAACAGATATTTCGGATCCCTTTGAAGACTATAGGGCCAAAGGAAATATCACCCGATAACAAAGAGAAAGTAGCTTTCTGAGAAACTTCTTTGTGTTCTGTGAAATCATCTCACAGAATTACAGCATTCCCCTGAAGAAGCCTTTCGGTAAGACAGTTCTTGTGGAATTGTCAAAGTGATATTTGGAAGCCCATAGAAGGCTATGTTGAAAAAGGAAATATCCTCAGATGAAATGTGGAAAGAAGCTTTCTGAGAAACTGCTTAGTGTTCTGTTAATTCATCTCACAGAGTTACATCTGTATTTCGTGGATCTCTTTGCTAGCCTTATTTCTGTGGAATCTGAGAACAGATATTTCGGATCCCTTTGAAGACTATAGGGCCAAAGGAAATAACCTCCGATAACAAAGAGAAAGAAGCTTTCTGAGAAACTTCTTTGTGTTCTGTGAAATCATCTCACAGAGTTACAGCTTTCCCCTCAAGAAGCCTTTCGCTAAGACAGTTCTTGTGGAATTGGCAAAGTGATATTTGGAAGCCCATAGAGGGCTATGGTGAAAAAGGAAATATCCTCAGATGAAATCTGGAAAGAAGCTTTCTGAGACACTGCTTAGTGTTCTGTTAATTCATGTCACAGAGTTACATCTGTATTTCGTGGATCTCTTTGCTAGCCTTATTTCTGTGGAATCTGAGAACAGATATTTCGGATCCCTTTGATGACTATAGGGCCAAAGGAAATATCTTCCCCTAACAAAGAAAAAGAAGCTTTCTGAGAAAATTCTTTGTGTTCTGTGAAATCATCTCACAGAGCTACAGCTTTCCCCTCAAGAAGCCTTTCGCTAAGACAGTTCTTGTGGAAATGGCAAAGTGATATTTGGAAGCCCATAGAGGGCTATGGTGAAAAAGGAAATATCCTCAGATGAAATCTGGAAAGAAGCTTTCTGAGAAACTGCTCTGTGATGTTTGACTTCCACTCACAGAGTTACATCTGTATTTCGTGGAACTCTTTGCTAGCCTTATTTCTGTGGAATCTGAGAACAGATATTTCGGATCCCTTTGAAGACTATAGGGCCAAAGGAAATATCCTCCGATAACAAAGAGAAAGAAGCTTTCTGAGAAACTTCTTTGTGTTCTGTGAAATCATCTCACAGAGTTACAGCTTTCCCCTCAAGAAGCCTTTCGCTAAGACAGTTCTTGTGGAATTGGCAAAGTGACGTTTGGAAGCCCTTAGAGGGCTATGGTGAAAAAGGAAATATCCTCAGATGAAATCTGGAAAGAAGCTTTCTGAGAAACTGCTACGTGTTCTGTTAATTCATCTCACAGAGTTACATCTGTATTTCGTGGATCTCTTTGCTAGCCTTATTTCTGTGGAATCTGAGAACAGATATTTCGGATCCTTTTGAAGACTATAGGGCCAGAGTAAATATCCTCCGATAACAAAGAGGAAGAAGCTTTCTGAGAAACTTCTTTGTGTTCTGTGAAATCATCTCACAGAGTTACAGCTTTCCCCTCAAGAAGCCTTTCGTTAAGACAGTTCTTGTGGAATTGGCAAAGTGATATTTGGAAGCCCATAGAGGGCTATGGTGAAAAAGGAAATATCCTCAGATGAAATCTGGAAAGAAGCTTTCTGAGAAACTGCTTAGTGTTCTGTTAATTCTTCTCACAGAGTTACATCTGTATTTCGTGGATCTCTTTGCTAGCCTTATTTCTGTGGAATCTGAGAACAGATATTTCGGATCCCTTTGAAGACTATAGGCCCAAAGGAAATATCCTCCGATAACAAATGGAAAGAAGCTTTCTGAGAAACTACTTTGTGTTCTGTGAAATCACCTCACAGAGTTACAGCTTTCCCCTCAAGAAGCCTTTCGCTAAGACAGTTCTTGTGGAATTGGCAAAGTGATATTTGGAAGCCCTTAGAGGGCTATGGTGAAAAAGGAAATATCCTCAGATGAAATAAGGAAAGAAGCTTTCTGAGAAACTGCTTAGTGTTCTGTTAATTCATCTCACAGAGTTACATCTGTATTTCGTGGATCTCTCTGCTAGCCTTATTTCTGTGGAATCTGAGAACAGATATTTCGGATCCCTTTGAAGACTATAGGGCCAAAGGAAATATCCTCCGATAACAAAGAGAAAGAAGCTTACTGAGAAACTTCTTTGTGTTCTGTGAAATCATCTCACAGAGCTACAGCTTTCCCCTCAAGAAGCCTTTCGCTAAGACAGTTCTTGTGAAATTGGCAAAGTGAAATTTGGAAGCCCATAGAGGGCTATGGTGAAAAAGGAAATATCCTCAGATGAAATCTGGAAAGAAGCTTTCTGAGACACTGCTTAGTGTTCTGTTAATTCATGTCACAGAGTTACATCTGTATTTCGTGGATCTCTTTGCTAGCCTTATTTCTGTGGAATCTGAGAACAGATATTTCGGATCCCTTTGAAGACTATAGGGCCAAAGGAAATATCCTCCCCTAACAAAGAGAAAGAAACTTTCTGAGAAACTTCTTTGTGTTCTGTGAAATCATCTCACAGAGCTACAGCTTTTCCCTAAAGAAGCCTTTCGCTAAGACAGTTCTTGTGGAATTGGCAAAGTGATATTTGGAAGCCCATACAGGGCTATGGTGAAAAAGGAAATATCCTCAGATGAAATCTGGAAAGAAGCTTTCTGAGAAACTGCTCTGTGATGTGTGACTTCCACTCACAGAGTTACATCTGTATTTCGTGGAACTCTTTGCTAGCCTTATTTCTGTGGAATCTGAGAACAGATATTTCGGATCCCGTTGAAGACTATAGGGCCAAAGGAAATATCCTCCGATAACAAAGAGAAAGAAGCTTTCTGAGAAACTTCTTTGTGTTCTGTGAAATCATCTCACAGAGTTACAGCTTTCCCCTCAAGAAGCCTTTCGCTAAGACAGTTCTTGTGGAATTGGCAAAGTGATATTTGGAAGCCCATAGAGGGCTATGGTGAAAAAGGAAATATCCTCAGATGAAATCTGGAAAGAAGATTTCTGAGAAACTGCTTAGTGTTCTGTTAAGTCATCTCACAGAGTTACATCTGTATTTCTTGCATCTCTTTGCTAGCCTTATTTCTGTGGAATCTGAGAACAGATATTTCGGATCCCTTGGAAGACTATAGTGCCAAAGGAAATATCCTCCAATAACAAAGAGAAAGACTTTCTGAGAAACTACTTTGTGTTCTGTGAAATCACCTCACAGAGTTACAGCTTTCCCCTCAAGAAGCCTTTCCCAAAGACAGTTCTTGTGGAATTGGCAAAGTGACATTTGGAAGCCGATAGAGGGCTATGGTGAAAAAGGAAATATCCTCAGATGAAATCTGGAAAGAAGCTTTCTTAGAAACTGCTTAGTGTTCTGTTAATTCATCTCATAGAGTTACATCTGTGTTTCCTGGATCTCTTTGCTAGCCTTATTTCTGTGGAATCAGAGAACAGATATTTCGGATCCCTTTGAAGACTATAGGGCCAAAGAAAATATCCTCCGATAACAAAGAGAAAGAAGCTTTCTGAGAAAGTACTTTGTGTTCTGTGAAATCACCTCACAGAGTTACAGCTTTCCCCTCAAGAAGCCTTTCGCTAAGACAGTTCTTGTGAAATTGGCAAAGTGACATTTGGAAGCCCTGAGAGGGCTATGGTGAAAAAGGAAATATCCTCAGATGAAATCTGGAAACAAGCCTTCTGAGAAACTGCTCTGTGATGTGTGACTTCCACTCACAGAGTTACATCTGTATTTCGTGGATCTCTTTGCTAGCCTTATTTCTGTGGAATCTGAGAACAGATATTTTGGATCCCTTTGAAGGCTATAGGGCCAGAGGAAATACTCTCCGATAACAAAGAGGAAGAAGATATCTGAGAAACTTCTTTGTGTTCTGTGAAATCATCTCACAGAGTTACAGCTTTCCCCTCAAGAAGCCTTTCGCTAAGACAGTTCTTGTGGAATTGGCAAAGTGATATTTGGAAGCCCATAGAGGGCTATGGTGAAAAAGGAAATATCCTCAGATGAAATCTGGAAAGAAGCATTCTGAGAAACTACTCTGTGATGTGTGACTTCCACTCCAAGAGTTACATCTGTATTTCGTGGATCTCTTTGCTAGCCTTATTTCTGTGGAATCTGAGAACAGATATTTCGGATCCCTTTGAAGACTATAGGGCCAAAGGAAATATCACCCGATAACAAAGAGAAAGTAGCTTTCTGAGAAACTTCTTTGTGTACTGTGAAATCATCTCACTGAGTTACAGCTTTCCCCTCAAGAAGCCTTTCGCTAAGACAGTTCATGTGAAATTCGCAAAGTGATATTTGGAAGCCCATAGAGGGCTATGGTGAAAAAGGAAATATCCTCAGATGAAATCAGGAAAGAAGCTTTTTGAGAAACTGCTTAGTGTTCTGTTAATTCATCTCACAGAGTTACATCTGTATTTCGTGGATCTCTTTGCTAGCCTTATTTCGGAGGAATCTGAGAAGAGATATTTCGGTTCCCTTTGAAGACTATAGGGCCAAAGGAAATATCCTCCGATAACTGAGACAAGAAACTTTCTTAGAAACTTCTTTGTGTTCTTTGAAATCATTTCACAGAGTTACAGCTTTCCCCTCAAGAAGCCTTTCGGTAAGACAGTTCTTGTGGAATTGTCAAAGTGATATTTGGAAGCCCATAGAGGGCTATGGTGAAAAAGGAAATATCCTCAGATGAAATCTGGAAAGAAGCTTTCTGAGAAACTGCTTAGTGTTCTGTTAATTCATCTCATAGAGTTACATCTGTATTTCGTGGATCTCTTTGCTAGCATTATTTCTGTGGAATCTGAGAACAGATATTTCGGATCCCTTTGAAGACTATAGGGCCAAAGGAAATATCCTCCGATAACAAAGAGAAAGAAGCTTTCTGAGAAACTTCTTTGTGTTCTGTGAAATCATCTCACAGAGTTACAGCTTTCCCCTCAAGAAGCCTTTCGCTAAGACAGTTCTTGTGGAATTGGCAAAGTGATGTTTGGAAGCCCTTAGAGGGCTATGGTGAAAAAGGAAATATCCTCAGATGAAATCTGGAAAGAAGATTTCTGAGAAACTGCTAAGTGTTCTGTTAATTCATCTCACAGAGTTACATCTGTATTTCGTGGATCTCTTTGCTAGCCTTATTTCTGTGGAATCTGAGAACAGATATTTCGGATCCTTTTGAAGACTATAGGGCCAGAGTAAATATCCTCCGATAACAAAGAGGAAGAAGCTTTCTGAGAAACTTCTTTGTGTTCTGTGAAATCATCTCACAGAGTTACAGCTTTCCCCTCAAGAAGCCTTTCGTTAAGACAGTTCTTGTGGAATTGGCAAAGTGATATTTGGAAGCCCATAGAGGGCTATGGTGAAAAAGGAAATATCCTCAGATGAAATCTGGAAAGAAGCTTTCTGAGAAACTGCTTAGTGTTCTGTTAATTCATCTCACAGAGTTACATCTGTATTTCGTGGATCTCTCTGCTAGCCTTATTTCTGTGGAATCTGAGAACAGATATTTCGGATCCCTTTGAAGACTATAGGGCCAAAGGAAATAACCTCCGATAACAAAGAGAAAGAAGCTTTCTGAGAAACTTCTTTGTGTTCTGTGAAATCATCTCACAGAGCTACAGCTTTTCCCTCAAGAAGCCTTTCGCTAAGACAGTTCTTGTGGAAATGGCAAAGTGATATTTGGAAGCCCATAGAGGGCTATGGTGAAAAAGGAAATATCCTCAGATGAAATCTGGAAAGAAGCTTTCTGAGAAAGTGCTCTGTGATGTGTGACTTCCACTCACAGAGTTACATCTGTATTTCGTGGAACTCTTTGCTAGCGTTATTTCTGTGGAATCTGAGAACAGATATTTCGGATCCCTTTGAAGACTATAGGGCCAAAGGAAATATCCTCCGATAACAAAGAGAAAGAAGCTTTCTGAGAAACTTCTTTGTGTTCTGTGAAATCATCTCACAGAGTTACAGCTTTCCCCTCAAGAAGCCTTTCGCTAAGACAGTTCTTGTGGAATTGGCAAAGTGATATTTGGAGCCCATAGAGGGCTATGGTGAAAAAGGAAATATCCTCAGATGAAATCTGGAAAGAAGATTTCTGAGAAACTGCTTAGTGTTCTGTTAAGTCATCTCACAGAGTTACATCTGTATTTCTTGCATCTCTTTGCTAGCCTTATTTCTGTGGAATCTGAGAACAGATATTTCGGATCCCTTTGAAGACTATAGTGCCAAAGGAAATATCCTCCGATAACAAAGAGAAAGACTTTCTGAGAAACTACCTTGTGTTCTGTGAAATCACCTCACAGAGTTACAGCTTTCCCCTCAAGAAGCCTTTCTCAAAGACAGTTCTTGTGGAATTGGCAAAGTGACATTTGGAAGCCCATAGAGGGCCATGGTGAAAAAGGAAATATCCTCAGATGAAATCTGGAAAGAAGCTTTCTTAGAAACTGCTTAGTGTTCTGTTAATTCATCTCATAGAGTTACATCTGTGTTTCCTGGATCTCTTTGCTAGCCTTATTTCTGTGGAATCAGAGAACAGATATTTCGGATCCCTTTGAAGACTATAGGGCCAAAGAAAATATCCTCCGATAACAAAGAGAAAGAAGCTTTCTGAGAAAGTACTTTGTGTTCTGTGAAATCACCTCACAGAGTTACAGCTTTCCCCTCAAGAAGCCTTTCGCTAAGACAGTTCTTGTGGAATTGGCAAAGTGACATTTGGAAGCCCTGAGAGGGCTATGGTGAAAAAGGAAATATCCTCAGATGAAATCTGGAAACAAGCCTTCTGAGAAACTGCTCTGTGATGTGTGACTTCCACTCACAGAGTTACATCTGTATTTCGTGGATCTCTTTGCTAGCCTTATTTCTGTGGAATCTGAGAACAGATATTTTGGATCCCTTTGAAGGCTATAGGGCCAGAGGAAATACTCTCCGATAACAAAGAGGAAGAAGATATCTGAGAAACTTCTTTGTGTTCTGTGAAATCATCTCACAGAGTTACAGCTTTCCCCTCAAGAAGCCTTTCGCTAAGACAGTTCTTGTGGAATTGGCAAAGTGATATTTGGAAGCCCATAGAGGGCTATGGTGAAAAAGGAAATATCCTCAGATGAAATCTGGAAAGAAGCATTCTGAGAAACTGCTCTGTGATGTGTGACTTCCACTCCAAGAGTTACATCTGTATTTCGTGGATCTCTTTGCTAGCCTTATTTCTGTGGAATCTGAGAACAGATATTTCGGATCCCTTTGAAGACTATAGGGCCAAAGGAAATATCACCCGATAACAAAGAGAAAGTAGCTTTCTGAGAAACTTCTTTGTGTACTGTGAAATCATCTCACTGAGTTACAGCTTTCCCCTCAAGAAGCCTTTCGCTAAGACAGTTCATGTGAAATTCGCAAAGTGATATTTGGAAGCCCATAGAGGGCTATGGTGAAAAAGGAAATATCCTCAGATGAAATCAGGAAAGAAGCTTTTTGAGAAACTGCTTAGTGTTCTGTTAATTCATCTCACAGAGTTACATCTGTATTTCGTGGATCTCTTTGCTAGCCTTATTTCGGAGGAATCTGAGAAGAGATATTTCGGTTCCCTTTGAAGACTATAGGGCCAAAGGAAATATCCTCCGATAACTGAGACAAGAAACTTTCTGAGAAACTTCTTTGTGTTCTTTGAAATCATTTCACAGAGTTACAGCTTTCCCCTCAAGAAGCCTTTCGGTAAGACAGTTCTTGTGGAATTGTCAAAGTGATATTTGGAAGCCCATAGAGGGCTATGGTGAAAAAGGAAATATCCTCAGATGAAATCTGGAAAGAAGCTTTCTGAGAAACTGCTTAGTGTTCTGTTAATTCATCTCATAGAGTTACATCTGTATTTCGTGGATCTCTTTGCTAGCCTTATTTCTGTGGAATCTGAGAACAGATATTTCGGATCCCTTTGAAGACTATAGGGCCAAAGGAAATATCCTCCGATAACAAAGAGAAAGAAGCTTTCTGAGAAACTTCTTTGTGTTCTGTGAAATCATCTCACAGAGTTACAGCTTTCCCCTCAAGAAGCCTTTCGCTAAGACAGTTCTTGTGGAATTGGCAAAGTGACGTTTGGAAGCCCTTAGAGGGCTATGGTGAAAAAGGAAATATCCTCAGATGAAATCTGGAAAGAAGATTTCTGAGAAACTGCTAAGTGTTCTGTTAATTCATCTCACAGAGTTACATCTGTATTTCGTGGATCTCTTTGCTAGCCTTATTTCTGTGGAATCTGAGAACAGATATTTCGGATCCTTTTGAAGACTATAGGGCCAGAGTAAATATCCTCCGATAAAAAAGAGGAAGAAGCTTTCTGAGAAACTTCTTTGTGTTCTGTGAAATCATCTCACAGAGTTACAGCTTTCCCCTCAAGAAGCCTTTCGTTAAGACAGTTCTTGTGGAATTGGCAAAGTGATATTTGGAAGCCCATAGAGGGCTATGGTGAAAAAGGAAATATCCTCAGATGAAATCTGGAAAGAAGCTTTCTGAGAAACTGCTTAGTGTTCTGTTAATTCTTCTCACAGAGTTACATCTGTATTTCGTGGATCTCTTTGCTAGCCTTATTTCTGTGGAATCTGAGAACAGATATTTCGGATCCCTTTGAAGACTATAGGGCCAAAGGAAATAACCTCCGATAACAAAGAGAAAGAAGCTTTCTGAGAAACTTCTTTGTGTTCTGTGAAATCATCTCACAGAGCTACAGCTTTTCCCTCAAGAAGCCTTTCGCTAAGACAGTTCTTGTGGAAATGGCAAAGTGATATTTGGAAGCCCATAGAGGGCTATGGTGAAAAAGGAAATATCCTCAGATGAAATCTGGAAAGAAGCTTTCTGAGAAACTGCTCTGTGATGTGTGACTTCCACTCACAGAGTTACATCTGTATTTCGTGGAACTCTTTGCTAGCGTTATTTCTGTGGAATCTGAGAACAGATATTTCGGATCCCTTTGAAAGCTATAGGGCCAGAGGAAATATCCTCCGATAACAAAGAGAAAGAAGCTTTCTGAGAAACTTCTTAGTGTTCTGTGAAATCATCTCACAGAGTTACAGCTTTCCCCTCAAGAAGCCTTTCGCTAAGACACTTCTTGTGGAATTGGCAAAGTGATATTTGGAAGCCCATAGAGGGCTATGGTGAAAAAGGAAATATCCTCAGATGAAATCTGGAAAGAAGCTTTCTGAGAAACTGCTCTGTGATGTGTGACTTCCACTCACAGAGTTACATCTGTATTTCGTGGATCTCTTTGCTAGCCTTTTTTCGGTGGAATCTGAGAACAGATATTTCGGATCCTTTTCAAGACTATAGGGCAAAAGGAAATATCCTCCGATAACAAAGAGAAAGAAGCTTTCTGAGAAACTTCTTTGAGTTCTGTGAAATCAACTCACAGAGTTACAGCTTTCCCCTCAAGAAGCCTTTCGCTAAGACAGTTCTTGTGGAATTGGCAAAGTGATATTTGGAAGCCCATAGAGGGCTATGGTGAAAAAGGAAATATCCTCAGATGAAATCTGGAAAGAAGCTTTCTGAGAAACTGCTTGGTGTTGTGTTAATTCATCTCACAGAGTTACATCTGTATTTCGTGGATCTCTTTGCTAGCCTTATTTCTGTGGAATCTGAGAACAGATATTTCGGATCCCTTAGAAGTATATAGGGCCAAAGGAAATATCCTCCGATAACAAAGAGAAAGAAGCGTTCTGAGAAACTTCTTTGTGTTCTGTGAAATCATCTCACAGAGTTACAGCTTTCCCCTCAAGAAGCCTTTCGCTGAGACAGTTCTTGTGCAATTGGCAAAATGATATTTGGAAGCCCATTGAGGGCTACGGTGAAAAAGGAAATATCCTCAGATGAAATCTGGAAAGAAGCTTTCTGAGAAACTGCTTAGTGTTCTGTTAATTCATCTCACAGAGTTACATCTGTATTTCGTGGATCTCTTTGCTAGCCTTATTTCTGTGGCATCTGAGAACAGATATTTCGGATCCCTTTGAAGACTATAGGGACAAAGGAAATATCCTCCGATAACAAAGAGAAAGAAGTTTACTGAGAAACTTCTCTGTGTTCTGTGAAATCATCTCACAGAGTTACAGCTTTCACCTCAAGAAGCCTTTCGCTAAGACAGTTCTTGTGGAATTGGCAAAGTGATATTTGGAAGCCCATAGAGGGCTATGGTGAAAAAGGAAATATCCTCAGATGAAATCTGGAAAGAAGCTTTCTGAGAAACTGTTCTGTGATGTGTGACTTCCACTCACAGAGTTACATCTGTATTTCGTGGATCTCTTTGCTAGCCTTATTTCTGTGGAATCTGAGAACAGATATTTCGGATCCCTTTGAAGACTATAGGGCCAAAGGAAATATCCTCCGATAAAAAAGAGAAAGAAGCTTTCTGAGAAACTTCTTTGTGTTCTGTGAAATCATCTCACAGAGTTACAGCTTTCCCCTCAGGAAGCCTTTCGCTAAGACAGTTCTTGTGGAATTGGCAAAGTGACATTTCGAAGCCCATAGAGGGCTATGGTGAAAAAGGAAATATCCTCAGATGAAATCTGGAAAGAAAATTTTCTGAGAAACTGCTCTGTGATGTGTGACTTCCACTCGAAGAGTTACATCTGTATTTCGTGGATCTCTTTGCTAGCCTTATTTCTGTGGAATCTGAGAACAGATATTTCGGATCAATTTGAAGACTGTAGGGCCAAAGGAAATATCCTGCGATAACAAAGAGAAAGAAGCTTTCTGAGAAACTTCCTTGGTTCCGTGAAATCATCTCACAGAGTTACAGCTTTCCCCTCAAGAAGCCCTTCGCTAAGACAGTTCTTGTGGAATTGGCAAAGTGATATTTGGAAGCCCATAGAGGGCTATGGTGAAAAAGGAAATATCCTCAGATGACATCTGGAAAGAAGCTTTCTGAGAAACTGCTTAGTGTTCTGTTAATTCATCTCACAGAGTTACATCTGTATATCGTGCATCTCTTTGCTAGCCTTATTTCTGTGGAATCTGAGAACAGATATTTCGGATCCCTTTGAAGACTATAGGGCCAAAGGAAATATCCTTCGATAACAAAGAGAAAGAAGCTTTCTGAGAAACTTATTTGTGTTCTGTGAAATCATCTCACAGAGTTACAGCTTTCCCCTCAAGAAGCCTTTCGCTAAGCCACTTCTTGTGGAATTGGCAAAGTGATATTTGGAAGCCCATAGAGGGCTATGGTGAAAAAGGAAACATCCTCAGATGAAATCTGGAAAGAAGCTTTCTGAGAAACTGCTCTGTGATGTGTGACTTCCACTCACAGAGTTACATCTGTATTTCGTGGATCTCTTTGCCAGCCTTTTTTCGGTGGAATCTGAGAACAGATATTTCGGATCCCTTTCAAGACTATAGGGCCAAAGGAAATATCCTCCGATAACAAAGAGAAAGAAGCTTTCTGAGAAACTTCATTGTGTTCTGTGAAATCATCTCACAGAGTTACAGCTTTCCCCTCAAGAAGCCTTTCGCTAAGACAGTTCTTGTGGAATTGGCAAAGTGATATTTGGAAGCCCATAGAGGGCTATGGTGAAAAAGGAAATATCCTCAGATGAAATCTGGAAAGAAGCTTTCTGAGAAACTGTTCTGTGATGTGTGACTTCCACTCACAGAGTTACATCTGTATTTCGTGGATCTCTTTGCTAGCCTTATTTCTGTGGAATCTGAGAACAGATATTTCGGATCTCTTTGAAGACTATAGGGCCAAAGGAAATATCCTCCTATAACAAAGAGAAAGAAGCTTTCTGTGAAACTTCTTTGTGTTCTGTGAAATCATCTCACAGAGTTACAGCTTTCCCCTCAAGAAGCCTTTCGCTAAGACAGATCTTGTGGAATTGGCAAAGTGACATTTCGAAGCCCTTTGAGGGCTATGGTGAAAAATGAAATATCCTCAGATGAAATCTGGAAAGAAGCTTTCTGAGAAACTGCTTAGTGTTCTGTTAATTCATCTCACAGAGTTACATCTGTATTTCGTGGATTTCTTTGCTAGCCTTATTTCTGTGGAATCTGAGAACAGATATTTCGGATCCCTTTGAAGACTATAGGGCGAATTAAATATCCTCCGATATCAAAGAGAAAGAAGCTTACTGAGAAACTTCTTTGTGTCCTTTGAAATCATCTCACAGAGTTACAGCTTTCACCTCAAGAAGCCTTTCGCTAAGACATTTCTTGTGGAATTGGCAAAGTGATATTTGGAAGCCCATAGAGGGCTACGGTGAAAAAGAAAATATCCTCAGATGAAATCTGGAAAGAAGCTTTCTGAGAAACTGCTCTGTGTTGTGTGACTTCCACTTGAAGAGTTACATCTGTATTTCGTGGATCTCTTTGCTAGCCTTATTTCTGTGGAATCTGAGGACAGATATTTCGGATCCCTTTGAAGACTATAGGGCCAAAGGAAATATCCTCCGATAATAAAGAGAAAGAAGCTTTCTGAGAAACTTCTTTGTGTTCCGTGAAATCATCTCACAGAGTTACAGCTTTCCCCTCAAGAAGCCTTTCGCTAAGACAGTTCTTGTGGAATTGGCAAAGTGATATTTGGAAGCCCTTAGAGGGCTATGGTGAAAAAGGAAATATCCTCAGATGAAATCTGGAAAGAAGCTTTCTGAGAAACTGTTCTGTGATGTGTGACTTCCACTCACAGAGTTACTTCTGTGTTTCATGGATCTCTTTGCTAGCCTTATTTCTGTGGAATCTGAGAAGAGATATTTCGGATCCCTTTGAAGACTATAGGGCCAAAGGAATTATCCTCCGATAACAAAGAGAAAGAAGCTTACTGAGAATCTTCTTTGTGTTCTGTGAAATCATCTCACAGTATTACAGCTTTCCCTTTAAGAAGCCTTTAGCTAAGACAGTTCTTGTGGAATTGGCAAAGTGATATTTGGAAGCCCAAAGAGGGCTATGGTGAAAAAGGAAATATCCTCAGATGAAATCTGGAAAGAAGCTTTCTGAGAAACTGTTCTGTGATGTGTGACTTCCACTCACAGAGTTACATCTGTATTTCGTGGATCTCTTTGCTAGCCTTATTTCTGTGGAATCGGAGAACAGATATTTCGGATCCCTTTGAAGACTATAGGGCCAAAGGAAATATCCTCCGATAACAAAGAGAAAGAAGAATTCTGAGAAACTTCTTTGTGTTCTGTGAAATGATCTCACAGAGTTACAGATTTCCCCTAAAGAAGCCTTTCGCTAAGACATTTCTTGTGGAATTGGCAAAGTGATATTTGGAAGCCCATAGAGGGCTATGGTGAAAAAGGAAATATCCTCAGATGAAATATGGAAAGAAGCTTTCTGAGAAACTGCTTAGTGTTCTGTTAATTCATCTCACAGAGTTACATCTGTATTTCGTGCATCTCTTTGCTAGCCTTATTTCTGTGGAATCTGAGAAAAGATATTTCGGATCACTTTGAAGACTATAGGGCCAAAGGAAATATCCTCCGATAACAAAGAGAAAGAAGCTTACTGAGAATCTTCTTTGTGTTCTGTGAAATCACGTCACAGAGTTACAGCTTTCCCGTCAAGGAGCCTTTAGCTAAGACAGTTCTTGTGGAATTGGCAAAGTGATATTTGAAAGCCCTTATAGGGCTATGGTGAAAAATGAAATATCCTCAGATGAAATCTGTAAAGAAGCTTTCTGCGAAACTGTTCTGTGATGTGTGACTTCCACTCACAGAGTTACATCTGTATATCGTGGATCTCTTTGCTAGCCTTATTTCTGTGGAATCTGAGAACGGATATTTCGGATCCCTTTGAAGACTATAGGGACAAAGGAAATATCCTCCGATAACAAAGAGAAAGAAGCTTTCTGAGAAACTTCTTTGTGTTCTGTGAAATCATCTCACAGAGTTACAGCTTTCCCCTCAGTAAGACTTTCGCTAAGACTGTTCTTGTGGAATTGGCAAAGTGACATTTCGAAGCCCATAGTGGGCTACGGTGAAAAAGGAAATATCCTCAGATGAAATCTGGAAAGAAGCTTTCTGAAAAACTGCTTAGTGTTCTTTTAATTCATCTCACAGAGGTACATCTGTATTTCGTGGATCTCCTTGCTAGCCTTATTTCTGTGGAATCTGAGAACAGATATTTCGGATCCCTTTGAAGACTATAGGGCCAAAGGAAATATCCTCCGATAACAAAGAGAAAGAAGCTTACTGAGAAACTTCTTTTTGTTCTGTGAAATCACCTCACAGAGTTACAGCTTTCCCCTCAAGAAGCCTTTCGCTAAGACAGTTCTTGTGGAATTGGCAAAGTGATATTTGAAAGCCCATAGAGGGCTATGGTGAAAAAGGAAATATCCTCAGATGAAATCTGGAAAGAAGCTTTCTGAGAAACTGCTCTGTGATGTGTGACTTCCACTCACAGAGTTACATCTGATTTCATGGATCTCTTTGCAAGCCTTATTTCTGTGGAATCTGAGAACAGATATTTCGGATCCCTTTGAAGACTATAGGGCCAAAGGAAATATCCTCCGATAACAAAGAGAAAGAATCTTTCTGAGAAACTTCTTTGTGTTTTGTGAAATCATCTCAAAGAGTTACAGCTTTCCCCTCAAGAAGCCTTTCGCTAAGACACTTCTTGTGGAATTGGCAAAGTGATATTGGAAGCCCATAGAGGGCTATGGTGAAAAAGGAAATATCCTCAGATGAAATCTGGAAAGAAGCTTTCTGAGAAACTGCTTAGTGTTCTGTTAATTCATCTCACAGAGTTTTATCTGTATTTCGTGGATCTCTTTGCTAGCCTTATTTCTGTGGAATCTGAGAACAGATATTTCGGAACCCTTTGAAGACTATAGGGCCAAAGGAAATATCCTCCGATAACAAAGAGAAAGAAGCTTTCTTAGAAACTTCTTTGTGTTCCGTGAAATCATCTCACAGAGTTACAGCTTTCCCCTCAAGAAGCCTTTAGACAAGACAGTTCTTGTGGAATTGGCAAAGTGATATTTGGAAGCCCTTAGAGGGCTATGGTGTAAAATGAAATATCCTCAGATGAAATCTGGAAAGAAGCTTTCTGAGAAACTGTTCTGTGATGTGTGACTTCCACTCACGGAGTTACGTCTGTATTTCGTGGATCTCTTTGCTAGCCTTATTTCTGTGGAATCTGAGAACAGATATTTCGGATCCCTTTGAAGACTATAGGGACAAAGGAAATATCCTCCGATAACAAAGAGAAAGAAGCTTTCTGAGAAACTTCTTTGTGTTCTGTGAAATCATCTCACAGAGTTACAGCTTTCCCCTCAAGAAGCCTTGCGCTAAGACAGTTCTTGTGGAATTGGCAAAGTGATATGTGGAAGCCCATAGAGGGCTATGGTGAAAAAGGAAATATCCTCAGATGAAATCTGGAAAGAAGCTTTCTGAAAAACTGCTTAGTGTTCTGTTAATTCATCTCACAGAGTTACATCTGTATTTCGTGGATCTCTTTGCTAGTCTTATAATCTGTGGAATCTGAGAACAGATATTTCGGATCCATTTGAAGAATATAGGGCCAAAGGAAATATCCTCCGATAACAAAGAGAAAGAAGCTTTCTGAGAAACTTCCTTGTGTTCCGTGAAATCATCTCACAGAGTTACAGCTTTGCCCTCAAGAAGCCTTTCAATAAGACAGTTCTTGTGGATTTGGCAAAGTGATATTTGGAAGCCCTTAGAGGGCTATGGTGAAAAAGGAAATATCCTCAGATGAAATCTGTAAAGAAGCTTTCTGAGAAACTGTTCTGTGATGTGTGACTTCCACTCACGGAGTTACATCTGTATTTCGTGGATCTCTTAGCTAGCCTTATTTCTGTGGAATCTGAGAAAAGATATTTCGGATCCCTTTGAAGACTATAGGGCCAAAGGAAATATCCTCCGATAACAGAGAGAAAGAAGCTTTCTGAGAAACTTCTTTGTGTTCTGTGAAATATTCTCACAGAGCTACAGCTTTCCCCTAAGGAAGCCTTTCGCTAAGACAGTTCTTGTGGAATTGGCAAAGTGGTATTTGGAAGCCCAAAGAGGGCTATGTTGAAAAAGGAAATATCCACGGATGAAATCTGGAAAGAAGCTTTCTGAGAAACTGCTCTGTGATGTGTGACTTCCACTCACAGAGTTACATCTGTTTGTCGTGGATCTCTTTGATAGCCTTATGTCTGTGGAATCTGAGAGCAGATATTTCGGATCCCTTTGAAGACTATAGGGCCAAAGGAATTATCCTCCGATATCATAGAGGAAGAAGCTTACTGAGAAACTTCTTTGTGTCCTGTGAAATCATCTCACAGAATTACAGCTTTCACCTCAAGAAGCCTTTCGCTAAGACATTTCTTGTGGAATTGGCAAAGTAGTATTTGGAAGCCCATAGAGGGCTACGGTGAAAAAGGAAATATCCTCAGATGAAATCTGGAAAGAAGCTTTCTGAGAAACTGCTCTGTGTTGTGTGACTTCCACTTGAAGAGTTACATCTGTATTTCGTGGATCTCTTTGCTAGCCTTATTTCTGTGGAATCTGAGAACAGATATTTCGGATCCCTTTGAAGACATAGGGACAAAGGAAATATCCTCCGATAACAAAGAGAAAGAAGCTTTCTGAGAAACTTCTTTGTGTTCTGTGAAATCATCTCACAGTGTTACAGCTTTCCCCTCAAGAAGCCTTTCGCTAAGACACTTCTTGTGGAATTGGCAAAGTGATATTTGTAAGCCCATAGAGGGCTATGGTGAAAAAGGAAATATCCTCAAATGAAATCTGGAAAGAAGCTTTTTGAGAAACTGCTTAGTGTTCTGTTAATTCATCTCACAGAGTTACACATGTATTTCGTGGATCTCTTTGCTAGCCTTATTTCTGTGGAATGTGAGAAGAGATATTTCGGATCCCTTTGAAGACTATAGGGCCAAAGGAAATATCCTCCGATAACAAAGAGAAAGAAGCTTACTGAGAATCTTCTTTGTGTTCTGTGAAATCATCTCACTGTATTACAGCTTTCCCTTTAAGAAGCCTTTCGCTAAGACAGTTCTTGTGGAATTGGCAAAGTGATATATGGAAGCCTATAGAGGCCTATGGTGAAAAAGGAAATATCCTCAGAAGAAATCTGGAAAGAAGCTTTCTGAGAAACTGTTCTGTGATGTGTGACTTCCACTAACAGAGTTACATCTGGATTTCGTGGATCTCTTTGCTAGCCTTATTTCTGTGGAATCTGAGAACAGATATTTCGGATCCCTTTGAAGACTATAGGGCCAAAGGAAATATCCTCCGATAACAAAGAGAAAGAAGCTTTCTGAGAAACTTCTTTGTGTTCCGTGATATCATCTCACAGAGTTACAGCTTTCCCCTCAAGAAGCCTTTCGCTAAGACAGTTCTTGTGGAATTGGCAAAGTGATATTTGAAAGCACATAGAGGGCTATGGTGAAAAAGGAAATATCCTCAGATGAAATCTGGAAAGAAGCTTTCTGAGAAACTGCTTAGTGTTCTGTTAATTCATCTCACAGAGTTATATCTGTATTTCGTGGATCTCTTTTCTAGCCTTATTTCTGTGGAATCTGAGAACAGATATTTCGGATCCCTTTGAAGACTATAGGGCCAAAGGAAATTTCCTCCGATAACAAAGAGAAAGAAGCTTTCTTAGAAACTTCTTTGTGTTCCGTGAAATCATCTCACAGAGTTAGAGCTTTCCCCTCAAGAAGCCTTTCGATAAGACAGTTCTTGTGGAATTGGCAAAGTGATATTTGGAAGCCCATAGAGGGCTATGGTGAAAAATGAAATATCCTCAGATGAAATCTGGAAAGAAGCTTTCTGAGAAACTGTTCTGTGATGTGTGACTTCCACTCACGGAGTTACATCTGTATTTCGTGGATCTCTTAGCTAGCCTTATTTCTGTGGAATCTGAGAACAGATATTTCGGATCCCTTTGAAGACTATAGGGCCAAAGGAAATATCCTCCGATAACAGAGAGAAAGAAGCTTTCTGAGAAACTTCTTTGTGTTCTGTGAAATATTCTCACAGAGCTACAGCTTTCCCCTAAGGAAGCCTTTCGCTAAGACAGTTCTTGTGGAATTGGCAAAGTGGTATTTGGAAGCCCAAAGAGGGCTATGTTGAAAAAGGAAATATCCACGGATGAAATCTGGAAAGAAGCTTTCTGAGAAACTGCTCTGTGATGTGTGACTTCCACTCACAGAGTTACATCTGTTTGTCGTGGATCTCTTTGATAGCCTTATGTCTGTGGAATCTGAGAGCAGATATTTCGGATCCCTTTGAAGACTATAGGGCCAAAGGAATTATCCTCCGATATCATAGAGAAAGAAGCTTACTGAGAAACTTCTTTGTGTCCTGTGAAATCATCTCACAGAATTACAGCTTTCACCTCAAGAAGCCTTTCGCTAAGACATTTCTTGTGGAATTGGCAAAGTAGTATTTGGAAGCCCATAGAGGGCTACGGTGAAAAAGGAAATATCCTCAGATGAAATCTGGAAAGAAGCTTTCTGAGAAACTGCTCTGTGTTGTGTGACTTCCACTTGAAGAGTTACATCTGTATTTCGTGGATCTCTTTGCTAGCCTTATTTCTGTGGAATCTGAGAACAGATATTTCGGATCCCTTTGAAGACATAGGGACAAAGGAAATATCCTCCGATAACAAAGAGAAAGAAGCTTTCTGAGAAACTTCTTTGTGTTCTGTGAAATCATCTCACAGTGTTACAGCTTTCCCCTCAAGAAGCCTTTCGCTAAGACACTTCTTGTGGAATTGGCAAAGTGATATTTGTAAGCCCATAGAGGGCTATGGTGAAAAAGGAAATATCCTCAAATGAAATCTGGAAAGAAGCTTTTTGAGAAACTGCTTAGTGTTCTGTTAATTCATCTCACAGAGTTACACATGTATTTCGTGGATCTCTTTGCTAGCCTTATTTCTGTGGAATGTGAGAAGAGATATTTCGGATCCCTTTGAAGACTATAGGGCCAAAGGAAATATCCTCCGATAACAAAGAGAAAGAAGCTTACTGAGAATCTTCTTTGTGTTCTGTGAAATCATCTCACTGTATTACAGCTTTCCCTTTAAGAAGCCTTTCGCTAAGACAGTTCTTGTGGAATTGGCAAAGTGATATATGGAAGCCTATAGAGGCCTATGGTGAAAAAGGAAATATCCTCAGAAGAAATCTGGAAAGAAGCTTTCTGAGAAACTGTTCTGTGATGTGTGACTTCCACTAACAGAGTTACATCTGGATTTCGTGGATCTCTTTGCTAGCCTTATTTCTGTGGAATCTGAGAACAGATATTTCGGATCCCTTTGAAGACTATAGGGCCAAAGGAAATATCCTCCGATAACAAAGAGAAAGAAGCTTTCTGAGAAACTTCTTTGTGTTCCGTGATATCATCTCACAGAGTTACAGCTTTCCCCTCAAGAAGCCTTTCGCTAAGACAGTTCTTGTGGAATTGGCAAAGTGATATTTGAAAGCACATAGAGGGCTATGGTGAAAAAGGAAATATCCTCAGATGAAATCTGGAAAGAAGCTTTCTGAGAAACTGCTTAGTGTTCTGTTAATTCATCTCACAGAGTTATATCTGTATTTCGTGGATCTCTTTTCTAGCCTTATTTCTGTGGAATCTGAGAACAGATATTTCGGATCCCTTTGAAGACTATAGGGCCAAAGGAAATATCCTCCGATAACAAAGAGAAAGAAGCTTTCTTAGAAACTTCTTTGTGTTCCGTGAAATCATCTCACAGAGTTAGAGCTTTCCCCTCAAGAAGCCTTTCGATAAGACAGTTCTTGTGGAATTGGCAAAGTGATATTTGGAAGCCCATAGAGGGCTATGGTGAAAAATGAAATATCCTCAGATGAAATCTGGAAAGAAGCTTTCTGAGAAACTGTTCTGTGATGTGTGACTTCCACTCACGGAGTTACATCTGTATTTCGTGGATCTCTTAGCTAGCCTTATTTCTGTGGAATCTGAGAACAGATATTTCGGATCCCTTTGAAGACTATAGGGCCAAAGGAAATATCCTCCGATAACAGAGAGAAAGAAGCTTTCTGAGAAACTTCTTTGTGTTCTGTGAAATATTCTCACAGAGTTACAGCTTTCCCCTAAGGAAGCCTTTCGCTAAGACAGTTCTTGTGGAATTGGCAAAGTGATATTTGGAAGCCCAAAGAGGGCTATGTTGAAAAAGGAAATATCCACAGATGAAATCTGGAAAGAAGCTTTCTGAGAAACTGCTCTGTGATGTGTGACTTCCACTCACAGAGTTACTTCTGTTTGTCGTGGATCTCTTTGATAGCCTTATGTCTGTGGAATCTGAGAGCAGATATTTCGGATCCCTTTGAAGACTATAGGGCCAAAGGAATTATCCTCCGATATCATAGAGAAAGAAGCTTACTGAGAAACTTCTTTGTGTCCTGTGAAATCATCTCACAGAATTACAGCTTTCACCTCAAGAAGCCTTTCGCTAAGACATTTCTTGTGGAATTGGCAAAGTAGTATTTGGAAGCCCATAGAGGGCTACGGTGAAAAAGGAAATATCCTCAGATGAAATCTGGAAAGAAGCTTTCTGAGAAACTGCTCTGTGTTGTGTGACTTCCACTTGAAGAGTTACATCTGTATTTCGTGGATCTCTTTGCTAGCCTTATTTCTGTGGAATCTGAGAACAGATATTTCGGATCCCTTTGAAGACATAGGGACAAAGGAAATATCCTCCGATAACAAAGAGAAAGAAGCTTTCTGAGAAACTTCTTTGTGTTCTGTGAAATCATCTCACAGAGTTACAGCTTTCCCCTCAAGAAGCCTTTCGCTAAGACACTTCTTGTGGAATTCGCAAAGTGATATTTGGAAGCCCATAGAGGGCTATGGTGAAAAAGGAAATATCCTCAAATGAAATCTGGAAAGAAGCTTTTTGAGAAACTGCTTAGTGTTCTGTTAATTCATCTCACAGAGTTACACATGTATTTCGTGGATCTCTTTGCTAGCCTTATTTCTGTGGAATCTGAGAAGAGATATTTCGGATCCCTTTGAAGACTATAGGGCCGAAGGAAATATCCTCCGATAACAAAGAGAAAGAAGCTTACTGAGAATCTTCTTTGTGTTCTGTGAAATCATCTCACCGTATTACAGCTTTCCCTTTAAGAAGCCTTTCGCTAAGACAGTTCTTGTGGAATTGGCAAAGTGATATATGGAAGCCTATAGAGGCCTATGGTGAAAAATGAAATATCCTCAGATGAAATCTGGAAAGAAGCTTTCTGAGAAACTGCTTAGTGGTCTGTTAATTCATCTCACAGAGTTATATCTGTATTTCGTGGATCTCTTTGCGAGCCTTATTTCTGTGGAATCTGAGAACAGATATTTCGGATCCCTTTGAAGACTATAGGGACAAAGGAAATATCCTCCGATAACAAAGAGAAAGAAGCTTTCTGAGAAACTTCTTTGTGTTCCGTGATATCACCTCACAGAGTTACAGCTTTCCCCTCAAGAAGCCTTTCGCTAAGACAGTTCTTGTGGAATTGGCAAAGTGATATTTGGAAGCCCATAGAGGGCTATGGTGAAAAATGAAATATCCTCAGATGAAATCTGGAAAGAAGCTTTCTGAGAAACTGTTCTGTGATGTGTGACTTCCACTAACAGAGTTACATCTGGATTTCGTGGATCTCTTTGCTAGCCTTATTTCTGTGGAATCTGAGAGCAGATATTTCGGATCCCTTTGAAGACTATAGGGCCAAAGGAAATATCCTCCGATAACAAAGAGAAAGAAGCTTTCTGAGAAACTTCTTTGTGTTCCGTGATATCATCTCACAGAGTTACAGCTTTCCCCTCAAGAAGCCTTTCGCTAAGACAGTTCTTGTGGAATTGGCAAAGTGATATTTGAAAGCACATAGAGGGCTATGGTGAAAAAGGAAATATCCTCAGATGAAATCTGGAAAGAAGCTTTCTGAGAAACTGCTTAGTGTTCTGTTAATTCATCTCACAGAGTTATATCTGTATTTCGTGGATCTCTTTTCTAGCCTTATTTCTGTGGAATCTGAGAACAGATATTTCGGATCCCTTTGAAGACTATAGGGCCAAAGGAAATATCCTCCGATAACAAAGAGAAAGAAGCTTTCTTAGAAACTTCTTTGTGTTCCGTGAAATCATCTCACAGAGTTAGAGCTTTCCCCTCAAGAAGCCTTTCGATAAGACAGTTCTTGTGGAATTGGCAAAGTGATATTTGGAAGCCCATAGAGGGCTATGGTGAAAAATGAAATATCCTCAGATGAAATCTGGAAAGAAGCTTTCTGAGAAACTGTTCTGTGATGTGTGACTTCCACTCACGGAGTTACATCTGTATTTCGTGGATCTCTTAGCTAGCCTTATTTCTGTGGAATCTGAGAACAGATATTTCGGATCCCTTTGAAGACTATAGGGCCAAAGGAAATATCCTCCGATAACAGAGAGAAAGAAGCTTTCTGAGAAACTTCTTTGTGTTCTGTGAAATATTCTCACAGAGTTACAGCTTTCCCCTAAGGAAGCCTTTCGCTAAGACAGTTCTTGTGGAATTGGCAAAGTGATATTTGGAAGCCCAAAGAGGGCTATGTTGAAAAAGGAAATATCCACAGATGAAATCTGGAAAGAAGCTTTCTGAGAAACTGCTCTGTGATGTGTGACTTCCACTCACAGAGTTACTTCTGTTTGTCGTGGATCTCTTTGATAGCCTTATGTCTGTGGAATCTGAGAGCAGATATTTCGGATCCCTTTGAAGACTATAGGGCCAAAGGAATTATCCTCCGATATCATAGAGAAAGAAGCTTACTGAGAAACTTCTTTGTGTCCTGTGAAATCATCTCACAGAATTACAGCTTTCACCTCAAGAAGCCTTTCGCTAAGACATTTCTTGTGGAATTGGCAAAGTAGTATTTGGAAGCCCATAGAGGGCTACGGTGAAAAAGGAAATATCCTCAGATGAAATCTGGAAAGAAGCTTTCTGAGAAACTGCTCTGTGTTGTGTGACTTCCACTTGAAGAGTTACATCTGTATTTCGTGGATCTCTTTGCTAGCCTTATTTCTGTGGAATCTGAGAACAGATATTTCGGATCCCTTTGAAGACATAGGGACAAAGGAAATATCCTCCGATAACAAAGAGAAAGAAGCTTTCTGAGAAACTTCTTTGTGTTCTGTGAAATCATCTCACAGAGTTACAGCTTTCCCCTCAAGAAGCCTTTCGCTAAGACACTTCTTGTGGAATTGGCAAAGTGATATTTGGAAGCCCATAGAGGGCTATGGTGAAAAAGGAAATATCCTCAAATGAAATCTGGAAAGAAGCTTTTTGAGAAACTGCTTAGTGTTCTGTTAATTCATCTCACAGAGTTACACATGTATTTCGTGGATCTCTTTGCTAGCCTTATTTCTGTGGAATCTGAGAAGAGATATTTCGGATCCCTTTGAAGACTATAGGGCCAAAGGAAATATCCTCCGATAACAAAGAGAAAGAAGCTTACTGAGAATCTTCTTTGTGTTCTGTGAAATCATCTCACCGTATTACAGCTTTCCCTTTAAGAAGCCTTTCGCTAAGACAGTTCTTGTGGAATTGGCAAAGTGATATATGGAAGCCTATAGAGGCCTATGGTGAAAAATGAAATATCCTCAGATGAAATCTGGAAAGAAGCTTTCTGAGAAACTGCTTAGTGGTCTGTTAATTCATCTCACAGAGTTATATCTGTATTTCGTGGATCTCTTTGCGAGCCTTATTTCTGTGGAATCTGAGAACAGATATTTCGGATCCCTTTGAAGACTATAGGGACAAAGGAAATATCCTCCGATAACAAAGAGAAAGAAGCTTTCTGAGAAACTTCTTTGTGTTCCGTGATATCACCTCACAGAGTTACAGCTTTCCCCTCAAGAAGCCTTTCGCTAAGACAGTTCTTGTGGAATTGGCAAAGTGATATTTGGAAGCCCATAGAGGGCTATGGTGAAAAATGAAATATCCTCAGATGAAATCTGGAAAGAAGCTTTCTGAGAAACTGTTCTGTGATGTGTGACTTCCACTAACAGAGTTACATCTGGATTTCGAGGATCTCTTTGCTAGCCTTATTTCTGTGGAATCTGAGAACAGATATTTCGGATCCCTTTGAAGACTATAGGGCCAAAGGAAATATCCTCCGATAACAAAGAGAAAGAAGCTTTCTGAGAAACTTCTTTGTGTTCCGTGATATAATCTCACAGAGTTACAGCTTTCCCCTCAAGAAGCCTTTCGCTAAGACAGTTCTTGTGGAATTGGCAAAGTGATATTTGAAAGCCCATAGAGGGCTATGGTGAAAAAGGAAATATCCTCAGATGAAATCTGGAAAGAAGCTTTCTGAGAAACTGCTTAGTGTTCTGTTAATTCATCTCACAGAGTTATATCTGTATTTCGTGGATCTCTTTGCTAGCCTTATTTCTGTGGAATCTGAGAACAGATATTTCGGATCCCTTTGAAGACTATAGGGCCAAAGGAAATATCCTCCGATAACAAAGAGAAAGAAGCTTTCTTAGAAACTTCTTTGTGTTCCGTGAAATCATCTCACAGAGTTACAGCTTTCCCCTCAAGAAGCCTTTCGATAAGACAGTTCTTGTGGAATTGGCAAAGTGATATTTGGAAGCCCATAGAGGGCTATGGTGAAAAATGAAATATCCTCAGATGAAATCTGGAAAGAAGCTTTCTGAGAAACTGTTCTGTGATGTGTGACTTCCACTCACGGAGTTACATCTGTATTCCGTGGATCTCTTAGCTAGCCTTATTTCTGTGGAATCTGAGAACAGATATTTCGGATCCCTTTGAAGACTATAGGGCCAAAGGAAATATCCTCCGATAACAGAGAGAAAGAAGCTTTCTGAGAAACTTCTTTGTGTTCTGTGAAATATTCTCACAGAGTTACAGCTTTCCCCTAAGGAAGCCTTTCGCTAAGACAGTTCTTGTGGAATTGGCAAAGTGATATTTGGAAGCCCAAATAGGGCTATGTTGAAAAAGGAAATATCCACAGATGAAATCTGGAAAGAAGCTTTCTGAGAAACTGCTCTGTGATGTGTGACTTCCACTCACAGAGTTACATCTGTTTGTCGTGGATCTCTTTGATAGCCTTACGTCTGTGGAATCTGAGAGCAGATATTTCGGATCCCTTTGAAGACTATAGGGCCAAAGGAATTATCCTCCGATATCATAGAGAAAGAAGCTTACTGAGAAACTTCTTTGTGTCCTGTGAAATCATCTCACAGAATTACAGCTTTCACCTCAAGAAGCCTTTCGCTAAGACATTTCTTGTGGAATTGGCAAAGTAGTATTTGGAATCCCATAGAGGGCTACGGTGAAAAAGGAAATATCCTCAGATGAAATCTGGAAAGAAGCTTTCTGAGAAACTGCTTTGTGTTGTGTGACTTCCACTTGAAGAGTTACATCTGTATTTCGTGGATCTCTTTGCTAGCCTTATTTCTGTGGAATCTGAGAACAGATATTTCGGATCCCTTTGAAGACATAGGGACAAAGGAAATATCCTCCGATAACAAAGAGAAAGAAGCTTTCTGAGAAACTTCTTTGTGTTCTGTGAAATCATCTCACAGAGTTACAGCTTTCCCCTCAAGAAGCCTTTCGCTAAGACACTTCTTGTGGAACTGGCAAAGTGATATTTGGAAGCCCATAGAGGGCTATGGTGAAAAAGGAAATATCCTCAAATGAAATCTGGAAAGAAGCTTTCTGAGAAACTGCTTAGTGTTCTGTTAATTCATCTCACAGAGTTACACATGTATTTCGTGGATCTCTTTGCTAGCCTTATTTCTGTGGAATCTGAGAAGAGATATTTCGGATCCCTTTTAAGACTATAGGGCCAAAGGAAATATCCTCCGATAACAAAGAGAAAGAAGCTTACTGAGAATCTTCTTTGTGTTCTGTGAAATCATCTCACAGTATTACAGCTTTCCCTTTAAGAAGCCTTTCGCTAAGACAGTTCTTGTGGAATTGGCAAAGTGATATATGGAAGCCTATAGAGGCCTATGGTGAAAAAGGAAATATCCTCAGATGAAATCTGGAAAGAAGCTTTCTGAGAAACTGCTTAGTGGTCTGTTAATTCATCTCACAGAGTTACATCTGTATTTCGTGGATCTCTTTGCGAGCCTTATTTCTGGGGAATCTGAGAACAGATATTTCGGATCCCTTTGAAGACTATAGGGACAAAGGAAATATCCTCCGATAACAAAGAGAAAGAAGCTTTCTGAGAAACTTCTTTGTGTTCCGTGATATCATCTCACAGAGTTACAGCTTTCCCCTCAAGAAGCCTTTCGCTAAGACAGTTCTTGTGGAATTGGCAAAGTGATATTTGGAAGCCCTTAGAGGGCTATGGTGAAAAATGAAATATCCTCAGATGAAATCTGGAAAGAAGCTTTCTGAGAAACTGTTCTGTAATGTGTGACTTCCAGTAACAGAGTTACATCTGGATTTCGTGGATCTCTTTGCTAGCCTTATTTCTGTGGAATCTGAGAACAGATATTTCGGATCCCTTTGAAGACTACAGGGCCAAAGGAAATATCCTCCGATAACAAAGAGAAAGAAGCTTTCTGAGAAACTTCTTTGTGTTCCGTGATATCATCTCACAGAGTTACAGCTTTCCCCTCAAGAAGCCTTTCGCTAAGACAGTTCTTGTGGAATTGGAAAAGTGATATTTGGAAGCCCATAGAGGGCTATGGTGAAAAATGAAATATCCTCAGATGAAATCTGTAAAGAAGCTTTCTGAGAAACTGTTCTGTGATGTGTGACTTCCACTCACAGAGTTACATCTGTATTTCGTGGATATCTTTGCTAGCCTTATTTCTGTGGAATCTGAGAACGGATATTTCGAATCCCCTTGAAGACTATAGGGCCAAAGGAAATATCCTCCGATAACAAAGAGAAAGAAGCTTTCTGAGAAACTTCTTTGTGTTCTGTGAAATCAACTCACAGAGTTACAGCTTTCCCCTCAGGAAGCCTTTCGCTAAGACTGTTCTTGTGGAATTGGCAAAGTGACATTTCGAAGCCCATAGTGGGCTATGGTGAAAAAGGAAATATCCTCAGATGAAATCTGGAAAGAAGCTTTCTGAGAAACTGCTTAGTTGTCTGTCAATTCATCTCACAGAGTTATATCTGTATTTCGTGGATCTCTTTGCTAGCCTTATTTCTGTGGAATCTGAGAACAGATATTTCGGATCCCTTTGAAGACTATGGGGACAAAGGAAATATCCTCCGATAACAAAGAGAAAGAAGCTTTCTGAGAATCTTCTTTGTGTTCTGTGAAATCATCTCACAGAGTTACAGCTTTCCCCTCCAGAAGCCTTTCGCTAAGACAGTTCTTGTGGAATTGGCAAAGTGATATTTGAAAGCCCATAGATGGCTATGGTGAAAAAGGAAATATCCTCAGATGAAATCTGGAAAGAAGCTTTCTGAGAAACTGCTTAGTGGTCTGTTAATTCATCTCACAGAGTTACATCTGTATTTCGTGGATCTCTTTGCTAGCCTTATTTCTGTGCAATCTGAGAACAGATATTTCGGATCCCTTTGAAGACTATAGGGCCAAAGGAAATATCCTCCGATAACAAAGAGAAAGAAGCTTTCTGAGAAACTTCTTTGTGTTCCGTGATATCATCTCACAGAGTTACAGCTTTCCCCTCAAGATGCCTTTCGCTAAGACAGTTCTTGTGGAATTGGCAAAGTGATATTTGGAAGCCCATAGAGGGCTATGGTGAAAAATGAAATATCCTCATATGAAATCTGTAAAGAAGCTTTCTGAGAAACTGTTATGTGATGTGTGACTTCCACTCACAGAGTTATATGTGTATTTCGTGGATCTCTTTGCTAGCCTTATTTTTGTGGAATCTGAGAACAGATATTTCGGATCCCTTTGAAGACTATAGGGCCAAAGGAAATATCCTCCGATAACAAAGAGAAAGAAGCTTTCTGAGAAACTTCTTTGTGTTCTGTGAAATCATCTCACAGAGTTACAGCTTTCCCCTCAAGAAGCCTTTCGCTAAGACTGTTCTTGTGGAATTGGCAAAGTGACATTTCGAAGCCCATAGTGGGCTATGGTGAAAAAGGAAATATCCTCAGATGAAATCTGGAAAGAAGCTTTCTGAGAAACTGCTTAGTGTTCTTTTAATTCATCTCACAGAGTTACATCTGTATTTCGTGGATCTCTTTGCTAGCCTTATTTCTGTGGAATCTGAGAACAGATATTTCGGATCCCTTTGAAGACTATAGGGCCAAAGGAAATATCCTCCGATAAAAAAGAGAAACAAGCTTACTGAGAAACTTCTTTGTGTTCTGTGAAATCACCTCACAGAGTTACAGCTTTCCCCTCAAGAAGCCTTTCACTAAGACAGTTCTTGTGGAATTGGAAAAGTGATATTTGAAAGCCCATAGAGGGCTATGGTGAAAAAGGAAGTATCCTCAGATGAAATCTGGAAAGAAGCTTTCTGAGAAACTGCTCTGTGATGTGTGACTTCCACTCACAGAGTTACATCTGTATTTCATGTATCTCTTTGCTAGCCTTATTTCTGTGGAATCTGAGAACAGATATTTCGGATCCCTTTGAAGACTATAGGGCCAAAGGAAATATCCTCCGATAAAAAAGAGAAAGAAGCTTACTGAGAAACTTCTTTGTGTCCTGTGAAATCATCTCACAGAGTTACAGCTTTCACCTCAAGAAGACTTTCGCTAAGACAGTTCTTGTGGAATTGGCAAAGTGATATTTGGAAGCCCATAGAGGGCTACGGTGAAAAAGGAAATATCCTCAGATGAAATCTGGAAAGAAGCTTTCTGAGAAACTGCTCTGTGATGTGTGACTTCCACTTGAAGAGTTACATCTGTATTCCGTGGATCTCTTTGCTAGCCTTATTTCTGTGGAATCTGAGAACAGATATTTCGGATCCCTTTGAAGACTATAGGGCCAAAGGAAATATCCTCCGATAACAAAGAGAAAGAAGCTTTCTGAGAAACTTCTTTGTGTTCTGTGAAATCATCTCACAGAGTTACAGCTTTCCCCTCAAGAAGCCTTTCGCTAAGACAGTTCTTCTGGAATTGGCAAAGTGATATTTGGAAGCCCATAGAGGGCTATGTTGAAAAAGGAAATATCCTCAGATGAAATCTGGAAAGAAGCTTTCTGAGAAACTGCTTAGTGTTCTGTTAATTCAACTCACAGAGTTATATCTGTATTTCGTGGATCTCTTTGCTAGCCTTATTTCTGCGGAATCTGAGAACAGATATTTCGGATCCCTTTGAAGACTATAGGGCCAAAGGAAATATCCTCCGATAACATAGAGAAAGAAGCTTTCTGAGAAAGTTCTTTGTATCCGTGAAATCATCTCACAGAGTTACAGCTTTCCCCTGAAGAAGCCTTTCGATAAGACAGTTCTTTTGGATTTGACAAAGTGATATTTGGAAGCCCATAGAGGGCTATGGTGAAAAAGGAAATATCCTCAGATGAAATCTGGAAACAAGCTTTCTGAGAAACTGCTCTGTGATGTGTGACTTCCACTCACAGGGTTACATCTGTATTTCGTGGATCTCTTTGCTAGCCTTATTTCTGTGGAATCTGAGAACAGATATTTCGGATCCCTTTGAAGACTATAGGGCCAAAGGAAATATCCTCCGATAACAAAGAGAAAGAAGCTTTCTGAGAAACTTCTTTGTGTTCTGTGAAATCATCTCCCGGAGTTACAGCTTTCCCCTTAAGAAGCCTTTCGCTAAGACACTTCTTGTGGAATTGGCAAAGAGATATTTGGAAGCCCAAAGAGGGCTATGTTGAAAAAGGAAATATCCTCAGATGAAATCTGGAAAGAAGCTTTCTGAGAAACTGCTCTGTGATGTGTGACTTCCACTCACAGAGTTACATCTGTTTTACGTGGATCTCTTTGATAGCCTTATGTCTGTAGAATCTGAGAGCAGATATTTCGGATCCCTTTGAAGACTTTAGGGCCAAAGGAAATCCTCCGATAACAAAGAGAAAGAAGCTTTCTGAGAAACTACTTTGTGTTTTATGAAATCATCTCACAGAGTTACAGCTTTCCCCTCAAGAAGCCTTGCGCTAAGACAGTTCTTGTGGAATTGGCAAAGTGATATTTGGAAGACCATAGAGGGCTATGGTGAAAAAGGAAATATCCTCAGATGAAATCTGGAAAGAAGCTCTCTGAGAAACTGCTTAGTGTTCTGTTAATTCATCTCACATAGTTGTATCTGTATATCGTGGATCTCTTTGCTAGCCTTATTTCTGTGGAATCTGAGAACAGATATTTCGGATCCCTTTGAAGACTATAGGGACAAAGGAAATATCCTCCGATAACAAAGAGAAAGAATCTTTCTGAGAAACTTCATTGTGTTCTGTGAAATCATCTCACAGAGTTACAGCTTTCCCCTCAAGAAGCCTTTCGCTAAGACAGTTCTTGTGGAATTGGCACAGTGATATTTGGAAGCCCATAGAGGGCTATGGTGAAAAAGGAAATATCCTCAGATGGAATCTGGAAAGAAGCTTTGTGAGAAACTGCTTAGTGTTCCGTTAATTCATCTCACAGAGTTCCATCTGTATTTCGTGGATCTGTTTGCTAGCCTTATTTCTGTGGAATCTGAGAACAGATATTTCGGATCCCTTTGAAGACTTTAGGGCCAAAGGAAATATCCTCCGATAACAAAGAGAAAGAAGCTTACTGAGAAACTTATTTGTGTTCTGTGAAATCATCTCACAGACTTACAGCTTTCACCTCAAGAAGCCTTTCGCTAAGACATTTCTTGTGGAATTGGCAAAGTGATATTAGGAAGCCCATAGAGGGCTATGCTGCAAAAGGAAATATCCTCAGATGAAATCTGGAAAGAAGCTTTCTGAGAAAATGCTCTGTGCTGAGTGATTTCCACTCGAAGAGTTACATCTGGATTTCGTGGATCTCTTTGCTAGCCTTATTTCTGTGGAATCTGAGAACAGATATTTCGGATCCCTTTGAAGACTATAGGGACATAGGAAATATCCTCCGATAACAAAGAGAAAGAACCTTACTGAGAAACTTCTTTGTGTTCTGTGAAATCATCTCACAGAGTTACAGCTTTCCCCTCAAGAAGCCTTTCGCTAAGACAGTTCTTGTGGAATTGGCAAAGTTATATTTGGAAGCCCATAGAGGGCTATGGTGAAAAAGGAAATATCCTCAGATGAAATCTCGAAAGAAGCTTTCTGAGAAACTGCTTAGCGGTCTGTTAATTCATCTCACAGAGTTACATCTGGATTTCGTGGATCTCTTTGCTAGCCTTATTTCTGTGGAATCTGAGAACAGATATTTCGGATCCCTTTGAAGACTATAGGGCCAAAGGAAATATCCTCCGATAACAAAGAGAAAGAAGCTTTCTGAGAAACTTCTTTGTGTTCCGTGATATCATCTCACAGAGTTACAGCTTTCCCCTCAAGAAGCCTTTCGCTAAGACAGTTCTTGTGGAATTGGCAAAGTGATATTTGGAAGCCCATAGAGGGCTACGGTGAAAAAGGAAATATCCTCAGATGAAATCGGGAAAGAAGTTTTCTGAGAAACTGCTCTGTGATGTGTGACTTCCACTTAAAGAGTTACATATGTATTTCGTGGATCTCTTTGCTAGCCTTATTTCTGTGGAATCTGAGAACAGATATTTCGGATCCCTTTGAAGACTATAGGGCCAAAGGAAATATCCTCCGATAACAAAGAGAAAGAAGCTTTCTGAGAAACTACTTTGTGTTCTGTGAAATCATCTCACAGAGTTACAGCTTTCCCCTCAAGAAGCCTTTCGCTAAGACAGTTCTTGTGGAATTGGAAAAGTGATATTTGGAAGCCCATAGAGGGCTATGGTGAAAAAGGAAATATCCTCAGATGAAATCTGGAAAGAAGCTTTCTGAGAAACTGCTTAGTATCTGTTAATTCATCTCACAGAGTTACATCTGTATTTCGTGGATCTCTTTGCTAGCCTTATTTCTGTGGAATCTGAGAACAGATATTTCGGATCCCTTTGAAGACTATAGGGCCAAAGGAAATATCCTCCGATAACAAAGAGAAAGAAGCTTACTGAGAAACTTCTTTGTGTTCTGTGAAATCATCTCACAGAGTTACAGCTTTCCCCTCAAGAAGCCTTTCGCTAAGACAGTTCTTGTGGAATTGTCAAAGTGATATTTGGAAGCCCATAGAGGGCTACGGTGAAAAAGGAAATATCCTCAGATGAAATCTGGAAAGAAGCTTTCTGAGAAACTGCTCTGTGATGTGTGACTTCCACTCACAGAGTTACATCTGATTTCATGGATCTCTTTGCTAGCCTTATTTCTGTGGAATCTGAGAACAGATATTTCGGATCCCTTTGAAGACTATAGGGCCAAAGGAAATATCCTCCGATAACCAAGAGAAAGAATCTTTCTGAGAAACTTCTTTGTGTTTTGTGAAATCATCTCACAGAGTTACAGCTTTCCCCTCAAGAAGCCTTTCGCTAAGACAGTTCTTGTGGAATTGGCAAAGTGATATTTGGAAGCCCATAGAGGGCTATGGTGAAAAAGGGAATATCCTCAGATGAAATCTGGAAAGAAGCTTTCTGAGAAATTGCTTAGTGTTCTGTTAATTCATCTCACAGAGTTATATCTGTATTTCGTGGATCTCTTTGCTAGCCTTATTTCTGTGGAATCTGAGAACAGATATTTCGGATCCCTTTGAAGACTATAGGGACATAGGAAATATCCTCCGATAACAAAGAGAAAGAACCTTACTGAGAAACTTCTTTGTGTTCTGTGAAATCATCTCACAGAGTTACAGCTTTCCCCTCAAGAAGCCTTTCGCTAAGACAGTTCTTGTGGAATTGGGAAAGTTATATTTGGAAGCCCATAGAGGGCTATGGTGAAAAAGGAAATATCCTCAGATGAAATCTCGAAAGAAGCTTTCTGAGAAACTGCTTAGCGGTCTGTTAATTCATCTCACAGAGTTACATCTGGATTTCGTGGATCTCTTTGCTAGCCTTATTTCTGTGGAATCTGAGAACAGATATTTCGGATCCCTTTGAAGACTATAGGGCCAAAGGAAATATCCTCCGATAACAAAGAGAAAGAAGCTTTCTGAGAAACTTCCTTGTGTTCCGTGATATCATCTCACAGAGTTACAGCTTTCCCCTCAAGAAGCCTTTCGCTAAGACAGTTCTTGTGGAATTGGCAAAGTGATATTTGGAAGCCCATAGAGGGCTACGGTGAAAAAGTAAATATCCTCAGATGAAATCTGGAAAGAAGCTTTCTGAGAAACTGCTCTGTGATGTGTGACTTCCACTTAAAGAGTTACATCTGTATTTCGTGGATCTCTTTGCTAGCCTTATTTCTGTGGAATCTGAGAACAGATATTTCGGATCCCTTTGAAGACTATAGGGCCAAAGGAAATATCCTCCGATAACAAAGAGAAAGAAGCTTTCTGAGTAACTACTTTGTGTTCTGTGAAATCATCTCACAGAGTTACAGCTTTCCCCTCAAGAAGCCTTTCGCTAAGACAGTTCTTGTGGAATTGGAAAAGTGATATTTGGAAGCCCATAGAGGGCTATGGTGAAAAAGGAAATATCCTCAGATGAAATCTGGAAAGAAGCTTTCTGAGAAACTGCTTAGTATCTGTTAATTCATCTCACAGAGTTACATCTGTATTTCGTGGATCTCTTTGCTAGCCTTATTTCTGTGGAATCTGAGAACAGATATTTCGGATCCCTTTGAAGACTATAGGGCCAAAGGAAATATCCTCCGATAACAAAGAGAAAGAAGCTTACTGAGAAACTTCTTTGTGTTCTGTGAAATCACCTCACAGAGTTACAGCTTTCCCCTCAAGAAGCCTTTCGCTAAGACAGTTCTTGTGGAATTGTCAAAGTGATATTTGGAAGCCCATAGAGGGCTACGGTGAAAAAGGAAATATCCTCAGATGAAATCTGGAAAGAAGCTTTCTGAGAAACTGCTCTGTGATGTGTGACTTCCACTCACAGAGTTACATCTGATTTCATGGATCTCTTTGCTAGCCTTATTTCTGTGGAATCTGAGAACAGATATTTCGGATCCCTTTGAAGACTATAGGGCCAAAGGAAATATCCTCCGATAACCAAGAGAAAGAATCTTTCTGAGAAACTTCTTTGTGTTTTGTGAAATCATCTCACAGAGTTACAGCTTTCCCCTCAAGAAGCCTTTCGCTAAGACAGTTCTTGTGGAATTGGCAAAGTGATATTTGGAAGCCCATAGAGGGCTATGGTGAAAAAGGGAATATCCTCAGATGAAATCTGGAAAGAAGCTTTCTGAGAAATTGCTTAGTGTTCTGTTAATTCATCTCACAGAGTTATATCTGTATTTCGTGGATCTCTTTGCTAGCCTTATTTCTGTGGAATCTGAGAACAGATATTTCGGATCCCTTTGAAGACTATAGGGCCAAAGGAAATATCCTCCGATAACAAAGAGAAAGAAGCTTTCCTAGAAACTTCTTTGTGTTCCGTGAAATCATCTCACAGAGTTACAACTTTCCCCTCAAGAAGCCTTTCGATAAGACAGTTCTTGTGGAATTGGCAAAGTGATATTTGGAAGCCCATAGAGGGCTATGGTGAGAAATGAAATATCCTCAGATGAAATCTGGAAAGAAGCTTTCTGAGAAACTGTTCTGTGATGTGTGACTTCCACTCACGGAGTTACATCTGTATTTCGTGGATCTCTTAGCTAGCCTTATTTCTGTGGAATCTGAGAACAGATATTTCGGATCCCTTTGAAGACTATAGGGCCAAAGGAAATATCCTCCGATAACAAAGAGAAAGAAGCTTTCTGAGAAACTTCTTTGTGTTCTGTGAAATATTCTCACAGAGTTACAGCTTTCCCCTAAGGAAGCCTATCGCTAAGACAGTTCTTGTGGAGTTGGCAAAGTGATATTTGGAAGCCCAAAGAGGGCTATGTTGAAAAAGGAAATATCCTCAGATGAAATCTCGAAAGAAGCTTTCTGAGAAACTGCTCTGTGATGTGTGACTTCCACTCACAGAGTTACATCTGTTTGTCGTGGATCTCTTTGATAGCCTTATGTCTGTGGAATCTGAGAACAGATATTTCGGATCCCTTTGAAGACTATAGGGCCAAAGGAATTATCCTCCGATATCAAAGAGAAAGAAGCTTACTGAGAAACTTCTTTGTGTCCTGTGAAATCATCTCACAGAGTTACAGCTTTCACCTCAAGAAGCCTTTCGCTAAGACATTTCTTGTGGAATTGGCAAAGTGATATTTGGAAGCCCATAGAGGGCTTCGGTGAAAAAGGAAATATCCTCAGATGAAATCTGGAAAGAAGCTTTCTGAGAAACTGCTCTGTGTTGTGTGACTTCCACTTGAAGAGTTACATCTGTATTTCGTGGATCTCTTTGCTAGCCTTATTTCTGTGGAATCTGAGAACAGATATTTCGGATCCCTTTGAAGACTATAGGGACAAAGGAAATATCCTCCGATAACAAAGAGAAAGAAGCTTTCTGAGAAACTTCTTTGTGTTCTGTGAAATCATCTCAACAGAGTTACAGCTTTCCCCTCAAGAAGCCTTTCGCTAAGACAGTTCTTGTGGAATTGGCAAAGTGATATTTGGAAGCCCATAGAGGGCTATGGTGAAAAAGGAAATATCCTCAGATGAAATCTGGAAAGAAGCTTTCTGAGAAACTGCTTAGTGTTCTGTTAATTCATCTCACAGAGTTACACAAGTATTTCGTGGATCTCTTTGCTAGCCTTATTTCTGTGGAATCTGAGAAGAGATATTTCGGATCCCTTTGAAGACTATAGGGCCAAAGGAAATATCCTCCGATAACAAAGAGAAAGAAGCTTACTGAGAATCTTCTTTGTGTTCTCTGAAATCATCTCACAGTGTTACAGCTTTCCCTTTAAGAAGCCTTTCGCTAAGACAGTTCTTGTGGAATTGGCAAAGTGATATATGGAAGCCTATAGAGGCCTATGGTGAAAAAGGAAATATCCTCAGATGAAATCTGGAAAGAAGCTTTCTGAGAAACTGCTTAGTGTTCTTTTAATTCATCTCACAGAGTTACATCTGTATTTCGTGGATCTCCTTGCTAGCCTATTTCTGTGGAATCTGAGAACAGATACTTCGGATCCCTTTGAAGACTATAGGGCCAAAGGAAATATCCTCCGATAACAAAGAGAAAGAAGCTTACTGAGAAACTTCTTTGTGTTCTGTGAAATCACCTCACAGAGTTACAGCTTTCCCCTCAAGAAGCCTTTCGCTAAGACAGTTCTTGTGGAATTGTCAAAGGGATATTTGGAAGCCCATAGAGGGCTATGGTGAAAAAGGAAATATCCTCAGATGAAATCTGGAAAGAAGCTTTCTGAGAAACTGCTCTGTGATGTGTGACTTCCACTCACAGAGTTACATCTGATTTCATGGATCTCTTTGCTAGCCTTATTTCTGTGGAATCTGAGAACAGATATTTCGGATCCCTTTGAAGACTATAGGGCAAAAGGAAATATCCTCCGATAACAAAGAGAAAGAATCTTTCTGAGAAACTTCTTTGTGTTTTGTGAAATCATCTCACAGAGTTACAGCTTTCCCCTCAAGAAGCCTTTCGCTAAGACACTTCTTGTGGAATTGGCAAAGTGATATTTGGAAGCCCATAGAGGGCTATGGTGAAAAATGAAATATTCTCAGATGAAATTTGGAAAGAAGCTTTCTGAGAAACTGCTTAGTGTTCTGTTAATTCATCTCACAGAGTTATATCTGTATTTCGTGGATCTCTTTGCTAGCCTTATTTCTGTGGAATCTGAGAACAGATATTTCGGATCCCTTTGAAGACTATAGGGCCAAAGGAAATATCCTCCGATAACAAAGAGAAAGAAGCTTTCTTAGAAACTTCTTTGTGTTCCGTGAAATCATCTCACAGAGTTACAGCTTTCCCCTCAAGAAGCCTTTCGATAAGACAGTTCTTGTGGAATTGGCAAAGTGATATTTGGAAGCCCATAGAGGGCTATGGTGAAAAAGGAAATATCCTCAGATGAAATCTGGAAAGAAGCTTTCTGAGAAACTGTTCTTTGATGTGTGACTTCCACTCACGGAGTTACATCTGTATTTCGTGGATCTCTTAGCTAGCCTTATTTCTGTGGAATCTGAGAACAGATATTTCGGATCCCTTTGAAGACTATAGGGCCAAAGGAAATATCCTCCGATAACAAAGAGAAAGAAGCTTTCTGAGAAACTTCTTTGTGTTCTGTGAAATATTCTCACAGAGTTACAGCTTTCTCCTGAGGAAGCCTTTCGCTAAGACAGTTCTTGTGGAATTGGCAAAGTGATATTTGGAAGCCTAAAGAGGGCTATGTTGAAAAAGGAAATATCCTCAGATGAAATCTGGAAAGAAGCTTTCTGAGAAACTGCTCTGTGATGTGTGACTTCCACTCACAGAGTTACATCTGTTTGTCGTGGATCTCTTTGATAGCCTTATGTCTGTGGAATCTGAGAGCAGATATTTCGGATCCCTTTGAAGACTATAGGGCCAAAGGAATTATCCTCCGATATCAAAGAAAAAGAAGCTTACTGAGAAACTTCTTTGTGTCCTGTGAAATCATCTCACAGAGTTACAGCTTTCACCTCAAGAAGACTTTCGCTAAGACATTTCTTGTGGAATTGGCAAAGTGATATTTGGAAGCCCATAGAGGGCTACGGTGAAAAAGGAAATATCCACAGATGAAATCTGGAAAGAAGCTTTCTGAGAAACTGCTCCGTGTTGTGTGACTTCCACTTGAAGAGTTACATCTGTATTTCGTGGATCTCTTTGCTAGCCTTATTTCTGTGGAATCTGAGAACAGATATTTCGGATCCCTCTGAAGACTATAGGGACAAAGGAAATATCCTCCGATAACAAAGAGAAAGAAGCTTTCTGAGAAACTTCTTTGTGTTCTGTGAAATCATCTCACAGAGTTACAGCTTTCCCCTCAAGAAGCCTTTCTCTAAGACTCTTCTTGTGGAATTGGCAAAGTGACATTTCGAAGCCCATAGTGGGCTATGGTGAAAAAGGAAATATCCTCAGATGAAATCTGGAAAGAAGCTTTCTGAGAAACTGCTTAGTGTTCTTTTAATTCATCTCACCGAGTTACATCTGTATTTCGTGGATCTCGTTGCTAGCCTTATTTCTGTGGAATCTGAGAACAGATATTTCGGATCCCTTTGAAGACTATAGGGCCAAAGGAAATATCCTCCGATAACAAAGAGAAAGAAGCTTACTGAGAAACTTCTTTGCGTTCTGTGAAATCACCTCACAGAGTTACAGCTTTCCCCTCAAGAAGACTTTCGCTAAGACAGTTCTTGTGAAATTGGCAAAGTGATATTTGAAAGCCCATAGAGGGCTATGGTGAAAAAGGAAATATCCTCAATGAAATCTGGAAAGAAGCTTTCTGAGAAACTGCTCTGTGATGTGTGACTTCCACTCACAGAGTTACATCTGTATTTCAGGTATCTCTTTGCTAGCCTTATTTCTGTGGAATCTGAGAACAGATATTTCGGATCCCTTTGAAGACTATAGGGCCAAAGGAAATATCCTCCGATAACAAAGAGAAAGAATCTTTCTGAGAAACTTCTTTGTGTTCTGTGAAATCATCTCACAGAGTTACAGCTTTCCCCTCAAGAAGCCTTTCGCTAAGACACTTCTTGTGGAATTGGCAAAGTGATATTTGGAAGCCCATAGAGGGCTATGGTGAAAAAGGAAATATCCTCAGATGAAATCTGGAAAGAAGCTTTCTGAAAAACTGCTTAGTGTTCTGTTAATTCATCTCACAGAGTTATATCTGTATTTCGTGGATCTCTTTGCTAGCCTTATTTCTGTGGAATCTGAGAACAGATATTTCGGATCCCTTTGAAGACTATAGGGCCAAAGGAAATATCCTCCGATAACAAAGAGAAAGAAGCTTTCTGAGAAACTTCTTTGTATCCGTGAAATCATCTCACAGAGTTACAGCTTTCCCCTGAAGAAGCCGTTCGCTAAGACAGTTCTTGTGGAATTGGCAAAGTGATATTTGAAAGCCCATAGAGGGCTATGGTGAAAAAGGAAATATCCTCAGATGAAATCTGGAAAGAAGCTTTCTGAGAAACTGCTCTGTGATGTGTGACTTCCACTCACAGAGTTACATCTGTATTTCATGTATCTCTTTGCTAGCCTTATTTCTGTGGAATCTGAGAACAGATATTTCGGATCCCTTTGAAGACTATAGGGCCAAAGGAAATATCCTCTGATAACAAAGAGAAAGAATCTTTCTGAGAAACTTCTTTGTGTTCTGTGAAATCATCTCACAGAGTTACAGCTTTCCCCTCAAGAAGCCTTTCGCTAAGACACTTCTTGTGGAATTGGCAAAGTGATATTTGGAAGCCCATAGAGGGCTATGGTGAAAAATGAAATATTCTCAGATGAAATTTGGAAAGAAGCTTTCTGAGAAACTGCTTAGTGTTCTGTTAATTCATCTCACAGAGTTATATCTGTATTTCGTGGATCTCTTTGCTAGCCTTATTTCTGTGGAATCTGAGAACAGATATTTCGGATCCCTTTGAAGACTATAGGGCCAAAGGAAATATCCTCCGATAACAAAGAGAAAGAAGCTTTCTTAGAAACTTCTTTGTGTTCCGTGAAATCATCTCACAGAGTTACAGCTTTCCCCTCAAGAAGCCTTTCGATAAGACAGTTCTTGTGGAATTGGCAAAGTGATATTTGGAAGCCCATAGAGGGCTATGGTGAAAAAGGAAATATCCTCAGATGAAATCTGGAAAGAAGCTTTCTGAGAAACTGTTCTGTGATGTGTGACTTCCACTCACGGAGTTACATCTGTATTTCGTGGATCTCTTAGCTAGCCTTATTTCTGTGGAATCTGAGAACAGATATTTCGGATCCCTTTGAAGACTATAGGGCCAAAGGAAATATCCTCCGATAACAAAGAGAAAGAAGCTTTCTGAGAAACTTCTTTGTGTTCTGTGAAATATTCTCACAGAGTTACAGCTTTCTCCTAAGGAAGCCTTTCGCTAAGACAGTTCTTGTGGAATTGGCAAAGTGATATTTGGAAGCCTAAAGAGGGCTATGTTGAAAAAGGAAATATCCTCAGATGAAATCTGGAAAGAAGCTTTCTGAGAAACTGCTCTGTGATGTGTGACTTCCACTCACAGAGTTACATCTGTTTGTCGTGGATCTCTTTGATAGCCTTATGTCTGTGGAATCTGAGAGCAGATATTTCGGATCCCTTTGAAGACTATAGGGCCAAAGGAATTATCCTCCGATATCAAAGAAAAAGAAGCTTACTGAGAAACTTCTTTGTGTCCTGTGAAATCATCTCACAGAGTTACAGCTTTCACCTCAAGAAGCCTTTCGCTAAGACATTTCTTGTGGAATTGGCAAAGTGATATTTGGAAGCCCATAGAGGGCTACGGTGAAAAAGGAAATATCCACAGATGAAATCTGGAAAGAAGCTTTCTGAGAAACTGCTCTGTGTTGTGTGACTTCCACTTGAAGAGTTACATCTGTATTTCGTGGATCTCTTTGCTAGCCTTATTTCTGTGGAATCTGAGAACAGATATTTCGGATCCCTCTGAAGACTATAGGGACAAAGGAAATATCCTCCGATAACAAAGACAAAGAAGCTTTCTGAGAAACTTCTTTGTGTTCTGTGAAATCATCTCACAGAGTTACAGCTTTCCCCTCAAGAAGCCTTTCTCTAAGACTGTTCTTGTGGAATTGGCAAAGTGACATTTCGAAGCCCATAGTGGGCTATGGTGAAAAAGGAAATATCCTCAGATGAAATCTGGAAAGAAGCTTTCTGAGAAACTGCTTAGTGTTCTTTTAATTCATCTCATAGAGTTACATCTGTATTTCGTGGATCTCGTTGCTAGCCTTATTTCTGTGGAATCTGAGAACAGATATTTCGGATCCCTTTGAAGACTATAGGGCCAAAGGAAATATCCTCCGATAACAAAGAGAAAGAAGCTTACTGAGAAACTTCTTTGCGTTCTGTGAAATCACCTCACAGAGTTACAGCTTTCCCCTCAAGAAGACTTTCGCTAAGACAGTTCTTGTGAAATTGGCAAAGTGATATTTGAAAGCCCATAGAGGGCTATGGTGAAAAAGGAAATATCCTCAATGAAATCTGGAAAGAAGCTTTCTGAGAAACTGCTCTGTGATGTGTGACTTCCACTCACAGAGTTACATCTGTATTTCAGGTATCTCTTCGCTAGCCTTATTTCTGTGGAATCTGAGAACAGATATTTCGGATCCCTTTGAAGACTATAGGGCCAAAGGAAATATCCTCCGATAACAAAGAGAAAGAATCTTTCTGAGAAACTTCTTTGTGTTCTGTGAAATCATCTCACAGAGTTACAGCTTTCCCCTCAAGAAGCCTTTCGCTAAGACACTTCTTGTGGAATTGGCAAAGTGATATTTGGAAGCCCATAGAGGGCTATGGTGAAAAAGGAAATATCCTCAGATGAAATCTGGAAAGAAGCTTTCTGAAAAACTGCTTAGTGTTCTGTTAATTCATCTCACAGAGTTATATCTGTATTTCGTGGATCTCTTTGCTAGCCTTATTTCTGTGGAATCTGAGAACAGATATTTCGGATCCCTTTGAAGACTATAGGGCCAAAGGAAATATCCTCCGATAACAAAGAGAAAGAAGCTTTCTGAGAAAGTTCTTTGTATCCGTGAAATCATCTCACAGAGTTACAGCTTTCCCCTGAAGAAGCCGTTCGCTAAGACAGTTCTTGTGGAATTGGCAAAGTGATATTTGAAAGCCCATAGAGGGCTGTGGTGAAAAAGGAAATATCCTCAGATGAAATCTGGAAAGAAGCTTTCTGAGAAACTGCTCTGTGATGTGTGACTTCCACTCACAGAGTTACATCTGTATTTCATGTATCTCTGTGCTAGCCTTATTTCTGTGGAATCTGAGAACAGATATTTCGGATCCCTTTGAAGACTATAGGGCCAAAGGAAATATCCTCTGATAACAAAGAGAAAGAATCTTTCTGAGAAACTTCTTTGTGTTCTGTGAAATCATCTCACAGAGTTACAGCTTTCCCCTCAAGAAGCCTTTCGCTAAGACACTTCTTGTGGAATTGGCAAAGTGATATTTGGAAGCCCATAGAGGGCTATGGTGAAAAAGGAAATATCCTCAGATGAAATCTGGAAAGAAGCTTTCTGAGAAACTGCTTAGTGTTCTGTTAATTCATCTCACAGAGTTATATCTGTATTTCGTGGATCTCTTTGCTAGCCTTATTTCTGCGGAATCTGAGAACAGATATTTCGCATCCCTTTGAAGACTATAGGGCCAAAGGAAATATCCTCCGATAGCAAAGAGAAAGAAGCTTTCTGGGAAAGTTCTTTGTATCCGTGAAATCATCTCACAGAGTTACAGCTTTCCCCTGAAGAAGCCTTTCGATAAGACAGTTCTTGTGGAATTGGCAAAGTGATATTTGGAAGCCCATAGAGGGCTATGGTGAAAAAGGAAATATCCTCAGATGAAATCTGGAAAGAAGCTTTCTGAGAAACTGTTCTGTGATGTGTGACTTCCACTCACGGAGTTACATCTGTATTTCGTGGATCTCTTAGCTAGCCTTATTTCTGTGGAATCTGAGAACCGATATTTCGGATCCCTTTGAAGACTATAGGGCCAAAGGAAATATCCTCCGATAACAAAGAGAAAGAGGCTTTCTGAGAAACTTCTTTGTGTTCTGTGAAGTATTCTCACAGAGTTACAGCTTTCCCCTAAGGAAGCCTTTCGCTAAGACTGTTCTTGGGGAATTGGCAAAGTGACATTTCGAAGCCCATAGTGGGCTACGGTGAAAAAGGAATTATCCTCAGATGAAATCTGGAAAGAAGCTTTCTGAGAAACTGCTTAGTGTTCTGTTAATTCATCTCACAGAGTTACATCTGTATTTCGTGGATCTCTTTGCTAGCCTTATTTCTGTGGAATCTGAGAACAGATATTTCGGATCCCTTTGAAGACTATAGGGCCAAAGGAAATATCCTCCGATAACAAAGAGAAAGAAGCTTACTGAGAAACTTCTTTGTGTTCTGTGAAATCATCTCACAGACTTACAGCTTTCACCTCAAGAAGCCTTTCGCTAAGACAGTTCTTGTGGAATTGGCAAAGTGATATTAGGAAGCCCATAGAGGGCTATGCTGAAAAAGGAAATATCCTCAGATGAAATCTGGAAAGAAGCTTTCTGAGAAAATGCTCTGTGCTGAGTGATTTCCACTCGAAGAGTTACATCTGTATTTCGTGGATCTCTTTGCTAGCCTTATTTCTGTGGAATCTGAGAACAGATATTTCGGATCCCTTTGAAGACTATAGGGACATAGGAAATATCCTCCGATAACAAAGAGAAAGAACCTTACTGAGAAACTTCTTTGTGTTCTGTGAAATCATCTCACAGAGTTACAGCTTTCCCCTCAAGAAGCCTTTCGCTAAGACAGTTCTTGTGGAATTGGCAAAGTGATATTTGGAAGCCCATAGAGGGCTATGGTGAAAAAGGAAATATCCTCAGATGAAATCTGGAAAGAAGGTTTCTGAGAAACTGCTTAGTGTTCTGTTAATTCATCTCACAGAGTTACACATGTATTTCCTGGATCTCTTTGCTAGCCTTATTTCTGTGGAATCTGAGAAGAGATATTTCGGATCCCTTTGAAGACTATAGGGCCAAAGGAAATATCCTCCGATAACAAAGAGAAAGAAGCTTACTGAGAATCTTCTCTGTGTTCCGTGAAATCATTTCACAGTGTTACAGCTTTCCCTTTAAGAAGTCTTTCGCTAAGACAGTTCTTGTGGAATTGGCAAAGTGATATATGGAAGCCTATAGAGGCCTATGGAGAAAAAGGAAATATCCTCAGATGAAATCTGGAAAGAAGCTTTCTGAGAAACTGCTTAGTGGTCTGTTAATTCATCTCACAGAGTTATATCTGTATTTCGTGGATCTCTTTGCTAGCCTTATTTCTGTGGAATCTGAGAACAGATATTTCGGATCCCTTTGAAGACTATAGGGCCAAAGGAAATATCCTCCGATAACAAAGAGAAAGAAGCTTTCTGAGAATCTACTTTGTGTTCTGTGAAATCACCTCACAGAGTTACAGCTTTCCCCTCCAGAAGCCTTTCGCTAAGACAGTTCTTGTGGAATTGGCAAAGTGATATATGGAAGCCCATAGAGGGCTATGGTGAAAAAGGAAATATCCTCAGATGAAATCTGGAAAGAAGCTTTCTGAGAAACTGCTTAGTGGTCTGTTAATTCATCTCACAGAGTTACATCTGGATTTCGTGGATCTCTTTGCTAGCCTTATTTCTGTGGAATCTGAGAACAGATATTTCGGATCCCTTTGAAACTATAGGGCCAAAGGAAATATCCTCCGATAACAAAGAGAAAGAAGCCTTCTGAGAAACTTCTTTGTGTTCCGTGATATCATCTCACAGAGTTACAGCTTTCCCCTCAAGAAGCCTTTCGCTAAGACAGTTCTTGTGGAATTGGCAAAGTGATATTTGGAAGCCCATAGAGGGCTATGGTGAAAAATGAAATATCCTCAGATGAAATCTGTAAAGAAGCTTTCTGAGAAACTGTTCTGTGATGTGTGACTTCCACTCACAGAGTTACATCTGTATTTCGTGGATCTCTTAGCTAGCTTTATTTCTGTGGAATCTGAGAACGGATATTTCGGATCCCTTTGAAGACTATAGGGCCAAAGGAAATATCCTCCGATAACAAAGAGAAAGAAGCTTTCTGAGAAACTTCTTTGTGTTCAGTGAAATCATCTCACAGAGTTACAGCTTTCCCCTCAAGAAGCCTTGCGCTAAGACAGTTCTTGTGGAATTGGCAAAGTGATATTTGGAAGCCCATAGAGGGCTATGGTGAAAAAGGAAATATCCTCAGATGAAATCTGGAAAGAAGCTTTCTGAGAAACTGCTCTGTGATGTGTTATTTCCACTCACAGAATTACATCTGTATTTCGTTGATCTCTTTGCTAGTCTTTTTCGGTGGAATCTGAGAACAGATATTTCGGATCCCTTTGAAGACTATAGGGCCCAAGGAAATATCCTCCGATAACAAAGAGAAAGAAGCTTTCTGAGAAACTTCTTTGAGTTCTGTGAAATCATCTCCCAGAGTTACAGCTTTCCCCTCAAGAAGCCTTTCGCTAAGACAGTTCTTGTGGAATTGCCAAAGTGATATTTGGAAGCCCATGGAGGGCTATGGTGAAAAAGGAAATATCCTCCAATGAAATCTGGAAAGAAGCTTTCTGAGAAAATGCTCTGTGATGTATGACTTCCACTCACAGAGTTAAGTCTGTGTTTCGTGGATCTCTTTGCTAGCCTTATTTCTGTGGAATGTGAGAACAGATATTTCGGATCCCTTTGAAGACTATAAGGCCAAAGGAAATATCCTCCGATAACAAAGAGAAAGAAGCTTTCTGAGAAACTTCTTTGTGTTCTGTGAAATCATCTCACAGAGTTACAGCTTTCCCCTCAAGAAGCCTTTCGCTAAGACAGTTCTTGTGGAATTGGCAAAGTGATATTTGGAAGCCCTTAGAAGGCTATGGTGAAAAAGGAAATATCCTCAGATGAAATCTGGAAAGAAGCTTTCTGAGAAACTGCTTAATGTTCTTTTAATTAATCTCACAGAGTTACATCTGTATTTCGTGAATCTCTTTGCTAGCCTTATTTCTGTGGAATCTGAGAAGAGATATTTCGGATCCCTTTGAGGACTATAGGGCCAAAGGAAATATCCTCCTATAACAAAGAGAAAGAAGCTTACTGAGAAACTTCTTTGTGTTCTGTGAAATCACCTCACAGAGTTACAGCTTTCCCCTCAAGAAGCCTTTAGCTAAGACAGTTCTTGTGGAATTGGCAAAGTGATATTTGAAAGCCCATAGAGGGCTATGGTGAAAAAGGAAATATCCTCAGATGAAATCTGGAAAGAAGCTTTCTGAGGGACTGCTCTGTGATGTGTGACTTCCACTCACAGAGTTACATCTGTATTTCGTGGATCTCTTTGCTAGCCTTATTTCTGTGGAATCTGAGAACAGATATTTCGGATCCCTTTGAAGACTATAGGGCCAAAGGAAATATCCTCCGATAACAAAGAGAAAGAAGCTTTCTGAGAAACTTCTTTGTGTTCTGTGAAATCATCTCACAGAGTTACAGCTTTCCCCTCAAGAAGCCATTCGCTAAGACAGTTCTTGTGGAATTGGCAAAGAGATATTTTGAAGCCCATAGAGGGCTATGGTGAAAAAGGAAATATGCTCAGATGAAATCTGGAAAGAAGCTTTCTGAGAAACTGCTCTGTGATGTGTGACTTCCACTCACAGAGTTACATCTGTATTTCGTGAAACTCTTTGCTAGCCTTATTTTTGTGGAATCTGAGAACAGATATTTCGGATCCCTTTGAAGACTATAGGGCCAAAGGAAATATCCTCCGATAACAATGAGAAAGAAGCTTACTGAGAAACTTCTTTGTGTTCTGTGAAATCATCCCACACAGTTACAGCTTTCCCCTCAAGAAGCCTTTCGCTAAGTCAGTTCTTGAGGAATTGGCAAAGTGATATTTGGAAGCCCATAGAGGGCTATGGTGAAAAAGGAATTATCCTCAGATGAAATCTGGAAAGAAGCTTTCTGATAAACTGCTTAGTGTTCTGTTAATTCATCTCACAGAGTTATATCTGTATTTCGTGGATCTCTTTGCTAGCCTTATTTCTGTGGAATCTGAGTACAGATATTTCAGATCCCTTTGAAGACTATAGGGCCAAAGAAAATATCCTCCGATAACAAAGAGAAAGAAGCTTTCTGAGAAACTTCTTTGTGTTCCGTGAAATCATCTCACAGAGTTACAGCTTTCTCCTCAAGAAGCCTTTCGCTAAGACAGTTCTTGTGGAATTGGCAAAGTGATATTTGGAAGCCCATAGAGGGCTATGGTGAAAAAGGAAATATCCTCAGATGAAATCTGTAAAGAAGCTTTCTGAGAAACTGTTCTGTGATGTGTGACTTCCACTCACAGAGTTACATCTCTATTTCGTGGATGTCTTTGCTAGCCTTATTTCTGTGGAATGTGAGAACAGATATTTCGGATCCCTTTGAAAACTATAGGGCCAAAGGAAATATCCTCCGATAACAAAGAGAAAGAATCTTTCTGAGAAACTTCTTTGTGTTCTGTGAAATCATCTCACAGAGTTACAGCTTTCCCCTCAAGAAGCCTTTCGCTAAGACAGTTCTTGTGGAATTGGCAAAGTGATATTTGGAAGCCCATAGAGGGCTATGGTGAAAAAGGAAATATCCTCAGATGAAATGTGGAAAGAAGCTTTCTGAGAAACTGTTCTGTGATGTGTGACTTCCACTCACAGAGTTACATCTCTATTTTGTGGATCTCTTTGCTAGCCTTATTTCTGTGGAATCGGAGAACAGATATTTCCGATCCCTTTGAAGACTATAGGGACAAAGGGAATATCTTCCGATAACAAAGAGAAAGAAGCTTTCTGAGAAACTTCTTTGTGTTCTGTGAAATCATCTCACAGAGTTACAGCTTTCCCCTCAAGAATACTTTCGCTAAGACAGTTCTTGTGGAATTGGCAAAGTGATATTTGGAAACCCATAGAGGGCTATGGTGAAAAAGGAAATATCCTCAGATGAAATCTGGAAAGAAGCTTTCTGAAAAACTGCTTAGTGTTCTGTTAATTCATCTCACAGAGTTACATCTGTATTTCGTGGATCTCTTTGCTAGCCTTATTTCTGTGGAATCTGAGAACAGATATTGCGGATCCCTTTGAAGACTATAGGGCCAAAGGAAATATCCTCCGATAACAAAGAGAAAGAAGCTTTCTGAGAAACTTCTTTGTGTTCCGTGAAATCATTTCACAGAGTTACAGCTTTCTCCTCAAGAAGCCTTTCGCTAAGACAGTTCTTGTGGAATTGGCAAAGTGATATTTGGAAGCCCATAGAGGGCTATGGTGAAAAAGGAAATATCCTCAGATGAAATCTGTAAAGAAGCTTTCTGAGAAACTGTTCTGTGATGTGTGACTTCCACTCACAGAGTTAAATCTCTATTTCGTCGATCTCTTTGCTAGCCTTATTTCTGTGGAATCTGAGAACAGATATTTCGGATCCCTTTGAAGACTATAGGGACAAAGGAAATATCCTCCGATAACAAAGAGAAAGAAGCTTTCTGAGAAACTTCTTTGTGTTCTGTGAAATCATCTCACAGATTTACAGCTTTCCCCTCAGGAAGCCTTTCGCTAAGACAGTTCTTGTGGAATTGGCAAAGTGATATTTCGAAGCCCATAGAGGGCTATGGTGAAAAAGGAAATATCCTCAGATGAAATCTGGAAAGAAGCTTTCTGAGAAACTGCTTAGTGTTCTGTTAATTCATCTCACAGAGTTATATCTGTATTTCGTGGATCTCTTTGCTAGCCTTATTTCTGTGGAATCTGAGAACAGATATTTCGGATCCCTTTGAAGACTATAGGGCCAAAGGAAATATCCTCCGATAACAAAGAGAAAGAAGCTTTCTGAGAAACTTCTTAGTGTTCCGTGAAATCATCTCACAGAGTTACAGCTTTCCCCTCAAGAAGCCTTTCGATAAGACAGTTCTTGTGGAATTGGCAAAGTGATATTTGGAAGCCCATAGAGGGCTATGGTGAAAAATGAAATATCCTCAGATGAAATCTGGAAAGAAGCTTCCTGAGAAACTGTTCTTTGATGTGTGACTTTCACTCACAGAGTTACATCTGTATTTCGTGGATCTCTTTGCTAGCCTTATTTCTGTGGAATCTGAGAACAGATATTTCGGATCCCTTTGAAGACTATAAGGCCAAAGGAAATATCCTCCGATAACAAAGAGAAAGAATCTTTCTGAGAAACTTCTTTGTGTTCTGTGAAATGATCTCACAGAGTTACAGCTTTCCCCTCAAGAAGCCTTTCGCTAAGACACTTCTTGTGGAATTGGCAAAGTTATATTTGGAAGCCAATAGAGGGCTATGGTGAAAAAGGAAATATCCTCAGATGAAATCTGGAAAGAAGCTTTCTGAGAAACTGCTCTGTGATGTGTGACTTCCACTCACAGAGTTAAATATGTGTTTCGTGGATCTCTTTGATAGCCTTATTTCTGTGGAATCTGAGAGCAGATATTTCGGATCCCTTTGAAGACTTTAGGGCCAAAGGAAATATCCTCCGATAACAAAGAGAAAGAAGCTTTCTGAGAAACTACTTTGTGTTTTATGAAATAATCTCACAGAGTTACAGCTTTCCCCTCAAGAAGCCTTGCGCTAAGACAGTTCTTGTGGAATTGGCAAAGTGATATTTGGAAGCCCATAGAGGGCTATGGTGAAAAAGGAAATATCCTCAGATGAAATCTGGAAAGAAGCTTTCTGAGAAACTGCTTAGTGTTCTGTTAATTCATCTCACAGAGTTCCATCTGTATTTCGTGGATCTCTTTGCTAGCCTTATTTCTGTGGAATCTGAGAACAGATATTTCGGATCCCTTTGAAGACTATAGGGCCAAAGGAAATATCCTCCGATAACAAAGAGAAAGAAGCTTACTGAGAAACTTCTTTGTGTTCTGTGAAATCATCTCACAGAGTTACAGCTTTCACCTCAAGAAGCCTTTCGCTAAGACAGTTCTTGTGGAATTGTCAAAGTGATATTTGGAAGCCCATAGAGGGCTATGGTGAAAAAGGAAATATCCTCAGATGAAATCTGGAAAGAAGCTTTCTGAGAAACTGCTTAGTGTTCTGTTAATTCATCTCACAGAGTTATATCTGTATTTCTTGTATCTCTTTGCTAGCCTTATGTCTGTGGAATCTGAGAACAGATATTTCGGATCCCTTTGAAGACTATAGGACCAAAGGAAATATCCTCCGATAACAAAGAGAAAGAAGCTTTCTGAGAAACTTCTTTGTGTTCTGTGAAATCATCTCACAGAGTTACAGCTTTCCCCTCAGGAAGCCATTCGCTAAGACAGTTCTTGTGGAATTGGCAAAGTGATATTTGGAAGCCCATAGAGGGCCATGGTGAAAAATGAAATATACTCAGATGAAATCTGGAAAGAAGCTTTCTGAGAAACTGCTCTGTGATGTGTGACTTCCACTCACAGAGTTACGTCTGTGTTTCGTGGATCTCTTTGCTAGCCTTATGTCTGTGGAATCTGAGAACAGATATTTCGGATCCCTTTGAAGTCTATAGGGCCAAAGGAAATATCCTCCGATAACAAAGAGAAAGAAGCTTACTGAGAAACTACTTTGTGTTCTGTGAAATCATCTCACAGAGTTACAGCTTTCCCCTCAAGAAGCCTTGCGCTAAGACAGTTCTTGTGGAATTGGCAAAGTGATATTTGGAAGCCCGTAGAGGGCTATGGTGTAAAAGGAAATATCCTCAGATGAAATCTGGAAAGAAGCTTTTTGAGAAACTGCTTAGTGTTCTGTTAATTCATCTCACAGAGTTACATCTGTATTTCGTGGATCTCTTTGCTAGCCTTATTTCTGTGGATTCTGAGAACAGATATTTCGGATCCCTTTGAAGACTATAGGGCCAAAGGAAATATCCTCCGTTAACAAAGAGAAAGAAGCTTACAGAGAAACTTCTTTGTGTTCTGTGAAATCATCTCACAGACTTACAGCTTTCACCTCAAGAAGCCTTTCGCTAAGACACTTCTTGTGGAATTGGCAAAGTGATATTTGGAAGCCCATAGAGGGCTATGGTGAAAAAGGAAATATCTTCAGATGAAATCTGGAAAGAAGCTTTCTGAGAAACTGCTCTGTGATGTGTGACTTCCACTCGAAGAGTTACATCTGTACTTCGTGGATCTCTTTGCTAGCCTTATTTCTGTGGAATCGGAGAACAGATATTTCGGGTCCCTTTGAAGACTATAGGGATAAAGGAAATATCATCCGATAACAAAGAGAAAGAAGCTTTCTGAGAAACTTCTTTGTGTTCTGTGAAATCATCTCACAGAGTTACAGCTTTCCCCTCAAGAAGCCTTTCGCTAAGACACTTCTTGTGGAATTGGCAAAGTGATATTTGGAAGCCCATAGAGGGCTATGGTGAAAAAGGAAATATCCTCAGATGAAATCTGGAAAGAAGCTTTCTGAGAAACTGCTTAGTGTTCTGTTAATTCATCTCACAGAGTTATATCTGTATTTCGTGGATCTCTTTGCTAGCCTTATTTCTGTGGAATCTGAGAACAGATATTTCGGATCCCTTTGAAGACTATAGGGCCAAAGGAAATATCCTCCTATAACAAAGAGAAAGAAGCTTTCTTAGAAACTTCTTTGTGTTCCGTGAAATCATCTCACAGAGTTACAACTTTCCCCTCAAGAAGCCTTTCGATAAGACAGTTCTTGTGGAATTGGCAAAGTGATATTTGGAAGCCCATAGAGGGCTATGGTGAAAAATGAAATATCCTCAGATGAAATCTGGAAAGAAGCTTTCTGAGAAACTGTTCTGTGATGTGTGACTTCCACTCCCGGAGTTACATCTGTATTTCGTGGATCTCTTAGCTAGCCTTATTTCTGTGGAATCTGAGAACAGATATTTCGGATCCCTTTGAAGACTATAGGGCGAAAGGAAATATCCTCCGATAACAAAGAGAAAGAAGCTTTCTGAGAAACTTCTTTGTGTTCTGTGAAATATTCTCACAGAGTTACAGCTTTCCCCTAAGGAAGCCTTTCGCTAAGACAGTTCTTGTGGAATTGGCAAAGTGATATTTGGAAGCCCATAGAGGGTATGGTGAAAAAGGAAATATCCTCAGAGGAAATCTGGAAAGAAGCTTTCTGAGAAACTGCTCTGTGATGTTTGACTTCCACTCACAGAGTTACATTTGTGTTTCGTGGATCTCTTTGCTAGCCTTATTTCTGTGGAATCTGAGAACAGATATTTCGGATCCATTTGAAGACTATAGGGCCAAAGGAAATATCCTCCTATAACAAAGAGAAAGAATCTTTCTGAGAAACTACTTTGTGTTCTGTGAAATCATCTCACAGAGTTACAGCTTTCCCCTCAAGAAGCCTTTCGCTAAGACAGTTCTTGTGGAATTGGCAAAGTGATATTTGGAAGCCCATAGAGGGCTATGGTGAAAAAGGAAATATCCTCAGATGAAATGTGGAAAGAAGTTTCTGAGAAACTGCTCTGTGATGTGTGACTTCCACTCACAGAGTTACATCTGTGTTTCGTGGATCTCTTTGCTAGCCTTATGTCTGTGGAATCTGAGAACAGATATTTCGGATCCCTTTGAAGACTATAGGGCCAAAGGAAATATCCTCCGATAACAAAGAGAAAGAAACTTTCTGAGAAACTACTTTGTGTTCTGTGAAATCATCTCACAGAGTTGCAGCTTTCCCCTCAAGAAGCCTTTCACTAAGACAGTTCTTGTGGAATTGGCAAAGTGATATTTGGAAGCCCATAGAGGGCTATGGTGAAAAAGGAAATATCCTCAGATTAAATCTAGAAAGAAGCTTTCTGAGAAAATGCTTAGTGTTCTGTTAATTCATCTCACGGAGTTTCATCTGTATTTCGTGGATCTCTTTGCTAGCCTTATTTCTGTGGAATCTGAGAACAGATATTTCGGATCCCTTTGAAGACTATAGGGCCAAAGGAAATATCCTCCGATAACAAAGCGAAAGAAGCTTTCTGAGAAACTTCTTTGTGTTCTGTGAAATCATCTCACAGAGTTACAGCTTTCCCCTCAGGAAGCCTTTCGCTAAGACAGTTCTTGTGGAATTGGCAAAGTGATATTTGGAAGCCCATAGAGGGCTATGGTGAAAAAGGAAATATCCTCAGATGAAATCTGGAAAGAAGCTTTCTGAGAAATTGATTAGTGTTCTGTTAATTCATCTCACAGAGTTACATCTGTATTTCGTGGATCTCTTTGCTAGCCTTATTTCTGTGGAATCTGAGAACAGATATTTCGGATCCCTTTGAAGACTATAAGGCCAAAGGAAATATCCTCCGATAACAAAGAGAAAGAAGCTTTCTGAGAAACTTCCTTGTGTTCTGTGAAATCATCTCACACAGTTACAGCTTTCCCCTCAAGAAGCCTTTCGCTAAGACAGTTCTTGTGGAATTGTCAAAGTGATATTTGGAAGCCCTTAGAAGGCTATGGTGAAAAAGGAAATATCCTCAGATGAAATCTGGAAAGAAGCTTTCTGAGAAACTCCTCTGTGATGTGTGACTTCCACTCGAAGAGTTATATCTGTATTTCGTGGATCTCTTTGCTAGCCTTATTTCTGTGGAATCTGAGAACAGATATTTCGGATCCATTTGAAGACTATAGGGCGAAAGGAAATATCCTCCGATAACAAAGAGAAAGAAGCTTTCTGTAAACTTCCTTGTGTTCCGTGAAATCATCTCACAGAGTTACAGCTTTCCCCTCAAGAAGCCTTTCACTAAGACAGTTCTTGTGGAATTGGCAAAGTGATATTTGGAAGCCCATAGAGGGCTATGGTGAAAAAGGAAATATCCTCAGATGAAGTCTGGAAAGAAGCTTTCTGAGAAACTGCTCTGTGATGTGTGACTTCCACTAACAGAGTTACATCTGTATTTCGTGGATCTGTTTGGAAGCCTTATTTCTGTGGAATCAGAGAACAGATATTTCGGATCCCTTTGAAGACTATAGGGCCAAAGGAAATATCCTCCGATAACAAAGAGAAAGAAGCTTACTGAGAAACTTCTTTGTGTTCTGTGAAATCATCTCACACAGTTACAGCTTTCCCCTCAAGAAGCCTTTCGCTAAGACAGTTCTTGTGGAATTGTCAAAGTGATATTTGGAAGCCCATAGGGGGCTATGGTGAAAAAGGAAATATCCTCAGATGAAATCTGGAAAGAAGCTTTCTTAGAAACTGCTTAGTGTTCTGTTAATTCATCTCACAGAGTTGTATCTGTATTTCGTGGATCTCTTTGCTAGCCTTATTTCTGTGGAATCTGAGAACAGATATTTCGGATTCCTTTGAAGACTATAGGGTCAAAAGAAATATCCTCCGATAACAAAGAGAAAGAAGCTTTCTGAGAAACTTCTTGGTGTTCCGTGAAATCATCTCACAGAGTTACAGCTTTCCCCTCAAGAAGCCTTTCGCTAAGACACTTCTTGTGGAATTGGCAAAGTGGTATTAGGAAGCCCATAGAGGGCTATGGTGAAAAAGGAAATATCCTTAGATGAAATCTGGAAAGAAGCTTTCTGAGCAACTTCTCTGTGATGTGTGACTTCCACTCACAGAGTTACATCTGTGTTTCGTTGATCTCTTTGCTAGCCTTTTTTCGGTGGAATCTGAGAAGAGATATTTCGGATCCCTTTGAAGACTATAGGGCCAAAGGAAATATCCTCCGATAACAAAGAGAAAGAAGCTTTCTGAGAAACTTCTTTGTGTTCTGTGAAATCATCTCACAGAGTTACAGCTTTCCCCTAAAGAAGCCTTTCACTAAGACAGTTCTTGTGGAATTGGCAAAGTGATATTTGGAAGCCCATAGAGGGCTATGGTGTAAAAGGAAATATCCTCAGATGAAATCTGGAATGAAGCTTTCTGAGAAACTCCTCTGTGATGTGTGACTTCCACTCACAGAGTTACATCTGTGTTTCGTGGATCTCTTTGCTAGCCTTATTTCTGTGGAATCTGAGAAGAGATATTTCGGATCCCTTTTAAGACTATAGGGCCAAAGGAAATATCCTCCGATAACAAAGAGAAAGAAGCTTACTGAGAATCTTCTTTGTGTTCTGTGAAATCATCTCACAGTGTTACAGCTTTCCCTTTAAGAAGCCTTTCGCTAAGACAGTTCTTGTGGAATTGGCAAAGTGATATTTGGAAGCCCATAGAGGGCTATGGTGAAAAAGGAAATATCCTCAGATGAAATCTGGAAAGAAGCTTTCTGAGAAACTGCTTAGTGTTCTGTTAATTCAACTCACAGAGTTATATCTGTATTTCCTGGATGTCTTTGCTAGCCTTATTTCTGTGGAATCTGAGAAGAGATATTTCGGATCCCTTTGAAGACTATAGGGCCAAAGGAAATATCCGCCGATAACAAAGAGAAAGAAGCTTTCTGAGAAACTTCTTTGTGTTTCGGGAAATCATCTCACAGAGTTACAGCTTTCCCCTCAAGAAGCCTTTCGCTAAGACAGTTCTTGTGGAATTGGCAAAGTGATATTAGGAAGCCCCTAGAGGGCTATGGTGAAAAAGGAAATATCCTCAGATGAAATCTGGAAAGAAGCTTTCTGAGAAACTGTTCTGTGATGTGTGACTTCCACTCACAGAGTTACATCTGTATTTCGTGGATCTCTCTGCTAGCCTTATTTCTGTGGAATCTGAGAACAGATATTTCGGATCCCTTTGAAGACTATAGGGCCAAAGGAAATATCCTCCGATAACAAAGAGAAAGAAGCTTTCTAAGAAACTTCTTTGTGTTCTCTGAAATCATCTCACAGAGTTACAGCTTTCCCCTCAGGAAGCCTTTCGCTAAGACAGTTCTTGTGGCATTGGCAAAGTGACATTTCGAAGCCCATAATGGGCTATGGTGAAAAAGGAAATATCCTCAGATGAAATCTGGAAAGAAGCTTTTTGAGAAACTGCTTAATGTTCTTTTAATTCATCTCACAGAGTTACATCTGTATTTCGTGGATCTCTTTGCTAGCCTTATTTCTGTGGAATCTGAGAAGAGATATTTCGGATCCCTTTGAAGACTATAGGGCCAAAGGAAATATCCTCCTATAACAAAGAGAAAGAAGCTTACTGAGAAACTTCTTTCTGTTCTGTGAAATCACCTCACAGAGTTACAGCTTTCCCCTCAAGAAGCCTTTAGCTAAGACAGTTCTTGTGGAATTGGCAAAGTGATATTTGAAAGCCCATAGAGGGCTATGGTGAAAAAGGAAATATCCTCAGATGAAATCTGGAAAGAAGCTTTCGGAGAAACTGCTCTGTGATGTGTGACTTCCACTCACAGAGTTACATCTGTATTTCGTGGATCTCTTTGCTAGCCTTATTTCTGTGGAATCTGAGAACAGATATTTCGGATCCCTTTGAAGACTATAGGGCCAAAGGAAATATCCTCCGATAACAAAGAGAAAGAAGCTTTCTGAGAAACTTCTTTGTGTTCTGTGAAATATTCTCACAGAGTTACAGCTTTCCCCTAAGGAAGCCTTTCGCTAAGACTGTTCTTGTGGAATTGGCAAAGTGACATTTCGAAGCCCAGAGTGGGCTATGGTGAAAAAGGAAATATCCTCAGATGAAATCTGGAAAGAAGCTTTCTGAGAAACTGCTTAGTGTTCTGTTAATTCATCTCACAGAGTTACATCTGTATTTCGTGGATCTCTTTGCTAGCCTTATTTCTGTGGAATCTGAGAACAGATATTTCGGATCCCTTTGAAGACTATGGGGCCAAAGGAAATATCCTCCGATAACAAAGAGAAAGAATCTTTCTGAGAAACTTCTTTGTGTTCTGTGAAATGATCTCACAGAGTTACAGCTTTCCCCTCAAGAAGCCTTTCGCTAAGACACTTCTTGTGGAATTGGCAAAGTTATATTTGGAAGCCAATAGAGGGCTATGGTGAAAAAGGAAATATCCTCAGATGAAATCTGGAAAGAAGCTTTGTGAGAAACTGCTCTGTGATGTGTGACTTCCACTCACAGAGTTAAATATGTGTTACGTGGATCTCTTTGATAGCCTTATGTCTGTGGAATCTGAGAGCAGATATTTCGGATCCCTTTGAAGACTTTAGGGCCAAAGGAAATATCCTCCGATAACAAAGAGAAAGAAGCTTTCTGAGAAACTACTTTGTGTTTTATGAAATAATCTCACAGAGTTACAGCTTTCCCCTCAAGAAGCCTTGCGCTAAGACAGTTCTTATGGAATTGGCAAAGTGATATTTGGAAGCCCATAGAGGGCTATGGTGAAAAAGGAAATATCCTCAGATGAAATCTGGAAAGAAGCTTTCTGAGAAACTGCTTAGTGTTCTGTTAATTCATCTCACAGAGTTATATCTGTATTTCGTGTATCTCTTTGCTAGCCTTATGTCTGTGGAATCTGAGAACAGATATTTCGGATCCCTTTGAAGACTATAGGACCAAAGGAAATATCCTCCGATAACAAAGAGAAAGAAGCTTTCTGAGAAACTTCTTTGTGTTCTGTGAAATCATCTCACAGAGTTACAGCTTTCCCCTCAGGAAGCCATTCGCTAAGACAGTTCTTGTGGAATTTGCAAAGTGATATTTGGAAGCCCATAGAGGGCTATGGTGAAAAATGAAATATCCTCAGATGAAATCTGGAAAGAAGCTTTCTGAGAAACTGCTCTGTGATGTGTGACTTCCACTCACAGAGTTACGTCTGTGTTTCGTGGATCTCTTTGCTAGCCTTATGTCTGTGGAATCTGAGAACAGATATTTCGGATCCCTTTGAAGTCTATAGGGCCAAAGGAAATATCCTCCGATAACAAAGAGAAAGAAGCTTACTGAGAAACTACTTTGTGTTCTGTGAAATCATCTCACAGAGTTACAGCTTTCCCCTCAAGAAGCCTTGCGCTAAGACAGTTCTTGTGGAATTGGCAAAGTGATATTTGGAAGCCCGTAGAGGGCTATGGTGTAAAAGGAAATATCCTCAGATGAAATCTGGAAAGAAGCTTTGTGAGAAACTGCTTAGTGTTCTGTTAATTCATCTCACAGAGTTACATCTGTATTTCGTGGATCTCTTTGCTAGCCTTATTTCTGTGGAATCTGAGAACAGATATTTCGGATCCCTTTGAAGACTATAGGGCCAAAGGAAATATCCTCCTATAACAAAGAGAAAGAAGCTTACTGAGAAACTTCTTTGTGTTCTGTGAAATCACCTCACAGAGTTACAGCTTTCCCCTCAAGAAGCCTTTAGCTAAGACAGTTCTTGTGGAATTGGCAAAGTGATATTTGAAAGCCCATAGAGGGCTATGGTGAAAAAGGAAATATCCTCAGATGAAATCTGGAAAGAAGCTTTCTGAGAAACTGCTCTGTGATGTGTGACTTCCACTCACAGAGTTACATCTGTATTTCGTGGATCTCTTTGCTAGCCTTATGTCTGTGGAATCTGAGAACAGATATTTCGGATCCCTTTGAAGACTATAGGACCAAAGGAAATATCCTCCGATAACAAAGAGAAAGAAGCTTTCTGAGAAACTTCTTTGTGTTCTGTGAAATCATCTCACAGAGTTACAGCTTTCCCCTCAGGAAGCCATTCGCTAAGACAGTTCTAGTGGAATTGGCAAAGTGATATTTGGAAGCCCATAGAGGGCTATGGTGAAAAATGATATACCCTCAGATGAAATCTGGAAAGAAGCTTTCTGAGAAATTGCTCTGTGATGTGTGACTTCCACTCACAGAGTTACGTCTGTGTTTCGTGGATCTCTTTGCTAGCCTTATTTCTGTGGAATCTGAGAACAGATATTTCGGATCCCTTTGAAGTCTATAGGGCCAAAGGAAATATCCTCCGATAACAAAGAGAAAGAAGCTTACTGAGAAACTACTTTGTGTTCTGTGAAATCATCTCACAGAGTTACAGCTTTCCCCTCAAGAAGCCTTGCGCTAAGACAGTTCTTGTGGAATTGGCAAAGTGATATTTGGAAGCCCGTAGAGGGCTATGGTGTAAAAGGAAATATCCTCAGATGAAATCTGGAAAGAAGCTTTTTGAGAAACTGCTTAGTGTTCTGTTAATTCATCTCACAGAGTTACATCTGTATTTCGTGGATCTCTTTGCTAGCCTTATTTCTGTGGAATCTGTGAACAGATATTTCGGATCCCTTTGAAGACTATAGGGCCAAAGGAAATATCCTCCGTTAACAAAGAGAAAGAAGGTTACTGAGAAACTTCTTTGTGTTCTGTGAAATCATCTCACAGACTTACAGCTTTCCCCTCAAGAAGCCTTTCGCTAAGACAGTTCTTGTGGAATTGGCAAAGTGATATTTGGAAGCCCATAGAGGGCTATGGTGAAAAAGGAAATATCCTCAGATGAAATCTGGAAAGAAGCTTTCTGAGAAACTGCTCTGTGATGTGTGACTTCCACTCGAAGAGTTACATCTGTATTTCGTGGATCTCTTTGCTAGCCTTATTTCTGTGGAATTGGAGAACAGATATTTCGGGTCCCTTTGAAGACTATAGGGACAAAGGAAATATCCTCCGATAACAAAGAGAAAGAATCTTTCTGAGAAACTACTTTGTGTTCTGTGAAATCATCTCACAGAGTTACAGCTTTCCCCTCAAGAAGCCTTTCGCTAAGACAGTTCTTGTGGAATTGGCAAAGTGATATTTGGAAGCCCATAGAGGGCTATGGTGAAAAAGGAAATATCCTCAGATGAAATCTGGAAAGAAGCTTTCTGAGAAACTGCTCTGTGATGTGTGACTTCCACTCACAGAGTTACATCTGTGTTTCGTGGATCTCTTTGCTAGCCTTATGTCTGTGGAATCTGAGAACAGATATTTCGGATCCCTTTGAAGACTATAGGGCCAAAGGAAATATCCTCCGATAACAAAGAGAAAGAAGCTTTCTGAGAAACTACTTTGTGTTCTGTGAAATCATCTCACAGAGTTACAGCTTTCCCCTCAAGAAGCCTTTCGCTAAGACAGTTCTTGTGGAATTGGCAAAGTGATATTTGGAAGCCCATAGAGGGCTATGGTGAAAAAGGAAATATCCTCAGATGAAATCTAGAAAGAAGCTTTCTGGGAAACTGCTTAGTGTTCTGTTAATTCATCTCACGGAGTTTCATCTGTATTTCGTGGATCTCTTTGCTAGCCTTATTTCTGTGGAATCTGAGAACAGATATTTCGGATCCCTTTGAAGACTATAGGGCCAAAGGAAATATCCTCCGATAACAAAGCGAAAGAAGCTTTCTGAGAAACTTCTTTGTGTTCTGTGAAATCATCTCACAGAGTTACAGCTTTCCCCTCAGGAAGCCTTTCGCTAAGACAGTTCTTGTGGAATTGGCAAAGTGATATTTGGAAGCCCATAGAGGGCTATGTTGAAAAAGGAAATATCCTCAGATGAAATCTGGAAAGAAGCTTTCTGAGAAATTGATTAGTGTTCTTTTAATTCATCTCACAGAGTTACATCTGTATTTCCTGGATCTCTTTGCTAGCCTTATTTCTGTGGAATCTGAGAACAGATATTTCGGATCCCTTTGAAGACTATAGGGCCAAAGGAAATATCCTCCGTTAACAAAGAGAAAGAAGCTTACTGAGAAACTTCTTTGTGTTCTGTGAAATCATCTCACAGACTTACAGCTTTCACCTCAAGAAGCCTTTCGCTAAGACAGTTCTTGTGGAATTGGCAAAGTGATAATTGGAAACCCATAGAGGGCTATGGTGAAAAAGGAAATATCCTCAGATGAAATGTGGAAAGAAGTTTCTGAGAAACTGCTCTGTGATGTGTGACTTCCACTCGAAGAGTTACATCTGTATTTCGTGGATCTCTTTGCTAGCCTTATTTCTGTGGAATCTGAGAACAGATATTTCGGATCCATTTGAAGACTATAGGGCGAAAGGAAATATCCTCCGATAACAAAGAGAAAGAAGCTTTCTGTAAACTTCCTTGTGTTCCGTGAAATCATCTCACAGAGTTACAGCTTTCCCCTCAAGAAGCCTTTCACTAAGACAGTTCTTGTGGAATTGGCAAAGTGATATTTGGAAGCCCATAGAGGGCTATGGTGAAAAGGAAATATCCTCAGATGAAGTCTGGAAAGAAGCTTTCTGAGAAACTGCTCTGTGATGTGTGACTTCCACTCACAGAGTTACATCTGTATTTCGTGGATCTGTTTGGTAGCCTTATTTCTGTGGAATCAGAGAACAGATATTTCGGATCCCTTTGAAGACTATAGGGCCAAAGGAAATATCCTCCGATAACAAAGAGAAAGAAGCTTACTGAGAAACTTCTTTGTGTTCTGTGAAATCATCTCACACAGTTACAGCTTTCCCCTCAAGAAGTCTTTCGCTAAGACAGTTCTTGTGGAATTGGCAAAGTGATATTTGGAAGCCCATAGTGGGCTATGGTGAAAAAGGAAATATCCTCAGATGAAATCTGGAAAGAAGCTTTCTTAGAAACCGCTTAGTGTTCTGTTAATTCATCTCACAGAGTTGTATCTGTATTTCGTGGATCTCGTTGCTAGCCTTATTTCTGTGGAATCTGAGAACAGATATTTCGGATTCCTTTGAAGACTATAGGGTCAAAAGAAATATCCTCCGATAACAAAGAGAAAGAAGCTTTCTGAGAAACTTCTTGGTGTTCCGTGAAATCATCTCACAGAGTTACAGCTTTCCCCTCAAGAAGCCTTTCGCTAAGACACTTCTTGTGGAATTGGCAAAGTGATATTAGGAAGCCCATAGAGGGCTATGGTGAAAAAGGAAATATCCTTAGATGAAATCTGGAAAGAAGCTTTCTGAGCAACTTCTCTGTGATGTGTGACTTCCACTCACAGAGTTACATCTGTATTTCGTTGATCTCTTTGCTAGCCTTTTTTCGGTGGAATCTGAGAAGAGATATTTCGGATCCCTTTGAAGACTATAGGGCCAAAGGAAATATCCTCCGATAATAAAGAGAAGGAAGCTCTCTGAGAAACTTCTTTGTGTTCTGAGAAATCATCTCACAGAGTTACACCTTTCCCCTAAAGAAGCCTTTCACTAAGACAGTTCTTGTGGTATTGGCAAAGTGATATTTGGAAGCCCCTAGAGGGCTATGGTGAAAAAGGAAATATCCTCAGATGAAATCTGGAATGAAGCTTTCTGAGAAACTCCTCTGTGATGTGTGACTTCCACTCACAGAGTTACATCTGTATTTCGTGGATCTCTTTGCTAGCCTTATTTCTGTGGAATCGGAGAACAGATATTTCGGATCCCTTTGAAGACTATAGGGCCAAAGGAAATATCCTCCGATAACAAAGAGAAAGAAGCTTACTGAGAAACTTCTTTGTGTTCTGTGAAATCACCTCACAGAGTTACAGCTTTCCCCTCAAGAAGCCTTTAGCTAAGACAGTTCTTGTGGAATTGGAAAAGTGATATTTGAAAGCCCATAGAGGGCTATGGTGAAAAAGGAAATATCCTCAGATGAAATCTGGGAAGAAGCTTTCTGAGAAACTGCTCTATGATGTGTGACTTCCACTCACAGAGTTACATCTGTATTTCGTGGATCTCTCTGCTAGCCTTATTTCTGTGGAATCTGAGAACACGTATTTCGGATCCCTTTGAAGACTATAGGGCCAAAGGAAATATCCTCCGATAACAAAGAGAAAGAAGCTTTCTGAGAAACTTCTTTGTGTTCGGTGAAATCATCTCACAGAGTTAAAGCTTTCCACTCAAGAAGCCTTTCGCTAAGACAGTTCTTGTGGAATTGGCAAAGTGATATTTGGAAGTGCATAGAGAGCTACGGTGAAACAGGAAATATACTCAGATGAAATCTGGAAAGAAGCTTTCTGAGAAACTGCTCTGCGATCTGTGACTTCCACTCACAGAGTTACATCTGTATTTCGTTGGTCTCTTTGCTAGCCTTATTTCTGTGGAATCTGAGAAAAGATACTTCGGATCCCTTTGAAGACTATAGGGCCAAAGGAAATATCCTCCGATAACAAAGAGAAAGAAGCTTTCTGAGAAACTTCTTTGTGTTCTGAAATCATCTCACAGAGTTACAGCTTTCCCCTCAAGAAGCCTTTCGCTAAGACAGTTCTTCTGGAATTGGCAAAGTGATATTTGGAAGCCCATAGAGGGCTATGGTGAAAAAGGAAATATCCTCAGATGAAATCTGGAAAGAAGCTTTCTGAGAAGCTGCTTAGTGTTCTGTTAATTCATCTCACAGAGTTACATCTGTATTTTGTGGATCTCTTTGCTAGCCTCATTTCTGTGGAATCTGAGAACAGATATTTCGGATCCGTTTGAAGAATATAGGGCCAAAGCAAATATCCTCCGATAACAAAGAGAGAGAAGCTTTCTGAGAAACTTCTTTGTGTTTTGTGAAATCATCTCACAGAGTGACAGCTTTCCCCTCAAGAAGCCTGTCGCTAGACACTTCTTGTGGAATTGGCAAAGTGATATTTGGAAGCCCATAGAGGGCTATGGTGAAAAAGGAAATATCCTCAGATGAATTCTGGAAAGAAGCTTTCGGAGAAACTGCTTAGTGTTCTGTTAATTCATCTCACAGAGTTACATCTGTATTTCATGGATCTCTTTGCTAGCCTTATTTCTGTGGAATCAGAACAGATATTTCGGATCCCTTTGAAGACTATAGGGCCAAAGGAAATATCCTCCGATAACAAAGAGAAAGAAGCGTTCTGAGAAACTTATTTGTGTTCGGTGAAATCATCTCACAGAGTTACAGCTTTCCCCTCAAGAAGCCTTTCGCTAAGACAGTTCTTGTGGAATGGGCAAAGTGATATTTGGAAGAACATAGAGGGCTACGGTGAAAAAGGAAATATCCTCAGATGAAATCTGGAAAGAAGCTTTCTGAGAAACTGCTTAGTGTTCTGTTAATTCTACTCACAGTGTTACATCTGTATTTCGTGGATCTCCTTCCTAGCCTTATTTCTGTGGAATCTGAGAACCGATATTTCGGATCCCTTTGAAGACTATAGGGCCGAAGGAAATATCCTCCGATAACAAAGAGAAAGAAGCTTTCTGAGAAACTTCTTTGTGTTCTGTGAAATCATCTCACAGGGTTACAGCTTTCCCCTCAAGAAGCCTTTCGCTAAGACAGTTCTTGTGCAATTGGTAAAGTGACATTTGGAAGCCCATAGAGGGCTATGGTGAAAAAGGAAATATCCTCAGATGAAATCTGGAAATAAGCTTTCTGAGAAACTGCTTAGTGTTCTGTTAATTCATCTCACAGAGTTACATCTGTATTTCGTGGATCTCTTTGCTAGCCTTATTTCTGTGGAATCTGAGAACAGATATTTCGGGTCCCTTAGAAGACTATAGGGCCAAAGGAAATATCCTCCGATAACAAAGAGAAAGAAGCTTTCTGAGAAACATCTTTGTGTTCGGTGAAATCATCTCACAGAGTTAAAGCTTTCCACTCAAGAAGCCTTTCGCTAAGACAGTTCTTGTGGAATTGGCAAAGTGATATTTGGAAGCCCATAGAGGGCTATTGTGAAAAGGGAAATATCCTAAAATGAAATTTGGAAAGATGCTTTCTGAGAAACTGCTC